>NC_134415.1:56948116-57251146 GCF_030867145.1 Opisthocomus hoazin
GTCAATCCTGTGTTAGTATTTCATATCCCAAAAGTTTTTGTGCTATTGTAATTGCTGGCAGTGTTATACCCTCCTGTGAGGAGAGGCAATAAATCAGGGGTCCAGGAGCTGGAATAAAGTTGTTTGTCTTGCTGAACGGTAGCTGACTTGCGCTTACCCTCTCTAGGACTCACTATATTTACCATTATTGTTGAAGAGCTGAAGTTTGCTGTCACATCTTTCATCAGAAAAGCTGGAAGCTTGGAAGATTTCAAGTTGAAAATTATATACGTAGTTGACCTGTGCATAGTCTTTTCTTGGACCCCTGATGTGGTATTCTTGTATTCACATCATATTCTGTGAAGTGCAAAACAAGAGAATACACAATTTTTGCATTAAAAAGTCAAGTGAATAATATGACTGAAATGTGTCATGCTGGGAGTTTTCATTTGTGTTATGGCCATGCAATGTGAAACGTGGTAACATCTTCACGATGGTAAGAATACTTCAACTATCTGTTCAGTTAAATATAATTTTTTGCCAAAAATAGTTATTGGTTAGTTTGTGTAACATTTAGAATTGGCTGTGGGTTCCATTCATGCTGTGAATTTTTATAAATGTTTAACAGAATGTATCTTACAGCCATTAATTAAATTAACTGAGATAGTTTTGCTCAAAACTTAAGTTCTAGGTGCCCCTTTAGTCCTTTACTATGAAATCAGATAATCTTGGACTCAGGTTTTCAAATAGTTTTACACTCCATGGAGGTGCTGATGCATGAATAATGGCAAGCATCTAATATTTAATAATTGTCAGTATATTGTTCAGCAAATTTCTAAATCCTGCTAGTAAGTTATTTTACGAGTACCTGTCTCAGCCCCACCTAGCACTAAAGGCAGTTGGCCTAAAGTTTGGGTTTAGTCTCTAAAGCAGTGTTTTCAATAATGTGGGCTGTGTAAGTGTCCACTAAAATTTCAGGAATTGGTGAAATAATGTTCCGTTTGGATGAGGTAAATAATATAGCTGGGCTAACTTGTTAATGGCTACTGCACTGAAGCTGTAACAGTGGGAATGACCAGAGCTCTTTTTAAAAGAGAGGATTCATTAAAATAAATGTTTGCATTTCGGGAATTAGTTTAGACTTTTTTCCTCAAAGGAGGAATAGTTATTGACTGGTTTTGTTTTGTAAAATTAATTATTAGAAGCTGATAGGCCTACATTGTCTGAAATTAATCATTTGGATTTGATTCTCCAACCATCACTTTCTGTGTGTTTTTTTCATGCACTTTCCAAATGTTCCCAAAACCTTGGTTATATTTGTATTGTAAAGTGATGTTGCAGGTACACAGATACGGCAACCTTACAAAACACTTAAAGGATGCAAAATGTTCACGTTACTGATGGTTCTTAATTTTTCAAATGAAGGGCGAATATGTTTGGGCTTTGTAGCACAAATTGAGAAATTTTGTGATTTTATGTATAGTAAGATTTAAAAAAGACAAGTGCATTCTCTTGTCAGTACGAGGGCATGCCATACCATGTCCACTGTTCGACGAACATAACAAATGAGG
This sequence comes from Opisthocomus hoazin, assembly GCF_030867145.1. Taxonomy (NCBI): domain Eukaryota; kingdom Metazoa; phylum Chordata; class Aves; order Opisthocomiformes; family Opisthocomidae; genus Opisthocomus; species Opisthocomus hoazin. The sequence goes on from NC_134415.1 coordinate 56,949,667, forward strand.
ATGTGACAACCTGAACAAGCAGCATTGTGACTTCTTGATGGCTCTGTCTCATACCTACTGAGGCAATGTCAACTCTAGTTACTTAACTCAGCTTGCCACTCAATTTTTGCCTCTACATGTTAGTTAATTCCTTTTTTTAGTGTCTAATTAATGCATATTTAAATTAACATAATTTTGTTAAAAATCCAGGTAGAAGAAAATTAGATAAACAACTACCCATACCATTTCCTGACGCTTGTCTCCTTCTCTCACATTTATAAATTGAGATGACTGATTATTATTTGATCTGGTGAAGAACTATATTTCAGAGCAACAGAATCCTGGAAAATTAGTCTGGTCAGGCTCTGGGGGAAAGGATGCCAAAAGTACTCTTCAGCAAATCATGGTATCAGTTCAATGAAAGATGACCTTGGCTTGAAAGGAAAGCATACTTAACTTTCCCATCAAGAAACATTTGACAACCACCAGCAAGCAAAAAATAAGAGGCAATGAGAGACCATCTGCCAGTACAAGAAGAGTAGTGGCCTACTTGGTATTGCAGGATTTATTCTAGTTGAATCTTTTTTTGTTACGTATGTTCAGACTGTGCTTCTAGATTTGGAAACTAATGAAGTGATTGCTTGTGAGATGAATACACAAATGGTTCTTGGTCAATAAAAGGGGCTATGTACAATTTTAGTCTGAAACGTTCATTTTTCCTTCTCTGTGGAAGGAAGTTGATCGTATATGCATCATTGCATCTTATTCGGCTATGGTGGTGCACCTTTTGTACAGCAAAGTACATTGAAATCCTTGCGGGGAAGCACCCCTGGTTTTTTTGCTAGCATTTTAGTTGTGTAAAACTTTTTTAGAGTGTCTGGAAGACTATAAAATACAATTGAGCTATTACTTTTTAAATTTTTTTGGAAGAAGTGTAAGAAACTGCTGCTACCTATCTGTTTATATGTAGTGTGTCTCATTAGGAACTGTAAACTGAAGAAGCTTTTCTTCACCTTAGTCCTGCCAAATTGTAACTTTTGAATGTTGATATGTGTAAATATGTGTGTATTCCAAATAAGTCTGAAAGTGTTACACCACAGGCATCTCCAGTGATTTGTTCATCAGCAAAGTCAGTTATAAAATATAGTAATATATAGCTGTGTTCCTTGGCTGTCTTTATGCAAAGAGTCTTGCCTGAGGTGGTAATTGCATGGCAGGTGATGTTGGGAAGCTACATCCAAAGGAGGATTTTTGGAAGCAAGTTAATTTCCTTTCCTTTTTGTTTTCCTTTTCTCTTTTCTTTTCTTCTTTTTTTTTTTCTTAATGGCACTGATCTTACCTGAACTTTTAAACTTGAATTTTTCCTGCACTTTAATTCAAGCACGGTGTTTTACTCCTTAATTTTGTTTCTACATTTGTGCAGTTCAGGTTCATTATTTGTATATAAACACACACATTCAGCAAAGATTTTAGAACAGATTACTTTTGGGCACATTTGCTAATTATGTGACTATCATTTAGAATGTGTGTTTTCTTAGCAAAATATGTATATACAAGTATATACAATATAGAATCTAATGAAAAGCACTTATCCTGTGTCAGCATTCAGTTTATAAATTACTGCAACACTTTCAGATTTGTTACTAGATAATACAATAAAATCTGTTATATTTATACATACTGCTTAAGAATATACTTTTAGTTTTAAGTAAGTTTTTATATGTACACTTCTACCTTTAATTTTAAAAATACTTATGTTCAATTTTTAAGTCAAAGTACTTAAAGTATGTATATTATCCATAGAAGAAGTTGTTTTAAGCTTATGAATACATTCATATCTCATATCGAGATGATACAATTACTAAGCAATGAAAACAAATAGCCCATTTTGCTTCGCAGAAAATAATCATACTTATTTTTAACTCCCATTTTGAACATTCTTAAACAATTCCCAGAGTATGGAGAGGGAAGATAATGCATTCAGAAAACGAACCTAATGTAAAAGTCTTCTCAATAGCTGCAATCTGTGGCTGACTAGTTTTTCTATGATTTTATTTTTTTTAGGTATACATGTGAAAGACTTTTTTTCAGCTCTATTCTTCAGACTTTTAAAATTCCCCAAAATTGAAGTGAGGTTTGTCCAATAAATATTTTCTTTGAGTCAATGTATGAATCTTGATTCTACATCAGCTCTTTACATGTAAATCAGGGGTTTTTTGTATACCTAACATGTGTCGGAAGACTTACAGCCTGCGGCTGAAGTGCCCTCTTCTTTCTCATCGCGGTTTAACACAGCGGGTGGACGTTGATAGCAGCTGAAGTTCAGCAGGGAGGGAGGGAGCGCGAAGGCGAAGCCTCCCTCTCTGTGTTGCAGGGTAACTTGGTGGTTGAACCTTTTCTTCATTCTAGCCAACTTCCTCTATAATTTGTGTGAATCTCTTTGGATGGATGTTGATAGCTTTGCTACCGCCACAAAATCTTCACATACTTTGTAGACAGAAATTAGTGATGTTTGAGGAGAGGAAGGAAGTAAAACAGAAAAAAAGATGTGTAGCATAGGCGAATCAGCTAAGCCAATTTTATTGCAGTTTTTGTTGAAAACCTAAGTTAAGCTGGGCCAATTTCTCCTTCTTATGCATGTTATAAAGATGTACTGGATATCATCTCCTTTATTTCTGTTTCAAGCCAGATGAGTGTACTGTGTTTCTGCATTCTTTTACACTTCATAAAATTTAAGCATAAAGATGTGGGCATTCATTTTCTAAAAAAAGAAAAGAAATGAGACAAACGTAGAACAATCAAATGAAAGGTGTCAATCAGTATTCCTTTTATGTTTCCCTGTAAAGCACTTAGAAATGTTGAAGTCACACAGCTGTCGGTTACTTTGACACTTGTATTTCTTTTTGTTGGTACCTAAGTTACATATTACCAGGCAAATAATAACTAGAAGTTAAACTGTTTCAGTTGAAAACACGTAAGGAGTTGTATGTGGATTACCACTACCATTCAGTAATAGGTGATGCAAAGGGAGAGGGGTGGGAACGTGTTTTAAATATTCCCTTTGAAAACAGAGTTGTAAATAAGCAGTACTGTGTTATTTTAGACCTGAGCTCTGCTATCTGTAGTGGTTAGAACTAGGAAAACATGCTGCTCTCTAGTTATGCTACTGTTCCATTGTACCAGCACCATGGGGGAAAAAATTAAAAAAAAAAATCAGTAAATTTTTCTAACATTGCTCACACTTGTGGGTAAGCATGCTTGATGTGTAGCTGTTCTTGTTTATGTATATCTTAGTGTGTACATGTGTGTTTTCTTTTTCCTTTTTGTTCACTGCAACTTATTCTTCATTTAAGTCTTGCTGAGCCCCACTAGCTCTTCTGAGGGTGATTACTGGAACATGCATTTTTAGGTAGGGTTGCAAATCCATCTGTCTACAACTATAGTTTCGTATGAACTGCAAACCGTACTGTTAAAAACACAACTATGTTAGATTGCATAGAGTTATTTTACTTACATGTACTTGAACTGAACTATGTCATAAGAAAGTTAAAAAATTAAGTATGGAATATTTTTGTAAATAAAAATACCTGTGCAGCTGGTATTTTAAATTTAAAATGTATTATACATTCATGTTTCAGAAAAAATGTTCATATATGTGTATATGAATGTGTCATTATGTTGAAGGGCTCTGATTGGGCAAAATAAACTATTCAAATCTCTCCTGAAACGAGTGGAGCTGACTCCTTTTCTTCCTGCTGGCTGGAGCATGCTGTGGCTCTGTGCCAAAAGAGGCTGTTCCACTTTGCTTAGGGTTCTGTGAGATGTGCTTCATAACGAGCAGAGCGGCGCATGCTTGAGGCACGAGCAGCCAGGCTGACGGCGAGCAGCCATGAAGGAGCACGAAAGGCGAAATAGTCTGTCCGTGGTGATGCTCCCAAGCAGGCCTAAAAACATTCCGAAATGCACATCGCGCTGGTGACGATGTGAAGCCCTGTCGATCCTTTCACACTATCGGAAAAGATAAGGTCGTTCATGTTACAAAGACACAGTAGAGCGAAGTATTTTCTGTGGCTGTGTTTTGACAGTGTTCGCTCATGTGAACACTCAGAGGTGCATGGGGAGTAGCAGCTGAGTTTTCTTTGCCATCTTTGCGGCACAGCAGGTGTATTTTCTATGGTTGAGGCTCAGCTTTGCCACAGACCAGTTTCTAGCTTGCAGCCTATTAAATTTTCTGGCTTCTGCTGTTGGGGGGGGGAACCCCCACACATTTGTAAACGTGCTCTGAATAATACAAAAACACTAAATCTGAAGAGAGGCTGGGGAAGTAATTCTGAGAAGTGGAACTGCTGCACCTCAGTGAAGTTTTTGGAATCTCATGATGTCAAATAGTAAAATATTTCAGTGCTGCTGGTTTTAGTGTGTGATAGATGTAGTGAGGATGCAGTTTCATCTGCGGGGAAAGTCTGCTGGTTCCAGACCTCTCTTGCCTTCCTGGTTTTTGTCTACTATGTGATAGTTACATATTCTGAACTTTAAGCTCTGCAGTGCATGGAGTTGTGGCTAGGATGATGCATTGGAAAGGACGATGCATTGGAATAAATTGTTTTAAGTTCAGTCCCATGAAATTGAAGGTATTTGGAGCTGTCACATTGCCTCCAGCCACTTGCTAGCTCTGGTAATCTCTGCCATCACCAGCATTACGGCACCCCCCTCGCTGTACGGACTGCGGGGCTGCACACAGTGTCAGTGGACTGACGAGAGGAGGGGGCTGTCCGGCTGAGGTTGCAGGGTGAAGCACTTCGATGTAGTGGAAGCCAGGATTTGATGAAACCTGCGTAAAACTTTGGTCCCTTTGCGCACTGTCTTTTATGAGAGTTCCAGTGCTGCTGTACCGTAAATTAAATGCATCTAAGACCTATAGGCACGTGGCAGTATGCACATTAGCATTAAACTGTGCCACCCTCCAAAAGTTTTCCGTACCCGTGTTCTTTACTGGGAATGGTTGCTGGCCAGCTCTGCCTGGGAGGAGGCTGAGAAGCCCGGTAAGGACATGTCAGCAGGCAGCTGAGGCCCAGTACAGAGGGACTGTAAGTTGGGCAGTGCTAAGGACCAAGCATGGGCATGGGGACCAGGCTCCCACCCCAGCTTTCGGAGGCATCCTTTTCATCCTGGCTGGGCCACGGAACCAGCTACTCCTCGTTGCCTGCTGGCTTGCAGCTGGCAGTTAGCTTCCCAGCCCTGGCGTCACCTGCTCCCTCCTGCTCTCCTGCTGCACCTGGGCTGCTCCCTTGGCTGTGGGTCCGCCAAGCCGGAGGCACTGATGTTCCATCTCTCTCAGGAGAGAAGGCAGCAGCCTTGCTGCAGGCATCCCAGCCTGGCCGCAGGAAATAGGATGGTCTTCCCCACAGTGCTGCACAAGAGATAAGCTCATGAGAGCAAAATGCCAGCAACCACCAGCTTCTCACCTTCTAGGTTACTGGCTGATTTTTCGTAGTGTGTAATTAATGCTCCTTTAGTAAGGGCTTGGGAGTTTGCGTATGTAACTCATTATAGTAGCAGAGTTCTGCTCAGTTGCTGTAGCAAACTGTTTTCTGCTTTTTTCAGCCCCAGGGACAGCCTGGGCTGAGGCCTGTGCGCTGGCTACTCGGGAGGGAGGGTGGGAGCTGTACCCTCTGCCTGGCCAGCCCTCCTTTAGCCTCACACACGCGTTTAGAGCTGTTTGACTCCAAAGCTAAGCAGAAGGGGTGATGGAGGCTGTAGCAAAACCGCAGTCAGCAGGAAAATGGGAAGACTGATGTTCTGTTTTGGAGCAGATAACAGCATTTTCTGCATCTTGCTGCAGTGGCAATGTGAGCAGGGCTTCAGAGAGAGTTGGTCATTTGAAGGGGTTTGCAATCCAAATGTCAGACTGTGCTTATGTCTTGAGAAGTTTACCAACTCCTCTGCCTAATTAAGAAGACATAATGAGAAATTTTATATAGCTGCGATTTCTGTGGCGCAAGAGACTCCAGGGAAGAATAATGTGGAATGCAGTCTCCTCTGTGGGAGTGAACAGAAAACAATTTCAAGCTGGTATCTACTATTTCTCTTGGCACCTGCATGTCTCTTAGCCCCACCTCAGTATCTGAATGTCAGTGTCACACACTGACTAGGGTGCTTTTTCTTCTGGGATCTCGAAGCACATAGCACAGTGGGCCAGGCCCTTATGAGGCTTCTCTTGATTGCAAGTTGATGTCTTTGAGCATGCATATGCCTGTTGTTCAAGATGTATATCACAACTTAATACTAATTTGTGTAAGGAAGGACTGTTTTTTTTAAAGGGTTCGAGATAATCTAGTAAAAAAAAAAAGACTAATCAAGGTTATTGTATCAGGTTTTCTCTTTAATACACTCAAACTCAGAGTCAATTCTAGCTGTGAACTTAGGAGGCCTCTACTTCCCATTTTGTCTTTAAGCACAGCAGTTTCTGGTTGGGTGTTAGAGTTTCCCGCATCTCTTGAAAAAAATCTGTGGAGCACCTGGGAAGAGAGAAATCAATTATTTTATTCTACTCTTCCGGTTAAAACCCTTTAGAAAACTTCTTTTTTCGCACATTTTTAAATGTAACTTGCTGCCAGAGCAGGATCCACGGAAGCTGCATTGACCTGTAGAGCTTTCCTTCAGTTGCAAAAGGCCAGTAGCTGGTTTGGCTCTAAGTATCTAACATGCAACTGCTTGTTCTTGTCAGGATTCTTCTGGAAGCAGCTACTTGCTCTCCAGCAGTCCAGTCATCCGGCGTGCACCAGTTTTGGCAAGTAGCTTGTGGGCTGTAGTCACCAATGCAAACTTTCTCTTCCTGTAGGTAAAGGAGAACTGAAATATATCTAAGCATTGCTGGCTAGGAGGCTCACAACTACTTGAATGTATTTAGCAGTGTATGTCCTGAGGGACAACAAAAAATCTCTCCCCGTGCGCTCTGCGTGGCACAGTGCAACGCCTTGGGACTCGCACCGTGTCAGAACCAGGGAGCGCTGCAGCCGATGCCTTGCATTACCTCACTGTATGTCAATGCTGCGAATGTGAGCGGTTGTCAGTCTGAAGTGGGTGCATGGGTTACTGAGGGCTTTAATACAGAGTTTCAAGTGGAGAATAGATGTGGTCTTCCAAAATACAAACAGCGGCAGGGATTAGCCATGTACCACATTCTGGAGAGCCAATTTCAAGCCTGAAAACTCCGCTCCTTCTGATTTAATGTGGGGAAAAGGCAAAGCTGCTGTGAATAATGGCTGTTTGCCATAGTCCTCCATTGGACTGATGGCAAGCAATGACCTAAAATTTCTACTGTAGCTGTTGTAAGGAATTTCTTTGTGTTTGCATTATAAACTATAAGGTTGTGATTTGCTCTTGGTCAGAGTGTGAGCTGTGTGTATTGCTCTATTGTTGAGAGCCCTACTCATGGTCTGCTACCTTATTACAGGCCATGTAAAAACATGGAAAAAATTTTGATCCAATTCTGGCCCTGTAAGCTTCAGCCTGGTAAAAAAAAAAAAAAAGACTGATGTAAGTCAGAGAAGTATGGGGGCAGAAACAGGGACACAAGGTTTGGCTGAGCTGGTTGGCACAACACTGGTTCTCTTTTTGCCACATTTTTTCAGCTGCTGTGGCAAAGAAAAGCTTTTAAGAATGCACTGAAAACAAGAAAAAGTGGCTGATTTGGGCATTTGAAGGGAGCTGCTCCCTGACATAAACAACAGTGTGAAAAAAGTGAAGCAGGACTGTTTGAAAAATCTAACCAGGATTGATAGTATTTGGCATAATTAACCGATCATGAGAGATCTGACATCCTGCTAAAGGAGCAATGATAGCTCTGGAGGGGACAGGCTGCTGAGCAGGCAATAAACATGCAGACAAACTGCTTGCGTTTGGTGCTGTCTTCTAAGCAGAGGGGAGCGAAGGGAAGGCAGCACAGGAGGAGGCAACAAGCAGGATGCAGCAGGCTTCAAAATGATCACTGCAGCTCTGTTGTGCAGGACGGCATTTGTCAGAACCAGAGGAAAGGATCTAAGCGAGCGCTGATGTGCAGCTTTGTTGTGTGGACGTATGTGATGGGCTTTGCTTTAGAAACGATGCACAAAAAAGGGCCTGTGAGGCAGCCCTGCTGTCAGCGCCTGGGGGAAGGACCTGGAAATGATGCCTGAGGAGACAGCCGCTCGGCCAGACAGAGGACCCACGTTATGCCAGGCATCGCTTCGCATACAGACGCCGCCAAATACAGGCCACGCGTTTCCAAACACAGTGGAGCAGCACTGCGGCTTGTGATGGGCTTCAAATTTGTCTGGCAGCCAAGGCGAGGAGAGCACTGACACCAGGGCTCCTCTGCCACCGGCAGTGAGGAAAGGGAGAGCACGAGTCTGACATCGCTGCCTCCTCCCCAGCACCTAGCCCAGGATCTCTGTCCTCCTCAAAGTGGGCTTCTTGCCCTTCGCGGGAGGTAGGAGGTCATTTGGGGACCCCTCGTGTGGTTCCGCTGGCTGCTCAGACGCCGACATCAGCGCTTGGACCCCTGAGGATTTCCAAGGTGGCTCTGAACTGAACATAAAAAGGCAGGTTTTCTTTTAGGGTTTTGTTAGCAGAGGAGGTGAAAATTAATCAGCCTTTTATTTTATACATCTTTTTGTTTAAGAGGAAAAAACAAAACAACCCACTGCTCTGGGTGAAATCAGCTGGCAATGTTGCTTGGTGTACCTAAGGCACAACGTGTGCAGCCTCCTTAGGCACGCTGACACGTGGCCACATCTGTCCACAGGGCATTGCAGATGCAGCCCCCTCTCAGGTGGGGAAACGAGTAGCTGCAGAGTGCCCTTCAAGCAGCTTTTGGCTTTACCGTTGCTGTTCTGCAGGTCTGCCTTACCTTGGGACTCTTGCTCCCTAAAGGCAATGCACATGACAGGAGCACATTTTTTTCGTTTATTCCCAGTGCTTACAGTGAAGTGTCACGTTCTGGCTGAAGACTCACAAGGCAGGGCTTCGTGGGCATGCCAAATTCCCGAGCTCCCACTGCCAGGTCGCTGTGAGCAGGATCTGCAGCAAGCTCATCGGCTTGGCAGAGAACGTGCCCTGTAAGTAACAAGCCCCGTGGCTCTCGGGCACCAGATGGATGTTCATGGGAGGAGTGCTAGTAATACTGCAAATTAAGAAGTAAAGAGCCGTCCCCTTCTCATTGTTACCACCCTTCCTGCTCTGAGGTGAAATAAAAACCCCTCCTGCACCGTAGTTTTAATTAAAAGCTGTGCTGGTACATCTTAGGGCATTAAGGATGACTGAAATTGCAAATTTCTCTTCCCCTCCACTGGAAGATTTACTGTGTAGGCAATTGTGAGTTTTATGTCTTCCCGACAGTGTTATTCTTTAGTCCTTTGCACACCTGAGTAATACAGTAACTAGTATACGATGTAGCAAAACCTCCCATAAAAAGTTCCCGTTTAACTACAATATGGGTCTCTAGATACTTTTGCTTTGTTAGGGTCACTTAAAAGATTCAAATGCTCACTTCTTTTTTTTTGTTTTTTTGTTGTTTTTTTTTTTTTAACTTTTCCTACCTGTGTGTGAGCTACAGTAAAAGCTTTCCCAAAACCTGTGCTCCAGTTTTTTGTGGATCAGCATGGCACCTTGTTGTGGAGGGTTTTCCTTGCTCGCTGTGCCAGGCAAATAAATGCAGCTGGGCCAAGGAGGCAGAGGCACGGCAGACAAACCTTGTGGAAAAACCCTCCAAGAGTTCTCTCCTCCTGAACAGCCGCCCTTTTCCCATCAGGTGGGTGAAATGCAATTGCTTTGCTTGCCAGGACCTAACGTGCTCTTCTGCAAACATTAGGCATGACTGGAGACCTGTCAGAAGCAGTTTGGCTTCGCTGACTCTTCCAACACATGCTACTAGTTTTCAGCTTAAGCTCATTCTCTAACCGAGGGAGTATAACAGAGGGACCAGCAACACACACAGCCTTTTACCTCGCTCAAACTTTGAGAAAATCTGCCAAGGAAAGGAACAGCGGCACCAGCATGCGTGCCACCCAGAACCTGACTGAATGAAGCACGTGGGGATGGTGCACCCTGTATAATCCTACTCACCTCTAACTTGTGTTTGCTGGGAAAGTCTTGTTTCTCAGAGGATGCTCTACACAGGCCTGTGATTACTGCCCGTCTAGGGGCCTGAGAGTCAGATTTGCCTCAAAATACATAATCAAGGCAACAGTGTGGATTTTTGCCTAGGTCTTACTGTAATGAAGCGAGCCCTGGGTCATTTAGAAATTATTATGGTTGATCAGTAATAAGCTCTTCACAAATTAATGTACCCAGCTCCTATACAAGATGAAGGTTTTTACAGACAGTGACCTTTGCCATATTGCAACATCTCCGACATAACCGTCCCAAGTCTTTTCTACAACTGAACAAATCAGCTTCTGTGAAAAGCACAATGAGACATTAGGCTCCTGGTCTGGGTTCAGATACATCAACCCTGTGGTTTCTCAGGAGTTTTTAAAAATAAAAGCAAAATGCCTTTACTTAGCATGGGCTTCTATTATAAAATGTCATTGTGCGTAGATTACAGATTTTGCTAAACAGTCAATTTTTTCCATATGAGCGCATGCTTTTGGCTGGAAAAACTATTATCTGAATATAATGGCTTTCTTTTCAAGCCAAAAACTTAGTATGGAAGGCGCATCCAATTGAAATGAGAAATGCTGCGTTATTTCAGTTTTTGTAAAACTGCTCTTATTTCTGACAGTGGTTTTGCTGAAGACAGTGGTTTTGCAGAAGAGATGCAATCTTTCTTAAATAGACTATAAATAATTGCTAAAAAACAAATTGGAAGCAGAATAAATAGAGACAATTAATTCAACTGAAAAAGGCTAATTTTCATTCTGATTAGCCATGCTAGCACACAATCATCACTTAATGCCGTCAGGAGACTGTAGGATGAGGAACAAATCATAGAATTCAATTGATAAAATAAATGGTACAATACGCTTGCTGTTCGTTTCAATCTGTCAGTAATTATTCTCTGCTGCGTTACACAAAAATATTCCCTTCCAGTTCGAACACAGTTTCAAAACTCTCATTAGAAATTTTAAGACGTGCATGTAGATGATGTGGGTGATGCTCGGTCCTCAGTTCTTCAGTGTTGTGTGTGTCTTTCTGCCTTTGCTTTCCAAATATATACTTGGAAACCCTTCTTGGTTGGCCAGTATGCGTGTGGACTGCCCCCCCAACTCCCCTTTACGTTCTCAAATATTTCACTGAGGTTATTCCTCTAATTTCAGACAAATCTTGCTGCTTTCCCTCAGCCAGCTAATTTCCCAAGCTAGCCCACACTTAATTAATTTTTTGTTGTCCTTCTGTGCTGGACACATTTCATTCCTGCTACCAGATGCCAACCGAAGTTCCCTGTAAGTGGCAGCTGCCATCCCAAACAGGATCTGGAGAAAAGTGCTGCTGTCTGCTGGGAGGACCCGAAGGTATGTGCAGTGTTTGATACCTGTGTTGGCTTCTCACTGCAGTGCCAATATCTGCTGGAAACCCATTGCAAGAATGCCTTTTGAACGAAATTCCTCAGTTTTATTGGTGTGGACTTCATTTTCTGTTTGAAAGCGTCACTGTCTAAAAGCTTTATTTCACTGTGACGCTGACCTTCCCCACCCTCACGCATTTCTGTATTCCTGCCCATAGGGCAGGCGGGACCAGGCCAAAACCTGTCCACGCCTCAGCGTTTCTGCCAAAGGGTGAGGTGCCACAGTCTGCTTTTCTTGTCCTAACTGCTGATGACCGGACAATGAATCAGGATTTAGAGGAACTTACTTTTAACATGATGTGAAATTGTAGATTGAAGTTTTAAGCTCAAAGCTCATTTGCTCGACACACACAGCTAGACGACATGAGCGCATAAAACTTGTTTTCCCAAGAAATGAGGCTAAAGGCCCAGTTTGAAACCTTCAGCACATTTGGATCAACCAGTATCAAGAAATCAGTTCAAGAAATCATATAACCAATCGTACCTTAAAAGATATTTTTAAACATTAATTTCTAACTGGTGCAGCAATGTGCTCCTAAAAAAATTTCTGCTGTTAGCTAGCTGAAAACTTTTCCAAGCCTACCTTTCAGCTTATCTCTCGTCTTTATCGACTCTGGGAAGGCACGTTAGTCTCTAGGCAATGAATATGATTTGTTTACTCAAAGAGCTTCCTGAAATCACAATGCAGCACTACTGTATGTTATTAAAAGATAAAAAATGTATTACTGTCAGATGAAGGGTCAATGTCAAATCCTTGTTATATCTGGCAAATTCAGATTTAAAGCTGAAGCAGTCTTGAAGATGCTGAATTGAAAGCATCCCATTCAGCAAAAATATCTCACGATACCACAATGTTTCCTATGTCTGCTTCCATCTAGTGTTGTCAGGAAAGAAATATCACCCCAACATGCAGCTGCCTGTCAGTTTACCTCTCTGGATACTTGCAATAAATTACAAGTTGTACAACAGAAAGGGAAATTTAGAGGAAGACTATTTTTCTAGTGTGTGTGCCCGGGCCGGGGGAGAGGAGAGCCGGGCTGCTCTGAAAGGGCTTGCTGAAGTCCTTGGCTATTTCTGGCTGCGAGACATGGTTCTGCACTGAAAGGAGACCGTTAAGACGGCGTTGGTACGTACTGTACCTCAAGGGGAAGAGGCAATAAAAGTCACTTATGTCAAACAACTAAGCAGATGTGACTGGATATTGTAAGGAACTATTCGGTCGGAAATCAGCATTCATTTTTACATAACTGCGCTCCAGAAGAAACACTCTTCAAGTTTTTACTGCGGGATTCAGTTGTGTGTTGCATACTTCTCTTTTCATTCAGTTTTACATGGATACTGTCTTCATAAGGGTTACTATAATGTATTTTGTAGAAACTATGACTATAACTATAACCTGCATAATTATTCTTGCGATTAAAAAATATAGAAAATCGACTTGAAGTACTTAGAGACACCTGTAACTTTTTATTCACAAAATAAACCAAAATGTCTGTTGGGGAGGGGGGGAGGCGGGGGGGAAGCAGAGTGGTATTTTAGGACTGCAAGGCAATCTGTTCTTCCAGCTACATTGTAGGAACCCATCACATTGCAATGAGGGTCTCAGAGGCAATTTAGGTAACTTTGTTTGATATACATCTCAAAACAGTAATGGTAACAATAAACTACAGAGAAAACAATTTACCCTGTTTCTGACAATTATTCTTTCAATATTGTGGTGACCCCATTAACCACCCATGTGCATTAGCAAAATCCAGCATTTCAGCTAAGAATAAGGGGAAGAAAAAAAGTGTTTAAATGAGTTCATTCTAAATCTAATAGCCAGTTGAAAAACCTATAAAGTTTTTATGAAGCGTATAGATTCACCTAAATAGACAATGTTCTTACTTATCTTTTCGCTGCAGAAAAAGATGATATCCTTGAATCCAAGACCTTTTCCACAAAGGGCTTGGACTTCTATTGCAAATCTTAGCTACTGTAAACTGCTTTTGTATTGGCATTATTCTGACAGCGGAGGATCAAATATTTAAAATGCGTAATTTATTATTGCTTGCATGCAAACAATTTCTCTCTTCTGGAATGAACAAGTGCAAATAATTACTTATGCATTCCTGACAAAAGAGGCACATGAATTTTTCCCCCCACGTAGCAAAACCGTCTACCCATCAGGTCCGTCTCCTGTGGTTGTTCTAAAGAACAAAAATTAATGCCTTTCAATGCCTTCATATGATAGTGTGTAACATCAGTGGCTTATGATAAATCCTATTCTCAAATTATTTTGCTGAGACAGGAGTTGTGCTGGCTTTCCATGCGAGCGATACTCATCGACATATTTCTGCCACAAGCAGCTGCTGCGGGCGCTAACAAATCACATCTTGTCCCCTGGGACAGCCAGAGCCCGGTGGAGTTTGCATCGTGTCTCATCCTTGCTTCAGTCTACTCAGGTGTTTTACTTGGATTGCAGCTCCCATTAGGTAACACAGCATCTTTAGAATAGAGCACGTTCTCCTACAGCTGTTCATGTTTTTATTTCGGAGGGTCCCTGTGCAACCCAACCACGTTTCCATAGTTCTGTGCGTTACGGCAGAGCTTCTTGGCTGATAGAAGACATAGAGGGTGTAGATGCATTAACACCAGCCGTAAAGCAGCAACGTGTTAGTTTCATATCTTCGTTCGGTCTGTAAAAAACGGTGAGGTTTAGATGTTTCTCTTCAAGTGCAGATGTGACAGAGAGTGAATATTTCAAATTATTCAGCAAAATGTTATGGGTACAATGAGAACAGTGTGCCAGTCAGGCTGAGTGTCGTCTGTGTAACATTTGGCTGTAAGTAAATCGTTCTGGAGTTTGCCTTTGAGCACCCCTATGTAAACCAGTAAAACAATTAATCACTGCTAATGAAAACACAAAACAGCACAATCTTGGGGTCTGGCTCAATCTCATGCTGTGGCCCCATGTCATAAAGCAGTTAGGACCAGATCCTCAAAGATATTTGGCTGCTTGATGGTCTGAAATTAGTGGAAGTCAGGCCCTGCTTATCTATAAAGCTTTGCTTCTTGGGGAATTTTCGGAAGAACTTAAGCACCAAATTTTCACAGCTTTCTCTGGGAGCTGTGAACCTAGAGGTTTGAGCATTGGTTTTGGATGCCTATCTACGTGCTTGGGTATCTACGTATCACTAAGACTCCGACCTGCGGAGCTATTGATCTCATTAAATCACAACAGCTACATGGTATCAAGGCTGATGAGTACTTGAACAAGTTCCCTGGTACACCAACAAGCAGCAGCAGCCCCCTCAAGCTAGAGATACCCTGTTTTATTTGATTGCTTGTGGTCATTCAAAATCCAATGGCATTTTTCATAAAAGACCTCAACTCGCAATTTAATTGCAAGCTTGAACTGCAGCGCCAACACAGCTGCTATTTGAAATGGTAGAAGCAGGCTCACTGGGAGCCAGGCAGTGATGGAGCCAGCTTCATGAGGTGACACAGTATTGTTTGTTCGGGTTGAGGGCCTCCGCTTCCGTCCCTGGAAGAGAAGGGCAGGCAGGTAGGAGGAGAGTAGGACAGGAGGGTTGGACCCCAGACAGGTGGGGATGGCAGGGCCACCACCAGTTAGGCCCCACTTCACCTCCACCAGCCAGGGACAGCGCAGCCCATGCTGCACATGGCTTTTTTTCCTCCCCCTTGTGGTATAATCACCACTATCATAAGCAAACAAAGAAACAATTTTAAAAATGCAATAACTTAATCAAAGGCCATTACTGAAAAGCAAAACCAGAGTCAGGAACTATTTTCAGAGACAGATTCCAGCCATACCACTGTGTAGCCTTCATTTCTTTTCTTTCTCTGGATTTGAGGCACTACATTAAGTCTTCATGTCAAGCAAAGCAATTGTTTGTGACCCCAGGAAAATGACTGTAGAGACTTGTTATGTGTTCATTTGCACTTTCCCCGCATTTCAGAGCAAGGACTCTGTGGCAGGGTGGCATAAATGCTGTACTCTGTGCTGGAGCATACACCCCTGGTAGGACCAACTCTGAAAAATACATTTTTCCCCAGGGTAAGTAAAGTTTGTTAACCCATGGTGGTGTGTGGGCTCTCATACAGCTGCCTTGCACTTTGCATTTATGAGCAACAACCCGAGAGTTGAATGCGTTAGTTGGATGAGGAGAGCATTTTTCCTTAGAGTTATCTTTAAAGTAGTGTTATGATCATACGGTCTCCGAACGGTTTCCACCTCACAAGCTACTTCAGATTTCTGCAAAACAGAGACAGGCAGTCTGGTTCCAATTCCCTTCACTCGTGACCCTTCTTGTCACACTCATCAGCGAAGTCTTTTTGGTGTGACGCTAAAGGGTTTGCAGTCCTTATTTATCTGTGTTGCATGCCCAAGCTTGTGTACTATGTATTTTACTTATAATTACTCATTCAGTATTAGGAGTGTACACCTGTAGCCTGAATCTTTACAAATAGTACTAATAGTAACTAATGTTTAACAAAGTTTGTGCCAAATTAAAAGCCAAGAAAGGAAAACCCCGTATTGATAGAGAAGATGTACCTGCTGTCCATTTTCCATCAAACTCCCCCCAAAATCTGTTCATCCAGGATAAGAGCTTGGAGTTTTCCTAGTTGCCAATTCCTTTTTCTCTGCTTTTAAAAATTCCTGGGAACTTTAGTAAATGCTGGCATAATGGCAGGTGGAAGGTTAATCCACCGCAGGCCACAGAGGTCTGTGGGCAGATGGGTCAGCACAGCTTATTCTGAAGGAAATCCTTTGAGGGAAAACAAACTGGCTTAAAACAAAGAGCGAGTGTTTTTTTTTTCTTCCTTTCAAATCTAGAACAGAAATACAGACAGCTATGATGGCAAATTGAACTTTGGATGCTAAATTATGCTAATCCTTTATGTTTTATGCATAAAATATTTATACATTTTTATGCTAACCTGAAACATAGTGAACAGGTCAGAACAGATTGCGTTCCTATTTTGGACAGTGAAAATTTAAGCCCCTAAGGACAAAATAAGTTTGCTTGATATGTATGTTATAGGAGCACTTTTGGTTGCAAGGTAGACCTTTTCTCCTTGCCCCTGCTCCCACAGGCCAGGTTTCCTGCCCGTGCCCACCCCTGTCACTGCTGCTCCAGCCTGTCCGAGCACCTCGGGCTCGCTGTCCAGGTACTGCTGGGGACCGTGGGCCCCTGCCAGAGCAGGGTTTGTCCCCACCATACCCATCCTGCTGCTCCTTCTGCCCTGTGGCTCATCTCACCAGCTACCCCTGCAGCACCTCACACCTTTCCGACGTGCCCTCATCTCTCCTGATTTCGTGCTAGGGGCACCCTAGAAGATCCAGATAGGATCCTGTTAAACCTCCTTTGCTGATTATTCCCAAATCTCTGGCGCCTGTATCCTTGCTAGGCTCTGCCCTTTCCTCCATCCCAGTCTGCTCCCTCTGGAGTCTCCTGCCCTCTTACTCCTTTATAGTTCCTGCCAACCTGACTTTCTTCAGATCCTGCTGTATTCGGGTTTCACCTGCAGTTCCATAGTCTCATGTGGGTTTCCAAGTCCCAGCTAATCCTTCTTCAACACTTGCAGTGTTGAAGCAATAATTTTCTGCCTGAAAATAAACAAACTTTTATAAACGTTTGCTGAATTGAGTAGACAAGGTTTAGCAAATGATGTTGTTTTCACTGAGTCTCTCATCGTTCCCCACCTTTCAACACCAGGAACGGTAACTAAGGCTCGCTCTGAAGACCAGGAGCCCTTTTGCTGGAGAGTCTGCTGCCAGGTGTAAAACGCTCTGTCTCCACCTCCACCCCACAGCTTTGCATAGCCCTAGCGATGGGTCTAAGCTGGCCCCGGTGGGAAAATCTGAATTTTGTCTACTGTAATTGCTCCATACAGCCGTGTTCTTTCAGTCACCAAGCTGTAAAATTGCTTTTGTTATTTATGTTATAAAAGCACCCTGAGTGCAGCCTCAGCAGAGCTTTCTGTGCTGGGTGGTTGGTTTTTTTTTTCCTTTTTGCATTTGTTTCACGATTCTTGATTGAGGTCCTTACGAAAATGATTAACATCCCCGCACTCCCAGGACTACTGAGTGTGGAAAAGTTGCATTTACCACTTTCTCTAGACAGGAGGTCAGATAAGTGGCCTGTGCAGTTAGCCCTGAATATGGCAAATGTTTTGGCCATCTCAGTACTGTTTTGTAGTGAGTTACAAACCTCAGACTCCCAAACCAACTGGCAAGGAAACAAAATATACACAGCACCGGGCCTGCTGGCAACAAGTGGAGCTCAGCTGTCACAAAGGGGGAAAAGAATTCTTGGCCACGAGCTGGCGGGGCTCATTGAGAGGGCTTTAAACTAGGTTCGAAGGGGGAAGGGGATATTGCCCAGCTCACTAGGGATGAGCCTAGGCTTGGAGTGCCAAGGCCAGGGGTGAGATTGACAGCCCAGCTCAAGTGTGTTTACACTAATGCACGTAGTATGGCCAATAAACAGGAGGAGCTGGAAGCCATTATACAGCAGGACGGCTACGACTTGGTCGCCATCACAGAAACGTGGTGGGACAACTCGCATGACTGGCATGCTGTCATAGATGGCTACAGACTCTTTAGGAAAGACAGGTCAACAAGGAGAGGTGGGGGAGTTGCTCTATATGTGAGGGAGCAACTGGAATGCATTGAGCTTGGCCTGGGGGCAAGTGAAGAAGGAGTTGAAAGCTTGTGGGTTAGAATTAAGGGACAGGCTCACACGGGTGACATTACGGTGGGTGTATACTACAGGCCACCCGACCAGGAGGAGGAGGTTGATGAAGCCTTCTACAGGCAGCTGCAAGCAGCCTCACAGTCACAGGCTCTGGTTCTCATGGGGGACTTCAACCACCCTGACATCAGCTGGGAAGACCATACAGCTAGGCAGGCGCAATCCAGGAGGTTCCTACAGAGCATCGATGATAACTTTCTGATGCAAGTGGTGGAGGAACCAACAAGGAAAGGCACGCTGCTGGACCTCGTGTTAACAAACAAGGAGGGACTGGTGGAGGACGTGAAGGTTGGAGGTAGACTCGGCTGCAGTGACCATGAAATGGTCGAGTTCAGGATCCTGCATGGAGGAAGCAGGGCGATAAGCAGGATCAAAACCCTGGACCTCAGGAGGGCTGACTTTGCCCTCTTCAAGGAGCTACTGGGAGGAATCCCGTGGGCCAGGGCTCTCGAAGGCAGGGGGGTCCATGAGTGCTGGTCGCTTTTTAAACAACACTTCTTCCATGCACAGGAGCAATGCATCCCCCTGAGAAAGAAATTTAGCAAAGGAGGCAGGAGACCTGCATGGTTAAACAAGGAGCTTCTAGCGGAGATCAGGCAGAAGAGAAAGGTGCATGGCATGTGGAAAGAGGGACAGGCCACTTGGGAAGAGTACAGAAACGTAGTGAGAGCATGCAGGGATGCGACGAGGAAGGCCAAGGCTCACCTGGAATTGAAGCTGGCAAGGGATGTCAAAAACAACAAGAAGGGCTTCTTCAACTACATCAGCAGCAAAAGGAAGGCTAGGGACAACGTGGGGCCGCTGCTGAATGAGGCGGGTGTCCTGGTGACGGAGGATGCGGAGAAGGCAGAGCTAATGAATGCCTTCTTTGCATCAGTCTTCAGTGCTAAGACTGGCCCTCAGGAATCCCAGGCCCCGGAGGTAAGAGAAGAAGCCTACAGAGAGGACGACTTTCCCTTGGTCGAGGAGGACTGTGTGAGGGATCGCTTAAGCGATCTGGATGTCCACAAATCCATGGGCCCCGATGGAATGCACCCACGAGTGCTGAGGGAGCTGGCGGATGTCATTGCTGAGCCACTCTCCATCATCTTTGAGAGGTCCTGGAGGACAGGAGAGGTGCCCGAGGACTGGAGAAAGGCCAATGTCACTCCAATCTTCAAAAAGGGCAAGAAGGAGGACCCAGGGAACTACAGGCTGGTCAGCCTCACCTCCATCCCGGGGAAAGGTGATAGAGCAGCTTATCCTGGAGGCCATCATCAAGCAAGTGGAAGAAAAGAAGGTTATCAGGAGTAGTCAGCATGGATTCACCAAGGGGAAATCATGCCTGACCAATCTGATAGCTTTCTACGATGACATGACTGGCTGGGTAGACGAAGGGAGAGCTGTGGATGTTATCTACCTTGACTTCAGCAAGGCTTTCGACACAGTCTCCCATGATATCCTCCTGGGGAAGCTGAGGAAGTGTGGGCTGGATGAGTGGTCGGTGAAGTGGATAGAGAACTGGCTGAATGGCAGAACTCAGAGGGTTGTCATCAGCGGCGCTGAGTCTAGTTGGAGGCTGGTGACAAGTGGTGTCCCTCAGGGGTCAGTACTGGGCCCAGTCTTGTTTAACTTCTTCATCAACGACCTGGATGAAGAGTTAGAATGTACCCTCAGCAAGTTTGCTGACGACACCAAACTGGGAGG
The DNA here is from genome assembly GCF_030867145.1 of Opisthocomus hoazin. NCBI lineage: Eukaryota > Metazoa > Chordata > Aves > Opisthocomiformes > Opisthocomidae > Opisthocomus > Opisthocomus hoazin. The sequence continues at coordinate 56,969,638 of NC_134415.1, forward strand.
TGTGGTAGATACACCAGAAGGCTGTGCTGCCATTCAGCATGACCTGGATAGGCTGGAGAGCTGGGCAGAGAGGAACCTGATGAGGTTCAACAAGGGCAAGTGCAGGGTCCTGCACCTGGGGAGGAACAACCTCATGCACCAGTACAGGCTTGGGGTGGACCTGCTGGAGAGCAGCTCTGCGGAGAGGGACCTGGGTGTCCTGGTGGACGACAGGTTAACTATGAGCCAGCAGTGTGCCCTGGCTGCCAAGAAGGCCAATGGGATCCTGGGGTGCATCAAGAAGAGTGTGGCCAGCAGGACAAGGGAGGTTCTCCTTCCCCTCTACACTACCCTGGTGAGGCCTCATCTGGAGTACTGTGTCCAGTTCTGGGCTCCCCAGTTCAAGAAGGATGAAGAGCTACTGGAGAGAGTCCAGCGGAGGGCTACAAGGATGGTGAGGGGACTGGAGCATCTCCACTACGAGGAGAGGTTGAGGGAACTGGGCTTGTTCAGCCTGAAGAAGAGAAGGCTGCGAGGGGACCTAATAAATGCCTACAAATATCTGAAGGGTGGGTGTCAGGAGGATGGGGCCAAGCTCTTTTCAGTGGTGCCCAGTGACAGGACAAGGGGTAATGGGCACAAACTGAGGCACAGGAAGTTCCGTCTGAACATGAGGAGGAACTTCTTCTCTCTGAGGGTGACGGAGCACTGGAACAGGCTGCCCAGGGAGGTTGTGGAGTCTCCTTCTCTGGAGATATTCAAGACCCGCCTGGACAAGGTCCTGTGCAGCCTGCTGTAGGTGACCCTGCTTCGGCGGGGGGGTTGGACTAGATGACCCACAGAGGTCCCTTCCAACCCCTACTATTCTGTGATTCTGTGAAAATGAAACACAGGCGCCCGCCCAGTGCCACTGCCACAGAGGTGAGCACTCCTTTTTCTGTTCCAATTACAAATCCCTCTTCCATAATCCATTGGACTATACAAATACAAATTACAATTTGCTCATGAAACAAGATGAATCAAACCTTTCCTTTGATTTGTTGTTTGATGTAGAATTGCTAAAGACAGCAGGGCTGGAATGATACCATTTTGATAACCTGTGTTTCCTAGCGCATGTCCTTTAGTCAGAAATGCTTTTCTTTATGCAAACAATTTACATTCATATTTCAAGCTTTCAGTTTAAAACAGCATTTGTCATACAGCAGTCAGAATTCAATGGGAAAATTACTGCTGCCTTTCCAGCTGGCAGTCAGACCAGAAGAGCATCACTCCTTTCTACCAAACTCTCCTGTGAGACTCTTTCAAAGCCTGAAGTGTGTCTTCAGAATTTTGCTGGACAAATAACACAGTAATGACATTTCTTTCTATATCACATATTTACCAAATACCATAGAGTCATATCTGAATTAGGATTAAGCATTTTAGAGTTTCTATCACAAATGATGAGTCTTTTCAGAAAGAAAAAAAATACAAAATATTTACTTTCTGCTATTGAACTTCACCGTCCTGAGAGCAGGATAGCCACACAAATGAAATTTTTGCATTTGTTGCTTAACAGTCTTCTAATAGTTCAAGTACCTCCAGTGTTTTCCACCAAGGACAAAAGATGCCTGGAGGTTAGGATTTTTAAAAAAGCCCAGTGAGGTTTGCAATGTGAACTCAAAGCCCAGTTTTTAAGGTGTTTACAACACAAAAATGTATGACTGCAAGTGTACTTTCTGGTTTGTGCTGCATGGTTAGCATCCATTACTGTCTTCTAGATTTGTTTTCATACGACACACAGAACTTGTCAGCTACCTGTAAGCCTACGTACTTCACCTTCCCTCAAGGTTTCAGACTTTTCCTTGGTCTAGGTCATGAATAAAATGATCTCATGAAGGCAAAATGAGCTTTGGCCATCCTGTGAGTATCATCTTTTTTCTAGACAGTAGGGTTGGAGTCAGTGTATTATCTGCTCTTTCAAAAGATCAGAAAAGCTTAGTGCACGGATTTTTAGAGTTCTTGGATCAAAGGAAAGACCTAAGCTAGAAGAAAGTCAGTGCTGGGCTGTTAGAGTGAATAGGAAAACAGCTGGTGGTGACAATGGCACAAAGTCAGGCCCTACCTGCCTTTAAGGTGGATGATTTGATGTGTAAAGTCTTCGAGGAGCCACTGGGCTGAGAAAGGCAAGGAGGGAGGAAAAAAAAATTAATTGGAAACTTTAGTCCATGTTGGGTATAATGGCTATTTGTTTCGATATTTTTCCTCTATTTTTGTCTAACCACTAAACTGGCCTGAAACCATGTCTTACGTGACCTTCAATTTTTTAGGATTTAACAGAGGTGATGTGTTCTTGTGAATGCCCTCCTTGGTTCAAAAGTTCCTCTCCTAAACCTCAGTGCTCTCTCTCTCATAAGCATCTAAAGGGCTTTTTTGTATGCTTTTTGAAGTTTGGTGACCCTGTGCCATTCCCAGTTTTCAAAGCAATATGAATTGATGGACAGTGAAAAGGCCATAATTTGGGCCTGTGATTTAATTTCAGAGATCTGGTATTACTGCAGCAAGTTAAGTACAAACAGCAACACTGGAGTCTCCCTCCCCTCCGTCCTCATAAAGCAACAGCTGTGACTTCGTAACCAACACCCAGCACCAGATATTAACTCAAGTTCAAGGGGTTTCATTTCAACTAATTACACGAGCAGTATTCCAGGATATCATCTGCGTTTCTGAGCTTCATCCATTTAATGTCTTCATTCTCAGCACTAATCCATGTGAACAGCAGATGACATGCAGACCTAGCAGTAGTCTTGTTGCTCCAATTGTTTCTATTCAGTCAATCATGAAAACCAGCTTTGGAGTAAAGTTTTCCACATTTCTCATCTTCTCAGCTTGAACTAGCTCTTCATCATTTCCCCTCTAGCATCAACAAAGATTCTACAGAAAAAAAAAAACACCAGAAAAACAAAGGACTGCATTAACCTACTTCAGAAAACAAAGAATAGTTGATGAGCAGGGCATGCCACTGATGGCATGACTTTCATCTGCTCCAAGAGAAATGCTTATATCTTTGGTGTCCAGACACTTCATTGTTACTGGCACTGGGGGAAAAGAAAACCTCTAAGTCCTATGAAAATATATCTGGAAATGCAGTAATTATTTCTTACTCATTTTCTTTCTGTGCAAATAATTATGGTTGCCAGTGTACATTGCAGTAGAAATGGTCTGACAGGTTGCAGGTGATGGAGTAGAAGCTCACAAGAGCCAATGACTTTGTTAAGTTGTGGTCACTGTTGTGAAAGACACTTTTCCATGGCTTTGGGCACTCTGGCCCTTCCTTCCTCTTGCTGCCTCTCAAAATATCCACTTGCATTTAAATCTGTGTTAGGGTTTTTTAATCAACTGCACAGATTAAAGAGGATGTCACTGCTGATAATATTCTAATTCTCTGGACTGGGATCTTTGAAAGTACTCAGCCCAACCTCTTAAGGCTGGATTCTGCCCTTAACAGTGTTTCCATCCACTGCTAGGACTCACCTTAACAGAGTTAAGCTAGCTGCAACTTCCACTTTCCTGTTGGCAGCAGAGTCCTGTCATCAAATCACTCTATTTAAAAGACTTGAAAGAAATCAGCAGATTTTGCTTGTGTATCTAACAAATGGCCCCTAAAAAAACAAAATAAGATACAACTCTGCTTTGTCACTATCTGGAGAACATAAGAGCTCTTAAGCCTAAAAACAAATCCATGTGACCATGTAAGCTTCCCAGATGCTAAGAAGAAATGCCTTGTAAAGACTGCAGTAAATCCAAGTTAAAATTTAGTGTACTTATACCTAGTGATGGATTCCCCCAAATAATTAAAATTACATAAATGCGTACTTTTGAAGAAATTATTGTTTGTTATTGTATTACTTAGTTATACATCAGTAACACCAAGGTGCTCTGTGACATTCACAAAATTTCATGGGGAAGGTATCTTGCTTGTAGCTTCATGTTTCGTTCATTTTAGCCACTCACATGAGAGCCTTCATGATTTGCTGTTCTTCATTGTACCGAATATGAGCTTCAAAGCCTGTTTTCCAAATCTCCTGTGATTTAGCTCTGACCAACCTAGCTCTGGCTTAGCGTGTTGGGAGGAGTAGGGGGGGGGGGCTGACTGCTATTGCAGCTTTTTTAATGCAAATATGCAAATGACCTTCAGTTTGTCCTACTTCAGGTGCCTCTAAGCATAGCATGAATTTTCCCCAATGTTTAGACTGCTAATACACCCCTTGCTCCAAATCCCTAATTGGTATTTGCCTCTGTGTTGGTGCCTGCTGGAATTAATTGACATTTGTTAGATGCTGAAGGGCAGAAACATCTGGTGCCACCTTGTGTGCTGTGCTGATGTGTATAAAACCCTGCTGCTGCAACTGCCTAGCCAGTTCTTTCCTTTCCGCCACGATAGCGGTAGCTCCGAGACTGACCAGTAGTGAAGGTGAAAACATTTAACCCAGTGTCAGAGCACTGTGGCTACAGCTGCATTAGAGAATAGTATTGCCTAACAGAAAGATATTTGTAGAGAGAAACACTCGGTATTAAAGACCTGCCTTTGAGACTATACCCAAGCCAGGAGGGTTGCTTTGGACTGGGTTGATTCTGGTCCCCTGGGCTGAAGCCCAATACACAGATGAAGCACATTACGTGTGCTGCTGGAGCACATGCTTTCGTTTAGTTTTGGCCAGAAGGAAACCAGCTCCTGCGCTCCAAGGTTGTTCTGTGATGCCCACCAAGCATTTGCTAATCTCTACCAAGTCTGTCAAAGCGGTAAGCAGGAGAAGTTGGAAGATATGCTTCAGAAGTGTGGTCCTGATCCAAATTAAAGCACAAATGTAAGCACACCCTCTACATGCCAAACTTCTCGTCTGTAGCAGCAATGCTCCTGTGTCATCTAATATCCAGTTCATTTCCCTACAGATGTCAAAACTGTGAATTGTTAATTCATGCCCTGGCTTTGAAGTGGGCTTGAACTAACCATTTCTTTTGGCCAGAAAACACGGGTGTGATGAGAGGGCTGCTAACACCAAGCTCTATGCCCGTAGATGCAGCGCAGATGTAAACAAAACTGTTTGGCTTTCTAAGGCTGACGTAACCTTCCAAAAATATCTCAGCAACCTTTGTGACCTCTTTCACTCATAAGCCACATACCCGTCTCCATACGACGCGCATGGCCATCGTGCTGTAGAACGTTGCCTGTGGTGGGCTGTGAAGCAGGCAGTCAGTTCTGTACCAATGGCCAAAGCACACAGGGGCTCGGTGACTTCAGCGCTCTGGTTTGCAGTTGTTGTGACTTAGATTTTGCTTCAATCAACAGTATAAGAAGGCAGCTCAGCAATTGCTCGATGCTGGCTTTCACTCTAACAGTGCAGGATGCCAATCCAAGCACAAAAATGTAGCCTACCTGAAGCCCACGAAGGAAAACATGGCCATAGCACAGCAGAACATATTGCCCTTGTTTTGGCCTGGAGACCATTGGCATGGGCCCCATGTCAGAGGGTCCAGTCACACACGACTCGCTGGGGCTGGGGCCTGGGTTCCGTGTAAGCTTATGTGAGGCTGCAATTCCAAACTCCCCTGCAAGTTTCTTAGTGACTGAGGACCATAAGCAAGCCCTGCCCAACAGCCTTGGCCATAACTTACTGAGTCCTTTGCCAAAGAGCACGCCTCCCCACTGCACAGGAATCCTGCCCTGGGGAATCTTTTGTCCTGGTTTCTGTGTTTTGAGGAGAAAGAAGAGGGTATAGTGCCTGTGCGTAGAAGGCAAATACTGTCTGACACTGTATGTGGGCAGGAGACAGGCCACAGGGCTTGGAGGCAGAGAGAGGCTTCCAGAACCACTGGACCATTTTTATTCCTGTCCCATGACAGCCACACGTAAGGTCTGAGCTGTCAAGCTACCGGTCCCCATGTCTGACAGGGACCAGGCACCACTTCTGCATTGCACCGACCCGTACCGCAGCCAGGCTCTCCGGCAGCCTGCTGCAGAGCACCGGGCATGCATCCCTCCTCGGCAGGCTTTGCCTTCGTAGGCGTCCTTGCCCTACGATACGCCACCACATACAGATGCTGCATGTCATTACGCAAACGTCATTTCTTAGATAGCGAGGCCTGGATTCTACATTCACTGACATGCTGCTGCTGCAGGATTAAGGCATCTGTGTTTGTACTGCAGTTACTCTGAGTGCTTTTTTCTTTTTCTTTTTAAATCACCCCTATTCAAGGACCGGTGGTGGTAGTGTAAACATACAATGTGTTACCAGCCTCCTGACTTTTGTTCACCTGCTTTCCTTCAGAATAAATAAATTGAAAATACACTGAAAGGCCCTAAAGGAAAAAAGAAAAAACCCAAGAGCCCCACCAAACCAAAACCTAAAACTAGAACTAACCCCCCATTGCAAAAATAGGTGGTGTCTAGGAATCAGAGCTGCTGAAAAACTAAACTGGCCATGGCTTTTAATGCTGGTTTGGTATACCTTACTCCCAGGTCTTCAGCAGATGATAGTATCAAGGAATTAGTGCAGAGCTGGCGATGCAATCTAGGTTTCGTTATTCCAAATAATTCAGCTTAATCCCTTCTTAGAGAGGACACATGCATTGAATAAAAGTTTATTGTTTTTAACGCTACGCTGTAGACCCATCTACTGACATTTTTTTTACTTTTTTTTTAAAGTTTATGGACTTAACTACATACTAGTAGAAAGCTGCAAGAAATTTTTCTCAGTGAAGGAAAACCATAAATTAGCTACATTAAATGACAGAAGAAGGTGCTGCTAAAGTAAACATTCTATTTCCTGCTGAGAGGCTGTGAATCACAGCACACAAAGCAATACGTACAGAGTTTTCATTCCATTGTAAAAATACTGGGGTGAATTTGTTGCCTGGGAGAAATGAAATGCAGTAACATAGTGTGAAATACCTTCATCTGTTGCTTGTTGACATAATGTGTTTTGGACAGCTTTCCATTATATTACCCTAAATAGCTGGTCACTTGATGAGATTTTTAACAGTTTTTCATAATTAATATAGGTTTTTCTGAGGGGATGGTATTTTCAGCACTGCAAAGGTTTATTTTATTTTCCTTATTTTACCCTCGTTTATCTTCACATCTCTCTCACTGACTTTTTATTTCAGCACCTCTTGCTTTTCATGGGTTTTTAGTTCCATTAAACATCCAGTGCTAATTAGACTCTGTTGTCTAAACTGTACCAAACACTTCACTCAAAATCAAAGAGCATTTAATTAGTTAGTCTACAAGATGCACCCTATCTCGTAACATTAACGCAAATGAACAGTTGAAATGCTTGTTACAGCCTAGCAAAAATGTAAAAAAAACTTCTTTGATGGCAATCAAGGTTTCTGTTTTGCTGTTGATGAAGGAAGGCCTGACAGATCCTTGCCACTCAGGTGGCTGCCGGGCTGTTCGTGGTGGAGGAAGGCGAGGCAGCAGCAATGCTTATTCCTGTCCCTCCCTGGAACAGATACGCAGGCAAAGCCCCATGCCTGTGCTGAGCGCCCACGGGGTCAGAGCCGCAGGGGTGAAGCCATGGGGTAGCCCGGGCTTAGCGCAGCCTACCGCCATGGGCAGGATCAAGTTTCCAGAGAGTTCCGTTCCAGAAGCTTTTCAGGATCTCTGGGCATTTATTCTGGCAGTCAAATGGGAAGCAAGGAAGTCCAGAAACAATTGCTAATCTAGTCATATCTAACGGTTTCTGATGAATACAGCAATAGGATGCTAGAGTTCAGTTTGTCTCTGCTTATTCAGTGTTTCAGTAACTCTGGATGTGCTACCACCATACTACCAAGCTTTTCTGGTGTTTTACTCAAGTTTGGGGAGGGAGGAGGTGCATGCCAGGTTTGGGGTATGTTGACTACGGTGGCAGCTCACTGCCAATGCACCTGTCCATATCTTCTAACCATTCACAGGCAGGAGCGGAGATACTAAGCCCATAAATTTACTGGCTGACAACACTAGAAAAAGTTGGCTTTTTATATTATCTGGAGAGAGAAAAACAAATTCATTGCACCGCATCTCTGCAGACTAATTCTGACACTTCAGCTGACCAGTCTGAATCAATGCTGATTGTATGAGTCTAAGACTGATCGGAGACAAAGACACATTAATCTTCCACCTGGGTCTTTCATTGGGCTCAAATGAAACAGGAATTGCCCTACTATTTGACTAATCCAAACTAGGCTAATTTATAATTTTTTTTTGTTAATGTTAGATTTAGATCAAACCTTGGATCAGAGTCTTGAACTTTATGAGGACATAATTCAGCCTGTTTCAAATCATTAGCAAGGCTGTACCCCAGAGGCTGCCGTTAGATGGAAAGGCAAGTGTGCTTTGTGGCACACTTCTGAGTCCTGGTCTCTCAACCATCCAAATCAAAGTTTTAGTTGATATGAGCTATAGCTCTCTGTCAGTCTGTGTGACTGCCATTCTTACCATACGAGCCAATGCACGGGTAACTACCTGGACCCCCAAATTCTATTCTGGTAAGAGGTTGTGACCCAGCTGAAGAATTCACCTGGACACCTGGGAGCTCAGAAACGTCCTCGGTCCACCAAGCTGAGACATAGCCTTTCTCTGAGAAAGACAGACAACTGCGTCTTCAGAATTTGGCAACCTGAAATGGTGACAAGAATCAGGATGTTGACATATACCAACGTGTTGCCAGTGAGGCCATTCCTGGACTAGGTTTGGCCCACACCTAGATCAGAGTTGGTGTCACAGATTGGATCATCTCACATGTGCGGCCCCTTTTGTCTTACACAGCAGTCCGCTCCTACATTGTGTACTCAGTTGAAGCGGGTGAGACATAAAAGCCTGCAGCAGACTAGAAAGGAAGAAAACATTTCTTCCATCCCCCTACCAACATTTCCAGGATTAACAAGTAGCAGCGATCTGCACATCTGGCATTTTTGAAATTCGAGAGTTATTTGGTTTATAACTTGTCTTTCTCATGTCTTCTCCCACCAGAGGTGCAGAGGTTAACCCACAGATCTGTCTGTCTTTCCGTAGCCAAGGTCTGTACCCCTCAGCAGTCTTCCCAGATTCACTTCAAAAATAAACTGATAATTTAACATGGATGAGGGCTTTCATATGAATGGATACTGCACGCGCTATAGAGAAGTGAAGACTCTATAATACAAAGATAAAAAACTTCTGTCGAGCTACTGGTTTTGAAAAATGATTTAAAATATAATACATCAAAAATGAAAAATTGGATGTGTTCCCTGGAGATAAAACCCATCACCCTGATTTTGCTTCTGTGGAAAAACTCCAGGTTCTTTTAGCTGGCAGGACTCCTATAACAAGGAAAAATTGTCTCCAAAGGACAGAAAACACATGTTACTGCTTCCTTTTTCTTCCTTGCATTTCTAATTATACTGTTATATCAACTTTAGCAGAAATATGTGTGGTATAAATGAATTCATACAACTGTGAGAACTTTTGTTTGCTAATTCCCTGGTCTTATAACATTCTGCTAGTCTTGTGTTTACCCATCTAAACAGTTAAAACCCCACAGATGCACCAGCCATGACTGGCTGCATCCGGAAGATACTGAGTATCAGCCCCAGTAAGACTGGAATCAACACCAACTTAATGAAGAGTCGGTGCCGCATTGCAGTCGGGGGGGGGCAAGGCAGGTGTGATGGGCCGGGCTCCTGTGACACGTGATTGACTCCTGACATGCCAAGGAATTGCAGAATGAGGCCCAGCTGGAAAAAAACACCGCAAAAAAGGCAGGAGCCGGGATGCAGCAGTGTCTTTTGGGAGACAGAGTTGAATGACTGGCAAAAATCTATTATGGAGAAAGGGGCGAGCATGACTAAAAGGTCTCACAGCGTTCGTTCTGGCAGGATGATTAATTTCTCGTTACTCATCTAGAATGGGACTGTCTGAGGGGAATTCAGGGAAATATTTGATTCTTTCAAACACTGATTATTTGGAGAGAAGCTTTTGCATAAATCCAAACACTTTATGCTGTCTTTGTTTTGAAATGGCACAGGGGGAGCATTCTGATTTCTTGGTGGATATTCTTCAGAGTCTCAGCACTATGAAGAATCCTTAGTTCAAAGGCAGGAGCCAAATCTTTAGCTGCTTTAGAGGGTCTAACTTACTTGGATCATGTTGTACCCTTTCATGCTACCTGGTTCCTTCTCCTCCTTCTCCTTTAGGACTATAAGGTCCCACTGATGTGTTGGGCTCGGGCCCGTATGAAGTAAAATCACGACTGCTAACCTGCAGTGCTGCTTGGCTTTTACCTGGCAGCCACCTAGCTAATAATCTTGACTTTTTCCTGCAAGGAAGCACTTCATGTTTGATGACCCTCAAGAAACAGAAGAAATATTCGCTGCTTTACTCTTGCCGATTTCTACCTTGCACGGCTCCTGCTTTTATGCATTGTGTCTCAAGTGTTTCTCAGGATGCTCTGCGTGTTTATACCATCTACAGCAGTTGGGCTCAAGAGAGAAAGGGAAAGCTGGGATAGTGCTTTGGCCTTTCACGAAAACCATACATAGCAATGGCCATGCTGAATCAGACGAGAAGTTCCTGTAGTCCAACATCCCGTCTGGGTAGCAGGTGCTTAAGCAAAAAAATAAGTATATGAACAGGGAGAACGTTAAAAGAGAATTTTCTGACTTAACTGTTTTTGTTGGAGGGGTGGGGGGAAAGAATCAGGTCTGAACACAGTAAGAGAAGGAGAAAATAAGTGAAAGTAAGGAGTGTTAACAGAAAAGGCATTCAGCAGAGAAGTCGTGAAAGAAAAGGGGAGGAATTGTGGAAACAGGAGATGGTGAAAAACACAGTCCATGAGGCAGGCAGAGCTGCAGGAAATTGGTTGGGATAATAGACATGGAGGAAGGATGGATGAATGGAGCAGTGAGAGAAAGGGCCCGTGGAATAAGGGAACTGAGCACGTGCCAGCGGGTAATAAGAACAGCCAGTCCCTACTATTAGCTGTGTAATAGAAAGGAGTTTAAGAACACAATTTTAGTGCTTACATACTTCAGAGAGTCAAAGTTTTGAGCAATTTTGAAAAAGTCATGATTTTTTGTCTGTCTTCCTCTAAGTACCTGGTAAGTCTGGGGCTTTGCCTATATGCCTCTGAAGAGAGGCAGAGTGAAAACAAACATGGGACAAACTAGGACCTGGTTGTCCTGTGGCAGCTTTTCAGATAGCTCTGTAAAACGAATGGGTGACACTGCTCCAGGAGTGCACGGAAGCCTCAGCTGTGCTGAACAGAATGGCAAGGTTTTTCCCCTAATTTTCCCTGGGGCCAGGATACTGCCTTGCGGTTCTAGGACATTGGAGGACCCTTTTGGAACAGAGACGATAATTTCTGGAGGGTTGAAGGATGCCCCCCCCTCCCCTGACGTACACTTTCTGTCCCACAGTAATTACAGCTGGTAATTACAGCTAGTGCCACAATTTTTAGGGCAAGCTACACAGGCTAGTTAGAAATGATTGATCCATTTTTGCCCAATTTATTAAATCCTTTTTTTTTCTCCTTCACAAAATGCTTTGGTGTCCTGGAAGCCTGCTGCCTGATGTTTACGGATTTTCACAAAGTATTTGCTTCAGACATATGACTATGCTGACTGTAAGTGAATTCAATTTTATTAGGCAGTAGCTGTATGCTCTCAATTCAATTTCTCACTGAAAAAAACCCCAAACAACTTGACAGCTGCATAAAGGTTGTTGTTTCATGGTTTGTGCATGTGTCTGATGAAGAAGCTCTTCTTGATGAAGAGAAGTATGTGAAAGTTCATTAAAAAAAAGGAGACAGAAACTTACACTAATTGTCCAAGTGAGCATAGTTTTCAGCTTTTTGTCCATTATGATTCCAAGACGGTATCGCATGGGCATGCTAGATTGTAAATTGTGAGGCCGTAAATATTAATTAGCTTTCTACCCACCATGCTGATTCTCAGCTGGTATTTGTAGGAACTTCTACAACTTAAGTAGTAGCAAGAATACAACTGTTAAGAATAATTGTTTCTTTTTATATTTACCTGCAATAAATAGCTCATTGAAACAGCATTCAGTGTGATGCAAAATGTTTTGACTACAGGTAAAATTCCACCATGTGCACACCATATCGGCATTACCTTTTGGCTCAAAGCCAACAGTGACGAGAGTTGGTCAGTGGTTTAAGCTTGTACAGACAAACTCACACTGAATTATTGCAGGGAACCACTTTTTTATGAAAAAGTGTCTGTCAGCGCCTGCTGAAATAGCAGTCACAATGTATTTCTAGTGATGAAGTGTATTTGGGGTTGTGTTTTTTTTAGGATAATTTTGTTTTCTTTCAAGATAGAGCCTTTGCCACGAAAGACCAAGAAGCGAGTACTCATGCAAGTCAGTTTTAGCTTCTCATTGACAGTGACATACAGAAAAATTGTTAGAGGTTGACTGGTGAATAGACAATTGGCTGCACCATGGAAACATTTAGCTCTTCTGCCTTCTCCTTCTGTTATCGAGGAAAAAGAGACTACATTTTTAGACTGAATTCTGGTTACAGAACTTGGTCTGAGGAACAAAGCAGCCTTGATTTGGATATTTATTTCCATTTCTATTCAATTTGTTTCTCTGTTGCACTCAGAAAGTGATCTTCCAGTTATCAGACTTGATCTCAAGTTAATGCCCGCAAATTTTTAATGGGAAAGGAGCACAACAGTAAATAAAGTAGCTACTCTGTTTCAAATGCACTCTCATATACAAAATAATTTAATCTTCATGACCAAGAAAAAAGGGGTGTTTCATCAGCTAGACCTTTTACGTTCCCAGTTAGATAGTCTCAGTGAGCATTAAATTATTGTAAACATAAATACAGTGAGTAAATTTAAGGTAGGCAGTCATGTTTTTGTATATTTTGAAGTTTCTTTTAAAATTAAAATGTTGCTTTCTTTGTACAAAGTAATGATAGATTTGTTTTTCTAAGCAATTCTATTTTTACACTTAAAATTCATATAAATTCCTTATTGCAATGTTCTCATTAGTCTGCCATTTTTGTTTTTCCTTTCTGTGATACAGCTTTTGCTTAAATAAACCTTCATACATTTCAGACACCATCTTTTCAAATTTTTATCTGCTCACAAAGTACGAGGAGAGGCTAGGAGAACTTGGTTTATTCAGCCTCAAGATGAGCAGGCAAAGGGAACCAAAAAGCTGTCATTCACTGTCTATGGGGAAAGCTATAGAGAAGACAGAGCCAAACCCTTCTTCGAAGTGCTCAGCAAAAGGACATGAGACAAATGTCACAATTGCTTTGACTAGACAGGAGGAAGAAATTCTTCGTGGTGAGAGTAGGTCAGTGCTGGAAGAGACCACCCAAAGAGGCTGAGGAATCTCCATACTTGTGGATTTTCAGAAGCCAGCCGGGCAAACCCATCTGCAGCCTGACCTGAGTTTGCTGTTAGCCCTGCTCTGAGCCAGGTATGGGACTGGGTGACCCCCAGGGGTCCTTTCCAATCTAAATTTTCCTACTCTGCCATGAAAGAGTACTTAAAATAATGGCCATCTGATTTTTTTAATGAGGAAAAGTCAGTCTCCAGAATACTTAACAGCCAGTATCACAGAATCACAGAATCACAGAATAGTAGGGGTTGGAAGGGACCTCTGTGGGTCATCTAGTCCAACCCCCCCGCCGAAGCAGGGTCACCTACAGCAGGCTGCACAGGACCTTGTCCAGGCGGGTCTTGAATATCTCCAGAGAAGGAGACTCCACAACCTCCCTGGGCAGCCTGTTCCAGTGCTCCGTCACCCTCAGAGGGAAGAAGTTCCTCCTCATGTTCAGACGGAACTTCCTGTGCCTCAGTTTGTGCCCATTGCCCCTTGTCCTGTCACTGGGCACCACTGAAAAGAGCTTGGCCCCATCCTCCTGACACCCACCCTTCAGATATTTGTAGGCATTTATAAGGTCCCCTCGCAGCCTTCTCTTCTTCAGGCTGAACAAGCCCAGTTCCCTCAACCTCTCCTCGTAGGGGAGATGCTCCAGTCCCCTCACCATCCTTGTAGCCCTCCGCTGGACTCTCTCCAGTAGCTCTTCATCCTTCTTGAACTGGGGAGCCCAGAACTGGACACAGTACTCCAGATGAGGCCTCACCAGGGCAGTGTAGAGGGGAGTAGTACTGCTCATCAGATTTAGTACACCTCATAGGATTCGACATGACATTTACTAAATTTTAAAGTACTGAGCTTTATACACAAGGTAATTTCTCTGCAGAGTTTACATGAGCAAATCTTCCTTTAGATGCTGAGTTTTGTTGTTATATATTCTTTAGGATTAACACTTTAGATACGACGCAGGATATTTTCAAACCTCTCACCATCATCATTACTTTCCTCTGGACCCTTTGCCAATGTACTCCAGCTACTGTCAAATAATTGCAACATTTTACACAGAAGTATAAATAGCCGTATATACCTGAACTAATAGCCTGGTTCTGCAAATATTTGCCCCTGTGTGTGAGCAGTTCCGTTCATTCCAGTGAATTATTCAACTTATGCCCTCGTGGAAACCCTAGAAACGTATTTGAGAACCTCCTTCTGTTGTTTTAGAAAAGTACAGAAGTGCTGTCTTGCACTCACTCATTGCACACTATTCATTGCAACCTAATCATGTGGTACCCCCTCACTCTGCGCGTGAATCCGAGTTTCCTTTTCTAGCTGAACAACTTCACAGAGATCTTAAGGGAACTGTATTCATTTCAGAGTCTTCCTCTCCTTCATCCACTATGTGAATACTCTTCTAAGTATTTGTGTTCTTGTCTAGCTTTGTTTCAAGCATCAAATACATCAGCGTATGGTTCAAACCATTAAAAAGCATTTAGCTATCCAGAGCAGAGGTCCACACTGGTTCCTTAATGTGTCAAAAAATTGAGTAAGTCTTGATAAAGGTAGAAAAAATTCACAGCTCTAAGGATTCCTGAATCTGTTTTGTACCTAGGTGTAAGTTAGCATTCAGCTCCATTTATGTTTAGCTCATCCCAAGCAAAATGCCTACATGTAATGTCTCATGATACAGAAAATGCATGATCATAGCTTTGCAAGGTCTGTCATACATTATTGTCAGACAGTCTAATCCAACAGATAATCGTAAGTTTTGATAGCATACCCTTCAGAACAGAAGTTCAAGGATGAAACCTTTTAATTCCTTGATACACTGCATAAATCATAGAACCATAGAATCATTTTGGTCAGAAAAAACATTCAAGACCATCAAGTCCAACTGTAGGTGTAGGGTGCCCTCTGTTTAAAGGATACCCAAATCAATGATTCGGTTAAAATACCCTTTTCATTTGCTAAGCAAATCTGACAATGCTGTACTGTATCCTTTTTGGCAATATCAGTCGTATTTATGTTGTATCACACGAATAATATACTCTGGCATGGTGAAATCTGCCAGCAATCTCAGTTTTTCCTCACAGTGGGCCTGCAAAGCTCACAGAGCAGAAAAAAATCCTCAGGAAAAGTAGTATTTTTTCTGCCGTGTGTCTCATCTGGACTTGACTCTTCTGAATACAAGTTAGAAATAACTTTTACCCATTTTGATGGAAGCTACCCTCAAATGCAAAAATCTGGTCCTTACCCTCCACCGCCGAACTGCTCACATGTAAAACTCTACCGGCAGCTTCTTGACAAACATTTCTGTGCTTGCTCTCCGCAACACAGCAATCCTCTATCGTCGGTGTGACTTCTAACACATCTTCCCACCTTTATTATCTGCTGAATTTGAAAAAGGAACTGAAGACTGAGCTTGGAAATGTTGGAGACAAGGCAGTCATATGGAGCACTTCAGAAGCGGAGCCCATTGTGTCGAATATTCCACAGCCCACGCAATTCTAACAAATTGCGATCAAACTGTGAATTGATTAACTTTAGCTCACGCAAGCTTAGAAAGAAGCGGTCTTTATGTGAAAGACAAAGTATGGAAAGCGCGGAGACTTCTTCACGAAGACTTGCCCCAGAGTTTTCCTAGAGACGGCGGTGAGGTGGACTGGTCTTTGGTTGTCTGGACTTCTGATGGTCTTTTTTAAAGGTGGACGTGACATTTTCTTTTTAATTGTTGTTTATTTTTGTATTTCAAAGTCACATAAAGCTTTGCTGTATTTGCTACCAGGTGAACTCATTTTCTGAAATCAAAATCAGCGCCAAACACAACCAGAGAGAGTTTCACAACGTCGTGACCTGCTACCGAACTCTGCACTCCCACGGGCTTGCACCACTTCTCCTCCTGCTGTCCCCTCGGTAGCTGAGATCCTTCCCTTCTACGGCCGGGAGACCCGCAGTTTGCCACGCACGCCTGAACCTTTACATTTGCCATGACCTCAAGGCCTTCCAAGACCCTCCCAAAATGCACACGTAAAAATGATATCGTTCTGCATGTGCTGTCAATAAGCCCGATGAGTACGGGCTGTACCAGGCAGCTTTTCCCATCTGCCTCTCACACCGTCGGTTCTGGCCCTGGCTCACGGAACCTCCTGGCTAATTTCTCCGGCGTTGTCAGCCTCTCACCAGCTCTGTGAAGAGAAGGGAATTGCTGCTTCTATCTCCGTCTCCGAACCGAGAAGAGCATTTGAAATATTATGTGGCCTGGAAGGAAAATAAGACACAGAGATAGAAGAGAGGTGGAAGGAGAACTTCAACGGAATCAAACGCTGTTCCTCCGCGTCTCCCCCTCCCAGCACACGAACCTGCCATTGCTAGGCTTTGTGCTCAGAGGCTGCCGAACATCCAGCCTGTTCGCAGCACCGCGCAGCGCCTGCTGCCCCGCACACCCCTGCGGTGAGCTGCCGCGAAGCCCCGACCGCCAGCGCGGGCCTGTCGGCTGAAACGGGCCCTTGGGGAGACCCGTCGGGAACAAATCCCCCCCGATCACAGCAGGGAGCGCGCTCCTCCCCGTCCCCAGCTCCCCCCCAGCCCACGTCGGGCTGCCCCCGCCCTTGCCCCGGCTGACGGGACCCGACGGGCAGGGCCGTCCCGAAACGCCCCGGCTCCCTCGGTACGCCGCGCACCGGGGCGGGAGGGGCCGCTTCCCCCGGGGGTCGGCAAGGGGAGCGGGGAGCCCGGGCCCCCCCCGGCGCACCGGGCCGGGCCGGGCCGGGCGGCGCTTTCCCCGGCGGCCCGGCGGGGGCGCTGCGAGCCCGGCGTTGCGGCGCGAGCGCGGCGGCAGCGCGCGGCGCCTCAGCCGGCCCCGGGCAGCCCGCGGCGGGTGGGAGAGCGGGGCCGGCGCCTCGCGCCTCCCCTCAGCGCTTCCCCGAGGCGCGGGGGGACGCCCGCCCCCGCCGAGAGCCCCGCTCCCCCGCTCCCCCCCCACCCCCCGAGGGTCGCCCTTCGGCCGCGGAGGGGCCCGGTGTCCCCGCCGTCGCCGCCGTCGGTGCCGTCGTCCCAGGGGCGCCGTGGGGCAGCTCCCCGGGCCGTGCCCCCTCGGTGCGGTGTCCTCTCCCTCGCCGCGGGGAACGGGGACGGGCAAGCCCGCCGGACAGCTTGCGGAGCGGAGGGGAGCGGAGGGAGCCCCCCGCCGCTGCCTGGCCGGGCCGCCTTGCCCCCGGCCAACCACACGCCGCCTCCCGGTGGCCCCGGCGGGTCGGGCAGGGAGAGCGGGCTGCCGGCGGGGGAAGCTGGGGAGGGCGCGGGGCAGGGGGCTGCCAGCGGGGCGACGGGCGCGGAGGAGGAGCGGGGAGAAGCCGCACCGGAGCGCCGGGAGGAACCGGAGGAAACCTGCCGGCGGCGCGTCGGGCGCCTCAGGGGTAGGGGAGGGTGTGGGGGCGCGGGAGGGGAGCACCGCGGCCGGGTGCCGCTGGCGGGTGGGGGGGGGAGCGCCGGTGACCTGCCGCAGATCGGCTCCGCCGCCGCCGCGGGCGGGGATGCGCGGAGCGCCGGCTGCCCGCACGGCCCCGCCGCGGCCTCCCGAGGGCGGCTGCGGGCAGCGGCGGGAGGGCCGGCAGCTGCGGGGGGAAGCGGGGAAAGTTGTGAGCGGCGGGCGCGGGGCTGCGGGGCCCGGAGGGGCGGGGGGGTGGGGGTGACACCGCCGGCACCAGCGCGGGGAAAGTGGGGGTGGAAGGCGGGTCCTGGGCTGGCTGCCGGGGCGAAGCGCCTGTAACCATCACCCCGGGGGTGAAGGGGGACCGGGAAAGTAACTCGGGCAAGTGAGCGGGATTCTTATCTCTCTTTTTTTTTTCCTTCTTTCTTTTTTCCTTCTAACCCGAAGGGACCCGTCTGAAAGGGAAGCAGAAGCCGCCGTGTGCAGCGGCCGCCGGGAGAGCTCCGGGCGAGGAGGGCGCTGCCCGCCGGCACCCCTGCCCGTGCGGGGCGAGGTGCGGGATCCTGCGCTCGGGTCTCCCCCAGCACGGTCCTGTGCCAAAGCAGCTGCTCGTAGTAAACAGATCCATCATGCGACAGAGCGCAGGAAGGTGAGACAGAAGCAGGAACAGAAACTAACACTGAAAGGAAGGGGGGGGGGGGGGGGAAGACAGCGACGGCGAATTACTTCCAGAGAAAGTGGGTGGATGTTGTGCAGCAGCGACTTGGGATTTCAGGGGATGCACCCCTACATCTTGCTCCTCTCTAGTCCGAGCCTCCCTTCTCCGGTGGCAGAAAGCGGCTGGACTTGGCGGTAGGAAACCAGGAGGAGGAATAAACAGGAGGGATTCGTTCGCCCAGCAGTGGTTGCGATGCCCTGCTGATCTGCTTTAAGGATTTATTTTTTTTTTCCCCGGTGGATGTTGATTTCTTGACCTCGATTTCGAGACCTTTTATAGTTGCATCGCAGTTTTTTGTTTGCGTTTTTATTTCCTTCGGCGAGGAGCGGAGAGGGGGAGGCTGGCTTCGGTGCTGAAAGTTGCATTCGGTGTGGTTTTGGAGCCGGCATGTGCACCAACATCGTGTACGAGTGGCTGAGGACCCTGCAGCTCCCCCAGTACGCGGAGTCCTTCGTCGATAATGGCTACGACGACCTGGAGGTCTGCAAGCAGATCGGGGACCCGGACCTGGATGCCATCGGCGTCGCCGTGCCCCACCACCGCCGCCGGATCCACGAAGCCGTGCGGCGGCTGAAGGAGGCTGACGAGACGGCGGCGGGGCTCTACTTCACCCTGGAGCCCCCGCCGCCGCCCCCGCCGCCGCGGCCGGGCCCCCGCCGGCGGCCGGCGGGGCAGGAGGTGGCGCGGGCGGGGGCGGCCCCTCGGCACCGCCCCGGCGGGCGGCGGGGGGCGGCCGGCGGCGGGGGGCTGGCCGCCTACCCCCGGCTGAAGCTGAAGATCATGATCCGGGACAAGCTGATCCGCGACGGCATCAACCTGAGCAAAGCCCCCTACTCCAACAAGGTAAGCGGGCAGCGCCGGCCGCTGCCCGGGGGGCGGGGGGGGGCACGGCCTCTCTCATCTCTTGTTGAAGGTTGTGTCTTGGTGTCAGTTTCTGTTGGCGAAATGGCTCGTGAAGCAAGTGGTAAGGTGGGTGAAGGTCCTTCTGTCGCCCTGATTTATTTACTGGAGGATGGTGGTGACTGGTGGATGTCAAAACTACTCGTCAGCTGCTCCAGCACGGGTCGGTCTGTATGTGGGGCGCACGGTCCGCTGGAAGGCCAGAAAGCGCAGGTCTCAGAAGAGGACGTTCTTGTTTGATGAAACCCTGATGATAACCTAATGCTTATCTTATGTAAAGGTTAAAATGTAAGACTAATGCGATTCGGGAGACAGAAATTGTTTTCTTAAAAGTTTTCTGTAGGTTTCCCGCTGAAACCGTCATACGCAGAATAAATAAAATGATAGAATTCAATGGATAATATCATAGAGGAGAAAATGGTTTGTGAAAGAAGATAAGGTGTTATAATGCGTGGTTCCTTCAGAGTTCAAAATGAAGTGCTTCAGAGTTGTTTGATGACCCAAGTTGCCTGTATTTTCTTTAATGATCTGAAGTCTGATTTCTCAGAAAGACCGAGCAGTTGCAGTTGACTTTCAACTTATGCGTGCTTTTTACCTCTGATAAGCCTACGGAAGCAAGGTGATGGGGAAGTCTGCAGGTCTACGTTTACAGAAATATGAGGAATTAAAATTGAGAATGAATTATCTGCTGTAGGTGTGAGGATAATGGGTAAAATTCAACTTGGACAACAATGGGGAGGTGCCAGTAGTAAGACTGATAGGGCAGTGAGTTTCAGGGCTCCAGTTTTTTAATGGCTTGGTGATGGAGGGCCACTAGTCACTTGTCAAGTACAGCACAGTTGACTGGTTTGAGATATTTATTTGTTCTCTTTTCCTAAAACATCTGGCTGATGACATTGTCAGAGACAGTGTATCAAATCTGATAGGACAGCAGCCGAATCTAACAAAACATCTGTGAACATATGTATCTAGTCTAAATACAGCATCTTCCAAAAGTTACTCTGTCATTTCGGAGAGATTTTTTTCTTTCCCCTCGCTTTGACATGATACATCATTGGACTGACAGCCTTCTGAAATTACCATTACATGTCTTATATAAAAGAACTTCTGTGAAAATTCTGGCTTGTCAGCGCAGCTGCGGCATATTACCCACCACCATGGCTGCATTTCACTTCTTGCTTTCGACTTTGTGTACGTCCATAGCCACCAGTTCCATCTTACAAAGTCGATCCTCTACCTTCTCTCTTCTGTACTTCCTCCTTAAGAACTGTAAAATTTCTAAGTTGCCACCATATGACATCAAGGAAATTCAAATCTTTGGCGTTGATTTCTTCTTTAGCTCACCTTATTTTAATTTGGTGGGTCTGATAATATTGTGGATTAACTGTGAGGGCAAGCTGATCTTACACAGAAAGTGTCACTCAGCTTTAATTGGTTTAAATCTAAATGCAGTGTTTTGAAATAGAAAGAGGAACCGAGCTTACTTTCCTGGTTTTATTTCAGCCTGTGGTGCCAATGTATTTCTTTTGGATGATAAATGCATATAACATCATTTTTTTACAGTAATAGAAAAACTTTCTCCATCTCCTCAGTGTGAATCACTTCACATCGTAGCATGTTGTAAGAAACCATAAAGCTGGCGAGATTTGAGGGTGTGTTGCTCAACACGTGTTATTCTGAATGCCACCCACTTCAGCAATCCATCTCCAAAACAGCTTAAAGGGAACAGCAGAAGATCATGTCACTGTACATTATTCATTGGATGTTGTTTGGAGCAAGAAAAATGAAATACTGTAGTCTTTCCTTTGGGAAAGAGTGATATTGTAACAGTGTCTCCTTAAAAACAGACAAACAAACAAATCACCTTTAGAAAGTCGTGGATATAATTTAAGCAACCTGTATTATACTTTTTTGTATAGAATATGCAGCATGCAGACTTCTGCATGTCAAAAGAAACTGGATGTATTCTCTGCCATGCGCAGGATTAAAGGATCAGCTTGAGGTTTGTGTCAAGTTTTTTGTATGCATTTGTCACTTGGCCATCTAAAGATTCTGGAGCAGGGCACTCGGCACCGCCCTGTTTGACATCGATTTGCGTTTCTGGTGCTGCTGAGCTGCTGACTAGCCTGCTACTGCCCGTTGTGGCTTACATGGAGAATGCCATCATCTTCTCAGTGTCTATGAATGGAAAGTAATATATGAATGGAGGAGCATGCTTGTGTTTGTGTGTATGTATACATATAGGTATACACATTTTACTTGTTTCCTAAAGAATGTTTCATGTGTTCAGTTACGTCGTTCCCAGACAATTTTGGAGTCTTTTTTGAAAACGTCCCTGAGAAGGGGAAGTGCCGCTCCTCTGCCTTGTTTATAGCCTTTTTCTAGCTGCCTGAGCTGTAGACATGTCAAGAGATTGAAAATGAGTGTTAGAGGTGAAAGTGGAGATGTTAAAAGCATCGTTTTGCTCTCCTTCCAGTGATCTTGCTGTATTTTCAGATGAAGGCTGAAAAAACAGAGTGGGAAGGATAGAAATGTATTGGCATGGTAAATTTTCGTTTAACTTAGTTTGATTACAGTCTGCAGAAACGACTAACAACTACTTAGCAGAGCTGAATATAAATCTCTTAAAGAAGTGCAAACTTTGGATTGAAGCCATATGTGTAGGCAGCTTCAGACGTGGAGAATTATCACAAGCCATTTCCATGTAGATTTAGAACAAGGCCTCACCTCCTCAAATTGCGTCTTAGGTATTTTTCAGGTATAAACTGAAGGAATATGATTGTAACTGAGGACAACTCTGCAGAAGTAAGTTTTTGTTCCATGTTGGTAATGTTCCTTAATATTCAAAGCCTTCTGTTACAGTTTCACGCCTGCCATTGCTGACTGGTAACCTTAGAAGTCTCGTATATCTAAGAAACTTCTTGTAGAGGTGATGGGCTTGAATGCCCTTCAAACAAGAACCTGTGGTACCTCTCTGAGTCAAGGGAGACATCTGTGTCATCTCAAAACATCTAGCCGCTTTAAATAATTATCCTTGGTGGTTGTAATTCCGTCCTTAATTAGGGACTTAATTATGCACAGTGTAAGAATAGTATTAATATTTTTTTCCATGAAGAAGTTTTGGGGGATGAACTGATGGCAGAAGGAAACCAAAATGAGCAGGCCTCCTGGGTTCCTGTGAAGATGAACAAAGGAAAGTGCGGCACTGATGTGAACCAGCAGGATCAGAGGAAGCAGAGCCTTTACCTCCATAGGGAGACACTTCTTGCCTTGGTGGGCTTGCTGCAAAACGGATTATGTTCACGCTGGCTTTGAGCAGGAGTAATGTCGCTAAATGTCACTGCGGTAGGGAAGGCAGAGGAGCACCAACTGTGTCAATAGAAACACAAGTAGGGTACCTCATTGTGGAACATGCCAAGAGACATTAAGTATTCTATTTCTCTCAAATATAGATTAAGTGACATTTAATAGTTTACTGGAATTTCATTACAATTTCTAATTGAAATAAATGGCCTGACCTGTTTCTTGAGCACCTTTATTCAATTTTTCATCTGCAGAGACTTTCAAATACATTAAAAATCACTAAAACCATACATGCATTAAAAGCTCCCACACCAATTAAGACGATTTGCTTAGCCACAGTAAAGTTATACTCATGTAGATTTCAATATTTATTAGAGAGACTAAAAGTGTAGCGTGGCATATGTATGTGTACGTGACCTCATTGTCACTCACTGTGTTGTTGATGATTATCAGCGTGCTTGGAAAACAAACACTGAAAATTCAGCTGCGTTTGAGGTCATAATCTCAAGAGTTCAAGCAGATGTAGAAAAGTAGGAAGTCAGATCCAAGTGAGTATGTGCTTAAACACCCAGGCGCATTTTTTTTGAGTTCTGTGCTGGTGATGCAGCACAGATTTGTGGTTCTGATTCAATCTTTGTTTAATCCTTGCCACTACAAAATAAGGAATATTTCACATAAGTTAAATGTTAAGAGGTAAAGACGCCAGCAATACTGCTTTGAAACACACTGGTTCAAGCTGGTTCTGGGGCTGTATAATGTGGTCCGCGCTGTAGATATCTATAGAAGTGAATTCAGTGAATTAAAAATATTGTGCTTTGAAGAAAAGGCAACAGTCAGCCATACTAGAATTAAACATGAACCTTTTTTCTAAAGACCTGGCTGCTTTGGAATAACTGCATCAACTCTGATTAGCAGAGCGTTTTCAAATATGCCTCAGGGAAAGCTGCCTATTGACAAAAGTACTAGTGCATTAAGTAGTAACAATATTTTCATGGCAATAAATTAGCAAAGCTACAGGCAATGTTCAGAGAGGGAAAAGGTATTTTATATAAGAAACCACTGAACTGGCCTTTGACTTCGTAACTCTGTTTTCTTTTAAAGAAAATATAGCACCTCGTATATTGGACAGTTGTTTCAAATTCCCGGTTTATTAAACTCACAGAAAACAAACTGGAAAAGATCTTCTGCCAATCAGACCATTAATGTTGCAGAATATGAATAATACAGTACTGTGCCATATTTGCATTTGAATTGTTCCTGAATATTTTAAAGTGTATTCAATCTCCTCTGGAAATGTTGGATGTAAATCTTCCTGGGTTTCATTATCTCTCAGTTTTGAGGGGAGGAAGAGCCCATTAGGGTATATTAAAGGTGGAGTCCGAAGAGAGGACAGTGTCAACTCCACAGCCTTCTCGCCCTTTTTCTGTGATCGTGCTCAGGTCCCCAGCATATTTTCTCCACTCTGGTCGTGGTGGGGGCTGGCAGAGGGGAAGGGGAGCCTGTGGCTCCCCGCTCTGAGGGACTGTGTGGGGCCGAGCAGCCTGCCACTGTGAGCAGCAGCAGCTGCCCTGTAAGGAAGATGCTTCCCTCCTCCTCCACGTGGCTCCGAGCTTGAAGGAAAAGTGAAACTTAAGGTCCCTGCCAAAAGAGGAACGCCTGGCCTCGTGTAGTTCCCCTGAGGCTTTTGCTTCCTCCAAAGGACATGATTCAGTCAGACCTCTGTGGTGAAAAGCTGAACTGAGTGTTCTCACATAATTTTTGTGTGTGTGCTGCACCTCAACAGGGACACCACCAGTAGTGTGGCAAAAGTCTAACTACCAGTTTCACTCCCGCAAACCGATAAACCTGTCCTGTTTTAAGTCAGTCCGGTGATCATAAGTCTTTCTGAGGAGAAAACACATTTTAAGAAAAATATTTCTGTTGGTACCCCCACCCACGGAGTGCCTGTCTCTGCAATACATAGGATGATGAAGCCCATACCCACAAGCATGTATGAGGAATACCAAAGAAACCAAGCTAATTTCTCGCCAATGAAGTAGTCTTGTGAATCACGTTTCTAGTTTTGTTTATGACCAATATCACTCTCATGTGTACCACAATATATAGGGCAGCTCTGTCCCCGATTTCAGATGTGAAGTTAAACAATTTGCCTAAAGTCATGAAACATTTTAGACAGATGAGGCATTGGGACCCGCTACTGCTGTGTCTTTGTCCATTGCTTTCTGCTTCAGAGTAAACTTCCTTATGTGCAAGTAACAGAAAAGCGACCAAGGAATAACCAGTAACTTGGCTATATGGCGATTCGTTATGCCTATTCATTGTAGCTGTTAGTTATACCCTGTGTGCCTATGTCACTATGAAGTGTCCCTATCCACTAAGGTATATGGAACCATACGTATAATCTGAAGCATACTAATGGCTATTACAGAGTTTTTGAAAAGTGCAGCAGAGGGGTTTCAAGTGACAGGAATATTGTTGTTGCAGGTCAGGAATGAGTTCATTATACCACTTACAGGAGCTCACTTACTGGTTTGAGACACTTCTGAAGTAGGAGAGGATGGAATGAGGTAAGACTAGATTGGTAGGTTCGACTTTTAAATTTCTTGCTTTGTCAGCTTGAATGAGCCCCTTTGCTTGGCATTTGACAAAGCTATCTGGTTCAGTCTCTTTGTCTAGACTAATATGACATCGCATATTGATGTGCTTGTCTTGACAAACGTGGTAGCCTGTACTCGCTGCAGAAATCGTCATGTATTAAGAGAGCACGGCGGTGCTATGTTTAGCACTGCCACGTTATTTTGGGACCGGCTGTGCAGCAGGAAGGGGAGAATTGCGTGAACCTTCCCTGACACTGGCAGCCTGGGAGACGGGCTGGCCCAAAACCCTCCCCAGTGACTCATCCAGCCTCTTCGGTTTGTCACTTGCAGATAGTAAAAAACTTTTCTCACTGCAAAACAAAAGAGAACTGGTGTGTCACGGGAAACCCAAGTAGAAGGGCCTTCAGATAGTATCTAGTCCTCGTTCTCACAAACTCAGCAGGATGTGAATGAAAGTGATGCATGCCTCTCGCGGGAGCATTGCTCCTCCAGTTGGTCTCATTCCCAGTGAAGTCAGTGAGGGTTTTGCTAGTGATTTCATTTGATGCTGGGTTTGGCATGAAGAGTTCGAATTTATATTGACTAACAAGCACACCCCTACTGACTGTAATTGTTTTGGTGGGTGAGAACAGGATGACAGGAGATAAGAATGATGAATATATCAGTAGCATGCAAAAAAAAGAAATCAGAACTTTTCAGAGATTTAAATATCACAATTAGCAGCTCGAACAGCAGCAAGGCAGACTTCTGAACACAGATCTGATAGGTTTGTGCTAGAATAAATGTTTGGCAAATATTCTCTCACACTTCCAATACTGTATATTGGCTGGAATCAAGTACGCATAGATGTTTACAGTTGTCCTCTCAATAACTTAAAATCAGGGAGAAATAGCAAATAAAACTTACAACCGGGTACAAGTGTATGTCTTCCACAAATTCTTTTTTCCCGAGAAGAATTGCTTTGGTTTTGAGGATCCACATCCTGAAACAAGGACGTGGTGTTATCGCTGCATATGACGTCAGTGGGAACTCTATGGGGAAATTAAGTCTGGTTCTGATGTCTGTGCCTCAGAAAGCACATGGTAAATTTGATGTGGTTAAGAAAAGAGTTAAAAAGCTGGAATAAACCTTGCCTTTCGGTCAGGGACTAAGAAAAGCTTGTACTGTTTTTTTCCCAGAGTTAGTTAAGTGGTCACTTGGCCACGCTCTTGCACGCACGGAAGGAAGTATTTTTACGAGCAGAAAAAGACATTGAGAACTTCAGTGGCTGAGAGCTGGAGCTAGGCTATTCATGCTGTGAAGAAACCTAAAAGCCAGTATAAACCAAAAGCTTAATAAGTCAATATTCCGTAGAGAAAAAACCTCAAAAAATAAAACTAGGAGTGGGCGCCAGTTCTGCATCAGTGCCCTTGGTTTGTGGACAGTGTTGTTTGCTGGGAGTGACTTTTCTGCACTAGCAAGTTCCTGTCCCTTGGGCTCCACATCTGCCAGCCCTGCTGTCCCAGAGCCCTTTGTGTACCCCAGAGATACCCATTCTGTGACTTCTCCTAAATCACCTCCCCTCAGTCTGCCTCAAGGCTCACTATCTTCTTCCCTAAAAGCAATCTCTTTCCCACCCAAGAATGTATGTTTTTTGCCTTAGGTCTCCCTAACCTTTTTCTCCCCAATCTACATTCACTCAACAAAGCTGAGGAATGTTAATCATGAGCTGTTTGGGTGGAAAGACAGAATTGATGCGGCGATACCTTTCTGAGCAGCCTGAGACAATACTGTGTCTTCCTCACTTGATCCCATGTCAGTCCATCCCATCCCAAGCCAGGTATGAGTTTCACTCCGTCTCCTTCTCCTGCTGGCCCAGAGTCTCAGGCTGTCATGTGGATCCGTGTCTCTCCTTCTTTACGCTCTAATGAGAAGAGAAGCTTTCTCTCGCACTCAGGAGAGTGGAGCGATCACTTCTCTCTACTTTGCGCTCTATGCCCCCAGCTTCCTTCCCATTGACCAATGCAGGTGGCTGAGCCCAAGCTGTTCTCATAAAACTGAAGCTCTAGACTAGACTTGGATCTTAAAACATTCTGCCTTAAAACTGCCACAAGCTGCAGTTACCCAAAGTCCCTCCAGCCCCAGTTCTGTGACAGAAAGCAGGAGTCGATCTAGGAAAAGGAGGATGTATTATAGCTTTCGAACGTATGTATGGGACTGACAGTCTTTTTGAAGCAAGACTGAACGTATTGTTAAAAAAAAAAAAGTTCTAACCTCATCAAAAGTTACGAGGTCAATGCAAAAGTGTTGAAAGATCTTCTTGGCATAATTTTTTAGTGCTAATCATGTGATCATGATAATTGCTGCTAATTGCAGCATCTCTGAATCCTTGCCTGATAGTCTAGTGGTTGCCAAAATGTTTTCCTCCAAATTTTGTTTAAGCCTGTTCTACTAATAACTGCTTGTGTTGTACTGCATTGAGAATTTTTGTACAAATGCATCTCTGATCGTTTGTGTACCTCGTAGTTAAGGTTTTTGCCCTAAACATCCAGCTGTTAATTTAGCAGAGGTTTTTCCATAGCCGGGGAAGGAGAAGTACCAGAAAAAAAAAATCATCAAGAATCAAATTTGCCCTTGAGAAGGTCTGTCACACATCTTCATGTTCTAGTTCCTAGGCTAAAAATTTCAACCTAAAGATAAGAATGAGTGACTATTTCAGCCCCTGAGTCTACATTCTCTTTCTTATCAGACCAGATAACACGAGGAAATCTCATTTTAAAGCACTAACCTGAAGAAACTCGAGGGTTAATAAGGAGAACTATGGAAATTACTAACCAAGAAGATTTGTTCATTTTAAGGTGGTAACATTCAAAAAGGAGAAAAACAGAAAATAAGGAAATGTGACTGAAACTGTACCAAGAGTCCTTTTGATTTCACCTGCTTTGTTATTTTCATGTGAAGAATATTTATTGGACTTTCCTATGATAACTTCTAAATAAGATTTTGCCAAGAGAGTATTTCAGAGAGAGAATTTTCACATACACTTGGTATTTACACAGTGATAAAAATAATGCTCTGTAGCTTGCGGAGTAGGATGGAGCAAGAGGAAGTTTGACAAGAATACGACTAGCTGGTTTCTGTCCAGCTCTAAAAATTACATGCAGTAAGGACATACTTCATGCAGCCAGTGACTAGAAGTAATAAAATATGTGTGTGTCATTGCCAATAATGTCAAAACCCAATAGAAACCCCCAGTTATTCATTTTGTATCTCTTTAAGAAGTAACATCGGTATCCATAGCAAAGGTTATGGCAAAATTCTTCTAAAAAGTTGACTTTATTTCCCAGATTTGTGGTCTGAAAACCCAGTGTTTGAAGTTATGTTGAAAAATTCTCCTTTCAGTAGTACTTTGGGTCCTGATGCAATAATTGCCCAGGAAAATTATTTTATTCTTTTTGGTAGAAAGGCATGCACCTACTGCAGAGTGAAAGAAAGGGAACTAACTTAATTGCTATTAGGTAGCAATGGAAATTAGCTGAGCCAGGCTTGCTCCTGGGTAGTCCCAGGCTAATGGCCTCAGTGTTCATTTACGTCTAGAAGTATGAGTAGGTTAGGACTGAACTTGTTTGGGATGTTTTTTTGATGGAGTTTAGATAATCTGCAATACTACTTGCAACGGGTGAGTTTTATGCATATCAGTGAAAGCAGAGATTGTCATAATTAGAGGTAGTCTGAATCTCTTGTTGAAGTTGGCTTGTACTGATACTGTTGCAAGTATACGATAGTGTGGGTGCTCTGCATTTTATAAAATATTACATCGCTTGCAACATTGGGTGGTTTTCATATGAAACTTCAGTAGCGGGTATTTAGTCGTCTATGTAGGAAGCTGTAAAGGACTGAGGTGTTTCTCCAAGGAGTTATTTAATCTTACAGCTGGAAACTTACTTAAAAGAGAATTTATATTCTGTTTATTTATATTAAAAAGAACTGCTTATGCAACCGCTAGATTCTTTAGATCAACTCCTATGGTGTCTAACAGGAAATAGGCTGTTGCAGTATATCCTTCCTCTGTGTGTGTGTGTGATGGTTTTGGTTTTGGAAGGAGACCAGATTTGTCCAGGAGAACTAATTGTTTTCATAGAATTTGTTTTATAGATCTCTCAGTGGCTGAAATTGATGTACTAGTTTATAGTATTGATCTAACTTTGGAAAATAAGGCAGAAATTCCTTTGTGCTGAGCACGCTTCTTCCTACAGGGATAAGGAAATGGGTGTCATCTTCTTAAGAAGAAATAGCTTCATACTTGGCATGAATATGAATTTAATACAAGGCAAAGGTAGTGAAGGAATTTCAAGAGCTTGTTTTCCTTTTCTTCTCCTTGCCTCTCTTGTCATATTTACCATGAATAAATGTCTTTCTCTAATTTGAAATTATTATACAACTGGACAAAAACAATTTCATCCTTTTACTTAACGCATTCTGACTTTATAGTCTTCCTTTTCTTGTTGTTTTCCCTGATAGTTTGTGCAGTATAAATATACACTTCATGTACTTCATAGCTTTCAGTTCCTAAGTGTCTAATTGTAAGTTTTCAAGACGTGCTATTTTTAACTGAAGTGGTAACATTGTTTTTCGTTCAGATTAAACGGTATTTGAATTCTGTTATGAACTTTTAGAGGTGGTGTCTTAAGGGTGCCTTTCAGAATGATTCAGGTGTTTTCACTAGCACCTTGCTTTTTTTAAACAGTCTCTCCCAGAACTTATCTCAGCTCTTCAGTAGTACAAGCTTGCTTTTTCAGTTTTTTTGCTGCTGCTTCCCCCCCTCCCCCCCATTTGCTGATACATATTCTTTTGTTTTTCTGGCTCCTGATGACAAAACATTAAAAAATTCTGTACTAAACAGCATTGCTTTTGACTGGTCCTTCTTTATTTTAGTGCAGGTTTGTCTTGCAAAGTGTTGCATTTATTAAAAAAAACACCAAACTGTTCTGTAGACTTTTTCAGACAGTTACCTGGATGGTAATTATCAGTGACTAGGTATATCACACAGGCAAGGCATAATATGCCAACAGAACAACATTTATGGTTTTTGTTCCATAGTTTGAGGGGCATGCATGAGTATTTAGGTTTTAGTTTTAGGGGTTTTGTAATGCTTTCTTAACAGGCTGCAGCACTGAATCTTTCTCTTTGTGTACTTTCGTGCAGTCTGCTAACTGCTTGAAAGCGAGACGTGCAGAATATGTAACTGAAACATGTATGTTGGTAGGTACATAGCTCTTTGATACAAGAGGAAACTTCTACAGTTTAAGCAGCAAGTGTTACCAGTTGCCTTTTCTATAGTAGGATTTTCAAAAGTAAAAGGATGCTTGCAATAGATTTGGTCAGGTGTGTAGGCTCTGACCCTGCTACCTTCTGTCATGCAGGTCAGTAGAAATTTTGCTATTGGGATTTCTTTGGGAACAGACTGAGGCTTTTGCCAAGGACCTACAATTGTGCTTGCAAAGTACTAAATCAAAAAATGTAACCATTATGGGTTTTGGTTGAAACCTTGCCTGGATCTAAATGGTTTTTTAAACATGTTTTTATTAGCTGCTATTTTCATGAACTGGTAAAAGTCCTTTCTCTTTGGA
Source organism: Opisthocomus hoazin (assembly GCF_030867145.1). Taxonomy (NCBI): domain Eukaryota; kingdom Metazoa; phylum Chordata; class Aves; order Opisthocomiformes; family Opisthocomidae; genus Opisthocomus; species Opisthocomus hoazin. Next base: position 57,000,533 of record NC_134415.1, read on the forward strand.
AGGAGCTGCTGAGATTGTGGCTGCCTCTGAGCATCCCCCCCAAGTTAACATTGCTGTCCAAATACCATTAAATTGCTCTGCACTACTTTTCTCTCTTAGGTGTTTTTTTTCTTGCTGGCTTTCGTATTATGCCCCTGCCCTTTTCTTTTTCCAGTTTGGAGACTTGTAAAGTAAGTCCTAGCCTGTCAAACAGTGGTGAAATTCTGGATGGTTTTCCATTTTTCAGCTAAAGGTGAGAGAAGAGAAAATGTAATTGGTAAGAATGAGATGCTTTTTAGTCCATGAAAAATGTTTAGAAGGTAAGAAATGGAAGAAGTTGATAATTGTGTTACAGTTATTTACTGATGCTATATAGCCCTTTCAAAAGGATTTTTAGTCTATTTAAGAGTAATCCTATATATTAATTATTGATGGCTTACTGGACTTAAACTGCCTGGGAGGAGCTAAACTTGGAAAGGAGGTATGAGCTGTAGTAAAGAAATCTCAAGAGCAGCTAGGTTGAGAAAGAAGTTTTTTAGACTGCGAGTTTATATCACATTGTTTTGGAACTGCATGGCCCAAGGAGATCACTCTGACTTGGGTGAAACGGTGGGATTTGGTTGGAGATGGGCAGATTGGTTTACTTATGTGTTCAGTCAATCCAAAAGGTAGAAATTTGGCAACCGTTGTAACTATTTTCCTGTTCTTTTTTTTAAGTGATGTGTTCAGAGGTGTTGGCTGTCTGCCTGTACGCTCCCTCACTTTTTCTTCAGAATCTCTGGTTTCTGCTCCTTTTCCTGATAAAGACACATTTCAGACCTGTTAGCCTATTGCTTGTGTCCATATAGAACAGTTTGTCAGCCTGGGAGGGGGGGAAAAGCTTTAAAGGGTATGTGAATAACACTCTAAAGGGTTTTTTTTTCTGTATTCCCAAAACTGTCTATAAAGAATACTGAAACCTTGCATTTCCAAATACTGTCAGTGTCTTTTAAATACAAGAAAAAGTTGGAAAAGTGTTTCTTTATAGGTTCATTTTTAAATCACAGCACTGGATGTTGTTTAGACAGCTTGCAGCTGAAGAATATGTTTAGAAAAAGACTCCTGCAGTTCTATGCAAGCTTCTTTTCCACTGTACAAAGAAGTGGTAGTGCTGCATGGAACTGAAGCAACTGCATATCTCTAAAGAGCAGAAAAAAACAGTGAAATTGATGCAGCAATTTCCCAATGTGTTCCCTTTCAATATATCCAAGGTTTGACTAATTGTATCTTGCCAAAGTTTTAAAAATCATTCTGTTTATGTGACATCAGATTCACATTCGGAGTTAAAATGTCCTTCTGCTGTTTGGCTAATTGATAGTACCAACGCTTTATAACTTTTGTGATTCCAGTACTTGTCCAGTAGCTCTGAACAGAGGTGACATAGTGGCAAACGTGAGCTGGATTTTGAAACTACTGATTGGCAAGCAGTATTCTAACTTTACAGAGGTTGCATTACTGGCGATCTTAATCTTGTCTATTAATCTTTTTACAATGCTACGCTGTTTTGCCATTAGATTTTTTTTCCTAGTATCTTAAGTCTTTCATGCAATAATTTTTAGCTTGTTACTTCTTGCCATGTCAGCCAGGGGCATGGAGAGCGGAGGTTTTTTCTTTTCCTCTGGCAGTAAGCTTTAGCTACCTGAGGGTACTACGAAGTCCTACCTAAATGTCTCTGCTGAAATAAAGATGGTTCATTAATCTTCCATTTGGATTACATTTTCTAGACCAATTCTCTTTCTTTGGAGTTGGTCCCTTCCGTACACTCTCCCTTGTTGGTCTGAAGGGGTCTGGATGTGGTATTGCAGTGGGGCCCTTGCTGGTGCTGGGCAGAATGCAAGTTACTTTGTCTTTGTAGTTGATAATTTGGTTTGCTTACCCCCATATGGTTGTAACACCTTTTGTAGTGTTCCGATATTGCTGTCTCATGCCTTGAATCCACAGGAGGCCCTGAGACCATTAGGTAGGAGAGCGAGTAATTTGGTTCCCATTATTGGTGTGTATATAATGATTCATAGTCGGGTGCGCTTTCTTGCCATTGTCCCTGATGAATAACATCCCTGTGTTTACCAGGCTCTCCTTCCAGTTTAAGGCCATTTTGAAGTCTAAGCCTGGCCTCCTGTGCACTAATGCTCCAACTAGCTGAATGTGGCCTGCTGATATAAAAAATTTCTCTGTTTCATTACCCAAATCAGTACTAAAAATAATGATTATTTCTGTACTGAGGGCAGCCCCCTGTAAAACTTCTCTTGATACCTCTTCAAATTTTGGTGTAGATAGTTATTTTCATTTAGGCTGTGCTTCCCTAGTTGGCTAATACAAATGTCTTGTGAAACAGTACCAAACGATGTAATAAAGTCAGGAGTTTTGGCATCTACTTATTTCTTTTTTTCCTGGAGGTGTGTTGTCTGGTATACAAAGAGATTAGGCTGATTGATGTAATTAGTTCCTGACAAGTTTATGTTGACTGTTAAACATCTTGTCATTTTTTGATTCATGAAACAAAAGCATTTTTAGGTGGGAAGATCAATAAGGTTTTCCCTATACAGCATGATAGTCTTGTTCTAACAAATACAGGTTTCTTTCATCCTTCTGTTATCTTCCCTTACCCCAAAAGTAATTGCTTTGTGTGACTGGCACCACCAGTTTTGGGAGGGTAGTGTGCTTTCTTGGCATGCAGCAGACCATCTCCTTGCGCATAGTCCAGTTTTCTCCCCATGCTACCAGTCTAGTTGCGATCATAAACCTAACCTAGTAGGTGAACTCCTTTGTAGAGCTGTTTGCCCCTACATAGACAATGTCTGTTGGGCACAGACACCTGTGTGTCCTCTGCATTTCAGCTCCTGCTAGTTTTCAAGTGGGTAGAGGGAACTGAGGATAACTCTGTGCTGCAGTGTAGCACTCTGTACCCAAGGAGAGTTTGTCTGCAGGCACTACAGGAATGTGCACGTGTGAAAGCAAGGTCTGCAAAGGAAGGCTTTAAGACACTCATGTAGATCATCTCCTGGGGAGTGCTTGAATGCATTTTGGCCACTGACAAGGACCCGGCCTGATGTATATTGAGTGCTGTCGGGCATCCATTCTGTTGCTCAGGATGTAGCCGAAGAAAACAATAATGTCCCTGGGTCACACATGAATCATGATTAAATTTCTCGACCCTCAGACATATCTTTGTTCTATGTTAGACTAACTCGTAAGTATAAACTATAGGAAACACTTTTCCTACTGGGCATGTCATGTAAAAATAAATGTGTCTGTTCTGCGTCTCCCTGCAGACATACTGACCCTATTCTGGATCAGTAGGCATAAGACTAATGTGGTTTTTAGTTGCAGGCCTTCGGGATTTTACTGTATGCTTGCAAGGATATCTCTCTCTGGATAACCTGGTGGATTGGCTCTTTCCAAGGAGTTTCTGCTATTCTACATTTTTCCTCTTGCATCAAGACTTCAAAGTTTCATAGACTTTTTGGAGGTCTGGCAGCAGGCAAATAGGTATCCTGCAATTTGTGCTTTTTTTTTGTTTTGTTTGTTTAGAGAGGGTAGACTTAAAACCAACCAAACAAAACCAGAAACCAGTTGATTAGGTTGATCTAGTTCACCCAATGTGCCAGGGACAAAGGCCTGGGAGTAGCCTGCTGTACAAGTGTGAGCAATTGAATGGCTGGCGCAGGAACAGACTTACAGGGCATGCCACAACGTTCTTTCATTCTGCGTGGAGAAAAGGTGCCTTCCCCTTTCTCTCCTGGTTGTGCATCTTGTTGTTGCTTTGCCAGGAACTCATCATTCATGCTTCTAAGCCCTGGGATCTTCATACCTTTGTAAACCCGTGTAACCTGTCCCTTACATGGGAGAGTCACAGCAGGGTTATAGTCAGTGTCGTCTGCTTTCAACAGTGGTCCAGTAATGAAATATCTGATACCATTATCTCTGAAGAAGGGCTCTTTCTCTATTAATTGCACCGCATGATGGCCATACCATAGTGAGGATGTACCTGCTGTGATGTTGCAAGAGGCAGAAGCAAGAGCAGCTGACTATCACACCTTAAGCATTTGCCCTAACAAGAATAAACCCTTCCCTGACCCTAAACCAAGGGCTCAGTCATACGCACAGCATCCTGAAACATAGCGTTTTGTAATGCAACTTTGGGGAGGGGTGTGCTGCTGAAAGGAATCAAGTTCGTGGAAAAGCGCTGAAGAGTTTAAGTGCGCAGGCAAGAGAAAACCAGAGCCAAGTGACTCTCGTGTTTCTTCAAACCTTAGCAACAGAATGGGAAAAAGAGGAAAAGCACCATCTGTATCCCCATGTCTGCTCCCTCTCTAGTGCCGTATATCTTAGTCTCTACTTGTATAATCAGCAGATCTTCTGGTTAATGCAGTGGGAGCCCATTGAGTGTCTTTAAGTGTTGTCTGCGTTATCATTCCAATGGACTGAATATGTTTTAATTCACAAATGCTGATCTTAATGCGAAGGGGACAAGCCGTGGCATACTGGAGACTATGCTTAGTTACTCAGCCACACGTTCACCCACAAATGTGAAGTCTGGCATTTTCAACAGTTTATTTTTAAATAGCTGAAAACATTCTTAAATAATGCTGATGTTACCCACTTTTAGCACACTGTTCCTGAAAACAAACAGTTCAATATATTGCTTGTAGGGGGAATATTTTGTGTGGTGGCTCCTAGCCTGGAGCTTTGGGAAAATTAGAAAATAATTTAAGTTATAAACCAGTGAAAAGGGACTTGTAGATGAAAGAATGCTGCTTCAGCCATGACTGGGTCATAATAGGATGTTATAATCTGGTTATGTAGAAATTTCTGTATTGAAAGGAGAAAAAAAATCAAGAAAATAGCCAAGTGTACTTTTTACCTTGTTCTGTTCAAATTCTGTCCCTGGAGGTTCTGCAGGGTGGATCTGCAAATTGTCTCTTACTGATTTTTTTTTTTTTTTTTCCCCCCTGTGTCTTTAATTTAGGAAAACCCCACCAGAATGAAAAACAATTGTTACATAGACTAAAATAAACTTTGACCAGTGGAAGCAGACAATGACATTGGTCTATAGGCGTGGAAGAATCTTTCTGGTTTAGGAAACTGGTTTATTCCTATCTTTCATACCAATAGAAGAACTTCAAGATCCTAAAAAAATTTTTTTCTTTTTTCAAATAGGACCTGTCTTATAATTTCCATCCCTCATTTATTAGTGATTTGCTGTTCCTTTTTTTAACTTAGTGATGATTCTTAATTTAAGTTATAATGTAAAAAGAAAAAGAACACAGTGCCCCTCCGCCTCTGCATAGTGTTCAGTGTGGGTGTATCTCCTTGCCTGTGGAGACTAAAACACCCATACAGTAGTTCCCATTCAAGGAATACCCCAGATTTACCATCATGATGAAAGCAGTCATCGCTTCTGTGTCTTTATTCTGATAGCTGAAACCAGGAAAGCTCTTCCAGTCTCTCCTTGTAAAATCGGCTGTCCAAATCCATGAATGTCCTGATATCCCTTTCCTGCACCCATCTGGGTTTGTGTTATCCCTCTCTCTTGAGGGTGGGTTTATTCCAGATGTTTTTCTTTATTCTGGTATTCTATGAGATGCCTAGCTAGCATACACTTTCATGTGTCTAGAACATTAAAGCCTTTTCCTGTTATGAGATATTTAATTTTTTTATTTCCTTTCCATGCTTCCTAGAAAACATATATTTCTAGAAGCCAATTTTCTTTTTATTACTAAAGAAATGCAGTAGATTGTCCAAGTAGTGTGTGGGCATTTTTAAAAGCAATAAATTCATATACAGTGTTTTACTACTCTGTGGAATGTTCTTGGGCAGTGCTGTAGGTGGTAAGTCATACCAGGTATTATAAACTGTATCTTGAAGTTTTTAATTACAGGTCCAGACTACATGTATACCACTGCTGGCCTTTTCAGTTTTTACTTATAGCACTTAGAGCAGATTTTTTTATCTTACAATTTTGATAGCCACATGTATTACATAAATAAGCAGGACTGCCAAATCTGGTCCTCAACATCTTAAAATTTTTTTTCTTTTTGATACCCCAAAGCAGCTACTACTGTCCTTGCCACTACGACTCTGCTAGATAACGTAAATGTTTTCAAAGTCAATTCTGCAGGGCTGCAATTCTTGGCAATAAAATAATTTTGAACACTAGTAAGGAAATTTATGGATTTCAATTACAGCTTGTAGTGTATCTTAATTCTAGTTTTATACCCTGTGCAGTTCAGTGTTTTGGATTTTTAATGGGTATAGAGCAGTAATCATAAAAGTGATTCAAAATGCATCCAGTAATTACAGAGATTTGCTGTTGCTTTTGCATTAAAAATGATGATGATTTACAATCAACAAAATTGCAGTCTGTGGTTTTACTTCAGATACTCATGCTATTACACTGTTTATTAGTTATGGTCAGTGATTTAGAGCTTAAGAGCTACACGTTAGAAAGCTGTAAAATTATTTATTCTTTAATAGATGATAACAGTAAATTTAAAATAGATGTTATATTAATTATAATCTTGTACATTAAGGAATACATATGTAGCCCTCTGTATCTTCTTTTGTTGCTGGAAATTAATTACAACTACAATGAGGTAGCTGGACTACAGCAGCCAGTGTCACACACATTTTTTTTCCTCTTAGTTTGTACTATGGTCCAAGAATTTTAAGGTTAGCTGCCAGACTCATTTCTGACTAACAAGTAATGTAAATAAGTACTTTTCTTCACCTCTCCCGATGCCCCAAATGCATGTCTCGGTATATGTGAGTTATTAAAAAGGTAGCTAATACACTGAAATTGTGAGAATTTAAAATCATACAGAAACAAGGAAGACATATTTTACCTGCAAATTATTTTTAAATGCTTTTGGAATAAGGTAAGAATATGGAGGATTTTTGCTCACGCTTCTCCTTTCTGTCCATTTTCTTCCTTTGGTGTATATTTCCTCTTCTTTCTGGTACTTTGCTGCATCAAAAGTGAAGAAGAAATTACTACCTGTAAGAAGTATTATTTCTGAAGTGGGCTTTGCAGTTGGGAGCTATAAGAGTTAAAGCTATTTTCGCAATAATGTGTTTCTTCAGCACATTCTCAAGCATTAGCATAAACAGCAGTCTTCCCTTCTTATTAAACCTGGATTTTAACTAAGATAAGATAGTGATCAAGTACATTAGCAGTCAAGTCACGATGTAAAACGTACTGGCATAGTTACTGATTATATAGCTGCTTGTTAGAAATACTGACTGGAAAACTCAAAACTAGAGAAGTTTCCCAGCTGTTGGATGATGGTTTTTTTTCTACAAGTTCTCGTGGAAGGAGTGTCCCAGTGATTTTTGACCATTAGTGTTACTAGAATAAACTTACAGTACTTTATTTTAGCTTGTGTTTTATTTATGTGGAAACCATAGTTGACTAAAGTTTTAAGTGCCACCTTGCATTAATAGTTGTATTCATCTTATGGTTTGCAAAATATCCTAAAGTGCTGGCCTTTGGAAATTCTCCTTGTCAAAATTCTTCCTCTGAAAAGGGGTTTTGAAATGCAGCAGAGACCACCTCATTAGTTGTTGCTTTAGAGTTTGTACACTCTGGCAGATTCTTTCCAGCTTAGAAGCTTGTTTAGTTATGATGGTGCACCATAGAATTAGAATAGCAAAATTTTCTCTTTGTTTTGTCATGGTTAAGGACTTAAACATTGTAAATACAAGCAGGAGAAATGAAACCCAAATCCTCAAAAGAAAAGAGGACTCCTTCACCATGATGTATTTGAGTCTAGAGATTGTTGGATATTTCTTGATTAAAATTAAGGAGTCTGAAATGTTTAATTTGGATTATTCCAGGTTGAGCGAACTCAGGTTTCAGCTTTGTGATGAAACTTGGCTCAGGCTTCCAGCAGGTTCTCTCTGGTCTGTAAAGCCTCATCTGTACCTAGCTCCTTCCCATCTTCTTCCTCACTGGAGGACCTGAGAATCCTGAGCTGGTATCTGGCCCCAGTTTCTGCCGCTGGTCTTTGACCTATCTGTGAGGGTCAGGTGGGCTTCTATTGTGTGGCCAACACTCCAGCGTTTGAAGTCCAGTAATTGATTGTCAGGGTGAGGAAGAGTTTGCCCAGGAGCCATATATTCTGCAAACACTCACAGCTGCTCAGTGAGATTGTGTTCTTGCATGACTGAAGATGCCTTTTAACTACCGTATTTCAGCCAATGCAGTGAAAGTAAAGAGTCTGAATCAGAACTAGGACCTCATTTTACAAGTAGTTTAAGCTGGTTGTTTTTTTTAAAAAAAAAAAGCTTTTTAGGCAGTTAATTTCAAATCTGTCCTACCCTCTTCTTGCACACAAACTCCGCTTGTATGAGAAGCATTAATTTTGACCTGGATTACTCCTGTGGTATGGGCAAGTCCGTGGATGTGCAAAGATGGGTGGTATAATGAGTATTAGGAGAGGGAGTAGAGGCAGAGATGAGGACATGAGGGCTGGGGTGAATTCATGAATGCTGCTTCAGAGTCAGGGTTTGCCTCTGCCTCCTTAAAATATGTGACCCTCTGTGCTGTGTGCTGCAGATTCATGTTTTGTGAGCGGGATTATTTCAGCCAAGTATTAACTGGAAGGGGTAGCGAGTGATGGATGAGTAGCAAACAGCCCTGACAGAGTCCTTTGCTCAAACTAGCTTTTCTTCTGTTTGTCAACAGAGTTCAAGCCTGCCCCTTTCAAAATAGCTCTGGATCTGCAGATCCAGATGGGCAGTTTATTCTTTGTCAATTTGTATAGTGGATTGTGCTGGATGGGTTAATACTTGCTGCTGATAATTCAGTGGTTTCTCTGTTTAGGCTGTTTTCCATGTAATACAGGAAGAACAGAAAAAGTGAGACCTTAAGTTCCCAGTAAGTCTGTAAAGTATGAACATCTGCTGGAGTCATGAACTGTGTATTGACTGTGTTTGGTAACAGGGCAAAGGCAGCTGATTGTGATCGTCCTTCTCTTAATGACTTAGTCAAATGTGACTACAGTTCTGTGTAGGGGAAAGAGTTATTTCCTTAATGACAAGGAAATAAGATAAACAGCAAGCAAAAATGGGTCAGACTGCCAGTATGCTGCTGCTGTGAATTTTATTTAATAATAACTGTCATTTATCATGTGGAATTCTTTCTTGCTAAGATCTCAGTACCTTTTTTTCACAAAAATATATGATCTCAAGTTCTAGTTTTAAAGGCTCTTGGCCTTTCACCCTTCTAGTCATTACCCAAAATGAATATAGGTCAGAGTTTCAGTTTGGACGTTTCTTCCCCCACTTTGATTTTTCTCTAGCCTTATGCTTGTCCGCCCTAATATTGATGATTTTTTTAATGTCTTCTTAATTAGTGCTTTTATGCAGCAAGATGAGGAGGAGGTATACTTTGCAAATGTGAATGGCTTACCAAAATGTGAAGTGGACGGACTTCAAACGAATCTATTACATGAAGCTCAGCCTATCAATAGAAATTACATTTGAGGCCTTTGGACCTTCAAGGAAGAGTAGTAATCCATAGCTATTCGTTGTTAGCAAAATCAAAGACAGGTTAATATATTTTTAACACTGAAGTACTTATAATATTCTGCTCCAAAAGGGATTGAATATGTAAGCCAAAAATGTATTCTATCATGCTCATTCCATATTGATCGTTTAGTTTGTGAAGCTTGAATAAGGTATTTGTGGTCTGTAAGGCGAAGCAGACTCCTGACTGTTACAATCACGACCTCTGCCTGCACAAAGGCAAAATCGGACTTTTTCAGCTTAAAGCTAGCTAAAGGATAGCAGTGATATCACAGTGTAGACTTCAGTGTCAACAGTGAAATTCTGCTAGGAGTTTCCTGGACAGCAGGGCACACAGGGTGGGGTAGATGTGCAAGGCACACATTCGCTGTCCTGGAGCTGGAGTTAAGTGCTGTTGAGTCCCCTGAGCTTTTCTCTCTGTGGGAGTTTAAGACAGCAAGAGTTTCCTGTGCAAAACAACCCGCTACAGCTGTTTGGTAACAGTATAAAAGTGACTTTGCCTTCAGTCATGCTGAATTATGTTGGCCTTTTAAGATGAAATATTCTGAAACCAGCTGCATTTACATGCAGTAGCTGAAGCTGCCTAATTATTTTAATTAATTAGCATAATTAGCTAAAGCTTCATTGTTCAGTGGACTTAAACTGCTGGGTAAGCCTTTGGGCTCAGAAAGGGTATTTGAAGTACCTGGGCTGAACTAGGGTAGACAGGGATGAACTGTCTATTTATTTATTAATCTCAGCAGTAATAAGATGATATGGAATTTACTGAAGGTACTGGTGCAGTTAGCCTTTGCATATAAAGGAGATCTTGAAGTCTGCTAGGATGTAAAGTCTTCTTGTATTAAGAGCTACATGAACTTTTTGAACAGTTTTTATTATGGCAAATATAAAACATGAGTTTGAACTACATTACCGCGGCTGCACATGAGATTGGAGAGTAGTTTGTTGGGATGATTTAATACGATTTATCAAACGGTCCGGTCACTTGCATGAACTTTTTACATTATAAATTCCACATAGGTTGTTCGGGATTTAGGTTAGGTGCCTGTGAATGGCAGTCACTGAGGAGCACCAGCAGTGGAAGCTGCGGTGTTCACCACCATTTCAGATGTGTGGGCAGCCTTAGTTTGCTGATGGTAGAGCAGCATCTTCCCTGTGACATTTGGGAGCAGCACACCTGAGGTATTCGGAGTGGTTTGGTACCCTGCTCTCCACACCCGCAGCCTGAGACTGTGCCGGGCTCCGTGCTCTTTCATGGCAGTACGTGTGCAAAACAGGTAGGCAGTGGGCTGCTGTGACCTCGTGCGAGTGCGTGCTAACCTTCTTGGACTGTCCAAGGGATTGGTGCTTGCTGCTAGGTTGGATTGCTTCTGAAGAGGTGTAGATGTCTGACTGAACATCTAGGGTTGGGTGTTTTGACTGATTGCTCGCAAAACTTGAGGGGCAGGATTTGTCCCTGACGTAATGTACATAACTGTTGTGGAGTCACTGCAGAGTTGAATCTGGTGTGTTTTGTCTTGTCTGTCTCTACCAACTAGAACAGTAGTAGCAGGATGAACAATATTCAAAAACAAATGTAGCTTTATATTGTAAATACTGTAAATGTTAAGGCATGGTGTTTGCTGAATAATACTGTCACAAGACAGATATATGGGGACTTCAGGAAAATTGAAGCACTGTATTATTTTGTTTTGGGCTAATTCTTTATTTATTCCGGATACAGTCACAGAACTGTATCACAGCCATCCCTTCTTCTGTTTCTTATTGAATCAGAATTTTGATTTCTTTGTCCTAGAATGACTTCTGTAAAAGATATTAGTCCTTTTGTATTCATTTATGTAATGATCTGCACAAGTGTGAGAAAGGATGTCTCACACCAGTCTCTTTCCCTTCTGCTGCTATCCCTCTTAATACACTTCAAATATATGAACTTCTGTTGTATGTTTTTGATAAACAAGTGGTGCCAAATCATACAGATGCATTACAACAGCAACTGTTACATGTCAAAGGTGTGAAAGGGAGGTAAGGAATCGTGGCAAAGTTATGCTTTTGTTTACTTAGAAACAAGTCTTTTAAAATTATTAAAATAGGGAAATTAAGCAATAAAAAGTACATGTGTGAAGTGGCAGCAGCTGGCGTGGACTTACATAATTTCAAGTGTGAAATTGAAATTGTCTTGTCATCATAGTAAATGTCTACATCATTAATGCCTGGTGTATGGTTCGTACGCCAGCAGTGCTGTAACTTGTCTGTGAAGTAATATGTAGTAGACGCTTTATTTCAGTGATTGGCCTAAAAATAATTTTAAAAGGTGCAATTTTAGAGGCTCTGTTGGAACCATAGACAGTTGTGACTGATTAGTCCTGGGACATATTCAGTACTGAAGCTTAACATGAACATATTATTCATTCAAAATCTTGCCTCTTGTGAATAAGTGGAAATGTTATTTTACTGTGTGAGCATTTCCTTCACCAGCACCACTTGTTTCAGAAAACCTTGTAGATAAATAATGAGTGTATACTAGGGGCCATATGGGTGCAGAAGAAGTGTTGAAAGCCAGAGTAATTTATTACAATCAGCTTGTTCCTGGAACAGGTGAGGTAAATCATTAGTTGCCAAGGACATCTCATGAGTGTGTGTCAAGGCAATACATTAACTGAGGAAAAAGCAAACCACAATTTTAATATTCTCGTCCCAAATATGAATGAAGGGGAGAGTAGTACAAACAGAATACTCTGCCTCATAAGGACTAGGGAAGAGATTGCATTGGTTTCTGTTGTTGTGGCAAATGTATATTGCTGTGAGCAGCTAAGTTTTATTTGTCACGCTAGTTGTCACTGGGCAAATGAGCTCTTTGGAGTCTGCATTTTGTGGTAATGCTCCCCTGTTTGTCCTTTAGACAGAGTTTTCTGCACCTGATTATAGTCCTAAGACTTCAGAAGCCCGTGGCTTCCCTTGTCCAAATTTTAAAACCAGCTGCTATTATACTTAATTAGACAGAGCTGGTTGAATTTTATTTTTCTGACAATATTCTAGTAAATCAGGATTTTTTTTTTATCAAGTATATGGGAGTTCATACGACAGCATTTTTGGAATGTGTCAGTTTTTTTCAAAGGAATAGTGTGCTTCATCTGGAGGTGTTTAAAAGACGTGTAAGTGTTAGGGACATGGCTTAGGGGTGCACTCGACAGTACTAGGTTTACGGTTGGACTCAATAACCTTAAAGGTCTTTTCCAACTTGAAAGATTCAATGATTCTGTGACTTTATTTGAATAAGTCTGTACATCAAATGAATGTGTTGTTTTGAGGGTCTTTGTTTTGATTTTACCAACTGTGGAAGTGATACTTGAATAGCTGTTCCAATCAAATTAGTCTTTGTCATAGGAGATGGGGTTTTTTGCTTTCTAACACTATTTTTATCATATTCTGTCTCTTTTGCCTCCTATCCAGTTGTTTAATAAGGCGCTCAGATGACTGAGTTAATAAATGACTTGCATCTTCCTCCTGCTCTGCATACTAATCCAGGTCTTTGCGACTGCTGTGTCCGGTAGGCAGTTGTGATTGGCTCTGGGTTTTTTTTCTAAGCTACTTGGATCTCCTCTGAACAACTCAGCCAGCGCTTTCCTGCTGCAGTGGAAGCGAGGAAATGTAATCTCTGGTGTTGAGGAGAGGCAGTGTCCTGCTGAGGGCTCTGTCATTAGTCTCCCTCTGTGTCTTAAAATTAGAAGATTGTTTTTCTAGTGGTAAAATATCAGTGATTGGAATGCATGTACAGCAGCATAAAGAGGTAAGGTAGGTATGAAACAAGTCATCTCCTGATGGTGAATTCAAGGAATATGGTATGTCACAGATGGCACAAGGGTTGTAACAGAGATGAATGGATGCACTTAAATTCTATACCAAAAAAAAAAAAAACCTCAGTAGCACACTTGGTTGAACTCATTGCCATACGTATGAAAAAGCAAGTCATTTGGGAATGAAAATTGTTTCTTCAGTGTTAAAAACCGACATTAGGAATGTTTACTGAAGTGGACATTGCTTTTTTTTATTGTTCTTTACTTTTAAATGTTCCAGGTTTTATTAGAGTATTAAAAAGCACTGCAGTGTTCCATCTTTAAACAACTGAAGGACAGGATTGAAATCCTGGAGCTGGAGTCAGGAAAATAGATACATAGTTGCAATTGAATGGGATGTTTAATATGCATTTGTTTGTGTAATATGGATTTATATGCATCTTTTAAATTTATTTTGTGCTACTTCAGTCCCAGGACTTCACAGAGTTAATGAGTGCATAGAACTTGTGCTGTCATCTGCACAACATTATTCTGCACATTGTGTGTTGGTTTTCCAACTAGAAGCAGTAGCTCTCAGAAGATAAGAAGTTCTTGAGGATGGTAGAAGGAGGAATTGGAGGTTAAAGTGTGGACCAACTGTCCATGGGAAACTTCCTGGGGAGAAGTGGATTGTGTTCTGATCTTGAACTAAGTGATCAATGTGAGAGGGAGTCAAGTGCCACCTAAAAAAAAAAGACAGCAAGACCCCAGTGTTAGTCAAGGTAGCATTATTGCAGGTGAATATTTTACTGTAGTAAATCTTAGGTAGTTCTCATATCCTCTACAATTTAAAAATGCCAAGTTCAATCAACAGTGAGTGGTTTCGAAGACTACTGGTGAAGAACTGACCTACAAGCTAATGGAGATTCACCGAATCAATTGTTCAGTACCTGAGTATCATCCAGGCTCCACTGTAGCCTACAGGTTCTATGACTTGAGGCAACAGGCTGAAAAATCTCTGCTTTGGTACTGGGGTGTGATATTTGTTAATGAGAATTATCTTTGTACCAGGTTGGCACTGCTCTACAAACATGTTGAGACTGTTGCTTGGCCTTACCACTGGGATAGCCAAGGATGAACTATGAAACAGAGAATAGGTGATGGGTAGAAGTGGTGAATGTAAGAACTGGGAGTAGATTTTCCAGGTTAATAACCTGTCTTCAGAGCTGTGCTGACTGTTGATAAAGGGAAATGGGGACATTTCTCCTAGCTACTCCTGTCCTTGATTCAGCAGGCCTGCAGTTTTCTTCTGGGAATCATCTTTTTGGCTGATTTTTAATGTATAAAGCCTGATGGTCCATCGTCTTTGAAAGGTCCTGGAGGACAGGAGAGGTGCCCAAGGACTGGATAAAAGCCAGTGTCACTCCAATCTTCAAAAAGGGCACGAAGGAGGATCCAGGGAACTGCAGGCCAGTCAGCCTCGCCTCCATCCCTGGAAAGGTGATGGAGCAGCTCATTCTAGAGGTCATCATCAAGCAAGTGGAGGAAAAGGAGGTTATCAGGAGTGGTCAGCATGGATTCACCAAGGGGAAATCATGCTTGACCAGTCTGACAGCTTTCTATGATGGCATGACTGGCTGGGTAGATGAGGGGAGAGCAGTGGATGTTGTCTACCTCGACTTCAGCAAGGCTTTCGACACAGTCTCCCATAACATCCTCCTAGGGAAGCTCAGGAAGTGTGGTCTGGATGAGTGATCGGTGAGGTGGATTGAGAATTGGCTGAATGGCAGAACTCAGAGGGTTGTCATCAGCGGCGCTGAGTCTAGTTGGAGGCCTGTAACTAGTGGTGTTCCCCGGGGGTCAGTACTCAGCCTAGTCTTGTTCAACTCATTCATCAATGACCTGGATGAAGTGTACCCTCAGCAAGTTTGCTGATGACACAAAACTGGGAGGAGTGGTGGATTCACCAGAAGGCTGTGCTGCCATTCAGCGAGACCTGGACAGGCTGGAGAGTTGAGTGGAGAGGAAGCTGAAGAAGTTCAGCAAGGGCAAGTGCAAGGTCCTGCATGTGAAGAGGAACAAGCCCATGCACCAGTACAGGCTCAGGGCCGACCTGATGGAAAGCGGCTCTGTGGAGAGGGACCTGGGTGTGCTGGTGGATGACAAGTTGACCACGAGCCAGCAGTGTGCCCTTGCTGCTAAGAAGGCCAGTGGTATGCTGGGGTGCATGAAGAGGAGTGTGGCCAGCAGGTCATGGGAGGTTCTCCTCCCCCTCTACTCTACAGCCTAGTAAGGCTGCATCTGGAGTCCTGCATCCAGTTCTGGGCTCCCCAGCTCGAGAAAGATGAGGAGCTGCTGGAGAGAGTCCAGCGGAGGGCTACGAGGATGATGAGGGGACTGGAGCATCTCTCTTATGAGGAAAGGCTGAGGGAGCTGGGCTTGTTCAGCCTGAAGAAGAGAAGGCTGAGAGGGGACCTTCTAAATGCCTATAAATATCTTCAGGGTGGGTGTCAGGAGGATGGGGCCAGACTCTTTTCAGTGGTGCCCAGTGACAGGACAAGGGGCAATGGGCACAAACTGAAGCACAGGAAGTTCCATCTGCACATGAGGAAGAACTTCTTTACTTTGAGGGTGACAGAACACTGGAACAGGTTGCCCGGAGAGGTTGTGGATTCTTCTGTGGAGATATTCAAGACCCGCCTGGACAAGGTCCTGTGCAGCCTGCTCTAGGTGACTCTGCTTCGGCAGGAGGGTTGGACTAGATGACCCACAGAGGTCCCTTTCAACCCCTAACATGGTGTGTGTTTCTGTGATATGGTTTGCCATGGGATATAGTCTCCATTTGGTGATCTGGTGCTGCCACTGTGCCAAGTGATGTACTTTTTCTTAATCTTGCTTGGAGTATACAGAAACAGAATCAGAACTTTCCTGTTCCCTGCTTCAGGCTGGTAGCAATGATGGCTGGGTGAGCTGGCTGGCAGCCTCCAAGTTCCCATCTGCTTCTCCTTTCCACCCCAGAAACACTGTTGGTTTGCTTCGTGTTTCCAGTTCTCTCAATGACAAAGCTATTTTTCTCACTTACCAAATGTAAAGTTTTAGACTGTTATACGCAATATTTTTAGTAATAGAGTAACCTGAGCATAACTAAAATAGTATAATTGACAAAAATGCCTTTGTTATGTTTATGTTTTCATGTGAGCAAAGATCTAGTAAAGTCTCCCCAGAGAGAAGACAGTAGCTCTGCAAAACATAGTTACAAACTACTTTGCTCTGTGCTACTGTTGGCTTTTGTTTCTGATAAACAGTGTTGTTGTTTTTTTTGAACAACATTGTTGCTCGGCATCAATGGCTTCAAGTCAGTGTTTAATGTTCCAGCAGTTTAGGTTTCATGGGAGTTGAGAAAGTGCCAGTTCATAGTTAATAAGTTTCTTGTTTTTTTCCAGCCAGCGCGGTCATATTTCTGAAGTAGAAAAATACATACAAATCTGAATTAATACTTATTTTAGCTGAATTGGGAGATTTATTTTCTTTTTCAAGAAAACTATAGGTGATTCTTGGAATAAATTAATCGCCTTCCAACAAAGCGCTTTTCTTACAAAGTGGGAACAATTATTTTAATAGGGCTTTAGATTTTTTTAGAATCTGTGTTATCCCAGCAGTGATACACTCAAGGCTGTAGGAATACTTTTTAATATTGCATGTGATAATTTTTTTCATTCCTTCAATCTGTAGATTCTGTAATCTCTTGACCTACATGCCTACTTAGTGAACTGAAAAATAAAAGTACTTGATTATGTAGAGGTCTTAATCTCAAGGGTTTTACAATGGAAATAAGTACCATTTGACAGGTGATGAAATTTAGAATACTAGCAAAATAAATCACCTGAGTGTGCTCATTAGATCAATTGAAGATCTGGGAGTAAAACAAAACTTTCCTGTGCCACTGTCTTGTTTTCTTTCAACAAAAAATACCTATTTGTGCAGCCATTTTTTCCCTGAAATTTCTTTTTTTTTTTTTTTCCTGAAAAGAATAGCTGGCAGTTACTAAAAATAGTAACAGGTAACAGATATGTATGAATATAGTGCTATATATAGTGCTTGTCTGCTCATGACTCTTTGCAAACACTAATTATTCTAATTATCTGCAAGGTTAATATACTTATCTGCAAGGTTATAATTTATTATATGTTATAACTACCATTAATATTCCTAATTATCTGCAATGTTAATATAATTTTTAAATTCAATCTGAGAAAGCTGTCTCTTCTCCAATGACAGCATCAATCTTTTTGGTTTAAAAGAATGTTAAAAGAAAGAGGAGACTTGGTTTATTATGAGGTGAGATTTATATCTTTTTCTATAAAGTCTGTTTTGTTTCTTTTAAAGATTGAGTAGAGGTCTTGATATTGCCGTTTTGGAAAAGCTGTAAGACTGGTTATTCTTGGCCTCCAGCACAGATCAAAGGAAGTCATTCTGAAGTGGGATTAAACTTTTATTTCTATCTTAACATAAATGCCCACTATGCATAAATTGGATTTATTCCAGCTGAAATAGAGTATTTCCATTGTATATACCTCACTGATCCAGCACTGGATTATATTTGCTTTTCTTGTGGGAGATGTTGTCCTGCTGACACTCATAGTTAATTACACTTTGATGTATATACTCAGGTCTTTCCTCATCTAATGTTTTGGTATAAACTGGCCTTACACTCTGAAGTGTTGTAGCTGTCCCTTTTCAATACAGTAATCCTTGAGACCATTCACTCCTGTCGAAGACTGACCCTCCTGTGTGTTGGTGAACCTCCCCTGCTTTGTGACCTTCACAAGTTCTGCTTGCTCCTTTTTTCATGTCAGGGAAAATACTTAAGATGATCAGTCTTGGAACTGGTCATTGGAGTACACCAGCAACAACCTTGTTTACATTGCATAGTTCTCTTTTGATTACAACCTAGCTACATCTCTAACTGCTTTCAAATTCATCTACTAATCACCCTGCTGCCCCTGTAGGAAGCTAGATGAATTTGATGCAAATATGGAGAAAATGTGAGACAGAACAGCTGAGGTGTTAACAGTTCACCAGGACCAGATGCCATTCACTAAAAGGTGCTGAAGGGGCTGAACTGCGACATGCAGCGCTGCTGAGCTGCTCACCAAGCTGAGTAACATCCCATTTCGGATGGCCACTGTGCAGATTGCCAGCATGGCTCCCATGTACAGAAAGGGATTTCTTTTTCTGGGTCTTCTGGCTTGCACAACTTCGTAGAAGGGCCTTCATGTCTCCATCCTGCATCTCAAACTCTGACTTGTAGAGTGCCAGTTCAAAAGGCCTGCTGGTTATCCTCCCAGGACTGTCGGGCATTAAAAGCACTGTGAAACTGCAACAAACTGTCCTGCCTTTCCGTAGAGGAATTGAAAGGCTGGAGCAGTTTGTGCTTGGCGCATTCCACCACCCCCATCCTGGCTGCCTGCTCATCCTCAAATGCCCTGAGAGTAAATGCAGAGTATTAAAGCACCTCTCTCACGTCACCGAGTAGCCATACTGGAAACTAGAGACCACTAAGTCTGACTTGTATCCATGGTACAATGCTAGAGCCTGTGATAAAGACTAAGGTCGGTGAGAACATGGCCAGATGCTTTTGGGAGAGGGTGGCCATGGCTTCAGTAAAGGGAAATCCAGCAAGGATTTTGAATGTTTATTTGGTGTGTGAAGGAGGGGAGGGGATCCCATGGGTATAAATTTATTGGATTTTCAGAAAAACTCTGTGGTTCCACACCAAACAGTGGAAGACAATTTGTTATGGAATTGGAAGAAAAGTGCTTTCATGGGTTAAGGGGCAGAACAGAAAGAGTTGGGGGCTAATAGTCAATTTTCAAGTTGGGGAAGAGTCACTGAGATTTATGCTGGGACATGTTTTGATCAGTATCTTCAGTGATGTGAAGCAGAGCTGAAACAGTAAAATCCATGATCTTATGGTTCACGTGAAGAGCTTCGTAAAACCGAGTGGGCAAAAAGGCAGCAGATAGCTTTAGTGTAGAAAAATGTGTAAGTAGTGCATGGAGGGGAAGAATAATCCAAACTATGCCTACATGTTTCGGAACTTGGAAATACCAGTTACAGCTCAGGAACATAATAGGGTGGGTTTGCTAGTCACCAAATCTTGTGACGTGAAAACTAAGTGGACACAGAACTGGTAGGATATGGGTGTATAATGGATAAAGAAAGTGTTCGTGACACAGCAAGAAGGGAAGTTTTTAAACTGTTCGTCCTCACAACAGGGAGACTGGCTGCAGAAAGTGTCTGTTGCCATGCCTGTCCCCTCAGTACCCCTCTCCCATTGCTGCTGCTGCTGGGGACAGAATGCGGGGTTAAATGGACCAGTGGTATGAACCATTGGGACATTTTACTTGTTCTGCCACAAGTGATCTGTTAGGCTTATGCAAAAATCTTCCCACTGACCTGGTGACTTTCATTCCTGCTCACAATTATGGAATGCAGATCATCTAGTTCTCCAAATTGAAGCCTAAACCTCTGCCTTGATTAGTGTAAGAGTTCTTCGTCTCTTATTCATGTTTGCTGCATTCACGTTCTGTATCCTCTGCGATTGAAAACCGAACCAAAATAATTTTTCGGTCTGTATCTTAAAACACCATCATCCCAAAACTTTTTCTAATGGCTGATGAAAATTATACATTTTCTGCCTCCTCCGGCAGCCACTAAGCCTGACTGTTAATAGTTCCCTTTTGTCATTAATTTCTATGTGGTAGATTAAGTTACTGAGATGACTGTGTATTTGTGGCTTCTTCAATAAAACGCTGTTCTTCACTCATAGGTTCAGATTTGTGTTTAAGATTAATGTAGTACAGCAAAATTGTGATTATCTGCTGTGTGAATGTTCGGCTTGATGCATGCTGTGAGCAGTCCAGCAGTAGGAGTATGTTTATTATAGAAAGTATAAGCCTTCACAGGATCATATTTCTGGGTTCCATTTAATCAGTTACTTAAATGCCTAACATAGGCTAGGACTTGTTCTTTTGAATGCAAAGCTACTTACCTTGTGTGTGCTTATGTGGGGTTTTTCTTTCTAAGATCATTACAGAATGGAATAGAGCTGGAGAAAAGGTCTAAGGGACTGAAGGGACTTTCAAAGGATTATTTTCAAGAGCAAAGATCAATTACGTGTTTTCTAAAAAACAATTACAATGTATGCTGTAGACATCCACTGTAACTTTTGTTTTATATTTCATCATTTGACTTTTGTTTCTCGCTATCAACTTGGCTTAAGATAAAGCATTTTTTTGTATGTGTTGTTTAAAGTATTAAAATTCATTCTTTGTCAATGAATTTCACTAGCAAAGCATGGATGGTGGGGTTTTGGTATGGAAAACACAATGCTGTTTTTGTATTGTGTTAAAACATTGATTTATTTTTTTCTTTATTTCAGTTCTTTAGTGTTTGGTGTTTTTTTTTTTTGAAAAATGCCATAAATAGTAGTTTGAAAAGATGCGTGAGCAAAATTCTGTGTAATCCATCTAGAATTTTGTGATTGTGCTACATAATTTGGTAGGATACCAAATCAATTAATAACAGCCTAATAGTTAACATACTGGCACCAGCAGGCAATTATGTCAAGTGTGACTTTTTTTCGATCCCTAAAAATTGTTCATTGGTTTAATGCAATTTACAATAATATCGTAATGAAAATATTATGACAAAATATGTTTTTAATATGTCTGAGTCTGCTTTGAAAAAAAACTGATGTGGTCTATAGACCAAGCTTAAGTTCTTGTGGGAGGATTAAAAAAAAATCTGAGAATAGTTCAGAGTATGTTGGATTGCTTTTGATAATAAGGGGAAGGTGTTCCTGGATTTTAGGACAGTAACCCAGCATAAGATCATCTAAACATCTTCATATCGCCGACCAAGGAATCTCTCCTGATTTCCCCTGTGCCTCTACTCTTGGAAGTCTTTATCAAAGCATATGCTCATGCTGACTCCTCCAGAATAGCAGGTTGAGGCACAGACTTATGTTCTATGTAAGCTATTTGTAAGACATTCAGTAAGATTTTTTTTTTTTTGTCTTAGTGCCTGGGAGGTTACATGATCTCCTGCAGCGTGGTGAGTGTGGCCATTCAGTTGCAGCCTGCCAGGAGTGCTGGGGGTCCCCTTCCCAGCCCCCTGGCTCTCCACTCGCATCTCCTTCAGAGGAGTTGGGAGATGCACAGTGATACCCGTTTCTGAAGGGCTGACTTTCTGCCTTGACAGATGGGTGGCAAATCGTAAATCCTGCTCGTGTTCAGTTTTGCAGGGGCTGTCGTTCCAATGAAGGCAGTTAAAACTGTCAACACCTAACAGTGCTTGAAGATAATGAGTGTAATATAAACCTGAGAAGCCCATGAACAGCACTGGCTTCCCACATAGCAGATGAAATCCACTGCGTCTGAGTTTCAAGAAAGCCTCTTAATCCTATTTAGGTATTCATAATAATACAATGGTTATGTAGAAAATTCTGCGTGTTCAAAGAAGCATGTTAACAAAAAAGTTAAAAGTATTTAAATGTCCTATGTTTAATGTGTTCCAAAACCACTCCAAGATGTTGACAGCTGGTTATTAATTACAGTGCCATGGATAAATATACCACAATAATGCAGCTTATAATTTTGTGTAACGTATATACACATTTTCCAGTGCATACTCAGTGTTCCGTTGGTGGATTTCAGTAGCAAAATAGAATACGGTGGATTTCTGTATTCTTCACTAGCTTCACTACTTTTAATTGAGTGCAGTGCAGAAGTGAGTTTCATTATCAGTAATGTTTGTGATGCTTGCTTATTTTTCTAGAAGAAAATATGTCTTTGTATTTAAGTCACTTTTTCTGGGGGGTGAGGAAGGTAGAAGGATGAGCCCTTGGTAAGGCTCTTTTGGAAGGCCTCAAGGCAGGAATGATGGAGGAGGTCTAGCTTACAAATCCTTCTATGAAATGGCCTAGAATACAAAGTACTGTAGTATAAAGTAATCCCCAAGGAAAGTAATTAAATGGAGAAATGATCATGAAATGTGTGAAGTAATTGCTGAGAATCATGGATACAGAAATAATTTGTTTTCTGTCAGTGTGTGTGGCTTTAACTAGAATAGAGCATTGTTTGAAGACACTTTCAGTTGCCACTAGCCAGTGTATTCTGTGATTTCTCTTTTGTTTAACTATTGCAATTTAAGTGGCTTGAGCTTTTTAAATACATGACCCTATATGATAGGAGGGATTTAGTCATAACATATGACTTCTGTAGTAGAAATAGCATGCTTTAGAAGTGTTCAGTAATTGTTATTACAAAGACTGGTCCATACACATTATCCAGCCATGCACATGCTATTTACAGACGTATAAGATGATAGGGTTTCTGCCAAGAGTCAATTTTACTACAATAAGTGGCTTATATGTGTTATCCTTAAACATCTTCATCTCTTTCAGAGATGTGCGCTTTGTCCATCCTCAAACTGTGGAGTATTTAATATATCATTAGTTAAAATGGTAGAGCCAAGTATGCCAATGGGATGCAACCTGAAATTCATCAGTAGCATGTGTGAACCCACTTGCTGAGCTTGTGATGCTCTTGGTAAGTTGCATTGTTGTGGGAACACATAGAAAAGAACAAGTGAAACTACTGCGAACACCAGCTATGAGGGCAATAACCCATTTTATGTACTTCCTTGAAGCTGCAGTTCAGAAAAGAATTTCACTTTCAACTTTGACATAGCAAGAGTGTCCAAATTAAATCTACATGGGGGGAAAGAACGCAGTGCCAGTCTAGTCATATTACTCTCGGAGGGTGGAAAAGGTGATAGTTACTGTGCCCTGAGTAGTTGTACACCATACAACAAGCTGACTGATATTTTCTCATTGTCTCTCTGCTCATCATTGCTACTTCTATTTTTCTCTTTAGTGCTATTTTTACAGAAAGAAAATTCATTTCTTTTTGTACAAACTACAAGCGTTTAATTCAAAGTAAACAACTGACAACGTTGGTGAAGCTGTACAGTAGAGCTCTGGGTCAATTTTTAATTAATACCAAAGTATATGCTTAGAATTGGAGATCCCTATGTGAAACAGTCCCAAGAAATGCTGCAGAACCTCCATGTAAAACTCTGCAAAGTCCTGGGTGCATTTTGGCAATTAACTGGCATATAAAGTATATTTTTTACAATTTATATTATTTAGTCCTTTATAAAATAAAAAGAATAGTTAGTTAGGAGGAAGAATGTGTTGACTTTTGGAAATTTGTAAGCAGCTTAGTGAAATACACCAGTGTGGGAATGAATATAGCAAGTGAAGGATAGAGATAAAGTCGCTGTGCACTAATAAAACGGATGCACTGAGCAATTAACTGGCTTTGTAGGCAAAGGGTCTATAAACATTAATGACATAAGCTTAGTTTTATGAGTGGGCTGTTCCATTCAAAGAGAAAGTACTTCTCTTTCATGGCTAAAGTTAAGGAAATGTTCAAATGTTCGAAGTGTTAATCCCATGGAGGTGGTTTTCTAGAATGGGA
This sequence comes from Opisthocomus hoazin, assembly GCF_030867145.1. Lineage (NCBI taxonomy): Eukaryota > Metazoa > Chordata > Aves > Opisthocomiformes > Opisthocomidae > Opisthocomus > Opisthocomus hoazin. The sequence continues at coordinate 57,024,399 of NC_134415.1, forward strand.
GTTCATATGAAACGGTGATTATTACACTTTTGCATATCCCATGAGAAAGACAGTGCTTTTCTGAAGAGAAAGTTAGTTTTGACCAAGAGTTTGGGGGCTGTTTCTGGGGAAGTGGCGAGTTGTGGGTGGGTTGAGTTTGTTTTTTGAGTTTTTTTGCTTTTTTGTGTGTTTTTATACTCTTCTTTTGAGCACCCCTCGGTTTAATGTGTTGCACATGCTTTACTGACACTTCTTTTTCATTCAAGCCTCGGCCATCTTCCCTTTCGTTGTGGAGTGTGATACCAAACTGAACAATATTAGTTAATCTCAATTACTTTCCACTTTGGGCTTAGGCCAAAAGGTAGGTGGATGCCATAGCCAGTCATCAGTTCAAGTTATAGAATAGAACATACTGTACATGAGTGTTTGATAAATGTGTATATTTAATTCTAGCTCCTGTTTCTGCAATTCTTAAGACAAAACACGACAGGACTGCAGTGGGTAGTGCACATTTGTGTGCACTACAGAATCAGGCTTGAAGTAATTTTTCCCACTGGAAAGTGCTATTGGGAGTCATACAAAGAAACAAGTCAGCCGGCTGAAGGAAAAAAGGAAAGTTGGACTTTTCAGTTAGTGTCTCAAGCTGTCTGCTGTGAATCTCTCAGAAGAATAAACATCAAAAGGTAAATTAACTAAAGTGAATAAAAAAGGATAATCTCTGTAACTTGCAGCCTTGGGAGGACTTCAAAATTTTGTAAATATTAGTATTAATTTCAGATTAGAAATAAATGGGTTAAACTCTGCATTTAGATCTGGTTTCTACTTTCCAGCTAGTTCTGCCAAAAAGTCATTCCACTGGAACATTAGGAAGGAAATAAACTTTTAAACATAATTTTAGACCGGAAAAATCTTATATGGTTGTGTTTTGTATCATGACTTCTATAAAAATGACAACATTTATTATTTTAAAAATTGAACAGTCTTTCAAATATGTACAGGATAAAATAGTACATCCCTGGGACCAAATGTTGGGCATGTCACTGTTTTCTGTATTTGCTTTAATGGTTCTAATTGTTTAACGTTAGCACCTATTTCGTATACTAATGGATTAATTCAGTAAAATCCTCTTAAGAATACGGAAATCTGCCCAGTCCCTGAAAAATCATTCTGGGGCTTATTCAACAATGCAAGTGCTTACATAAGAGTGCGTGGGGTCTTCAGTTTTATTTAAACATTGTCCTAAAAGTATTTCCCTGTTGGTGTGGGTTTTTTCTGAAGGACCTGTAACTCTGAAGCAGTTTGTTTATTCTTTTCGGACAGCATAAATGTTCTCTTTTCCTTTCTGTCTTTTTACTTACAGATATTGTTGCAGTAGAGTTGTACTTGATGCCATTATTTCCATTGAATAATACCTTATCCTTGAAGTATTTACAAATTCCATGTATAAGCTGCTACTTGTAAGAATAAGGAACTTAAAACTTGGTCCTTCTGGAGAAACCAACACAAGTAGGAAGCACAATTTTTCATATAGTTTGAATAACTGTTTAGATTTACTGTGACTTGCAGAATTCCGTAGCTTATCATGTTTATTCTTGCAAGATCAGCAAATTAGTCTAATGGTGGCAGCAATTCTCCCTCGTTCCTTGGAAGGAACCTGCATGCTTTGGGCAGCTCTCAGACCTTCTGTATATTCAGTGATCAGGAGATAATTGTATATAGAAATTTGGTTTCCAAATTTTGGACAATGGGCAAGTATGAAAGAAAAAAAATCTTTATTATTGTTGTTTTCTCTTGAATATTCATTGGATTGCCATTGAAAGCAAACCATACTTGTGACTGTGTGGGCTAAGCAGGTGTAGGCTGGTGGGAATGGTCTGCAGCTCTGTGCTAGCTCCATCCAACAGTGATGTGGGAGGCCTTGTCCATTTTAATAAAAAGGGATAATTTGTCAAATGTTAAGACTAGAGTTTAAAATCTTGACTGGACAAGGTGAACCATAGGCATATAGATGATTGAGGCTTGTCCCTCTAGAGTCGAGTATAGATGATTGAGGCCTCAAGTTTGTTGTGAAACTAAAAAAAAAAAAAAAAGTTTTATAAACTAGCTGATTGCATGTGCAGGGAGGGGAATCATCTGGGGCATATGGAGAGCGTAAAAGCACAATTCCCAGTCTTACAACGGAAACAACCTTCCAAGAATTCTACTGAACCTATCATAAATAAATCATTTTTTGACTGAAGATAAATCGAAGTGGTTTTAACCGAAATGGTATTTTTCCAAAAAAAGGAGTTGATAAAACTGTCACTTGAGCTACAGCTACAGTCAGTCTCATAATAACACTTAAATGTTACAGCTGTCCTTAGTTCTTATAATTAGGAAGGAGAAATAAAGACAGAATATCTTGCTTTGCGAGTACCTGCCTTAATAGTGGCTTCCTCATTTTGTTTTATTTAACATGGTGCAGTTTTACCTACTTTGGAAGGCCCTTATATGGTTACAGTTTTGTTTCAAAAGTGAGATGATACATTATGGGGCTTTCATCTCCATTGCTCCATACTACATTTTAGCCAACCATATGCATCTGTGAATTCTTCCCTCCCAGTCTGGTGCCAGAAGCATCACTAGATCAACAACTACAAAATACCAAAATCTAAAACCAAAAAAATACCAAAATTAAAAATGAAAAGTCTAAATATTTTCAAAAACCTGAAGAGTCTGTGCCCCTGGAAAAACGACAAGAAAATGTATTCTGTCAGCCTTCTGAATGGAAGGGGTAGAGTTTGAGAGAAGAAGAGCTTGGAGAATTGCATCCAAGAGCCCCAGAAATTAGAAGTGTGGAAGTCAATAAGTGAAATAAAAAAATCTAGGGAAAGTGTTAAGTAGGGGGGGGGAAGAGCTATGCATTCAATTGAACAAGTGCTGAAGAATATGTGGATTTATTTTGCTATCTAGTCAAATTACTGTTACTTGGAGCAGAAAATTAAAGTAACTTACGAATAAATTCAGCGTCATTCAAATATGTTTCACATGCCACCTCTTTTCCCATCCCCTTTCAGTGTACAAAACAGATGAGAGGAGAAAATCTGGCTGTAGAAACAAGCTGAAGCACTCCATGACAAATTGTAAAGAAAGTGTGTTACTTACTTCGAGATGAGAATTTAATAAAAAGGATCTGAAACTTAGCACAGGGGGTTTTGCATGAGTTTAACTTGTTAATGTTCTCAAAACGCATGTATTAGGATGTAATTGATTTTAAGTGATAGGCCTTGAGTTTGCATCTTTACACTCTGCTGCTCCCATACTGAAAATCCTTCCACTAGAGTGGATTGTCTTATTTTAAATAACCTAGATTAATGTCATTTGTTCCATATTAGCCATACTAACTACATCCTTTACTAACTAGATGAACTTCAAGTTTTTCAGTTAAATTTGAGTTCAGTTTCTAAAACAAATAATCCCCTGGTCATATTAATTGATCAGAATTAGACTGTTTTATGAATTGTAAGCATAAAGTAAAAACAACTGTTTAAATGTTTAGGTCTCTGTGGAAGTAGCAGTTACTATCTTGGTGATTATTAATAGAGATTTACAAATCATGTTACTTGGTGGTTTTTTTTCAATATTTCAGAAAAAATGGATGTTTTGCAGAGTGCCCTGTTTTACATAGTCTTACGTCAGCGAGGTAATTTAAGGTCTGGCCTCATACAAGTCAAAAAGCAGTCAAATATGCTAATATGTGTCTACTATGTATTCCACTTGCTTTGAGAAGGTGAACTGTAAAGAAGAAGTCTTGAACAAATTGTAAATGTGATTATCAGTCATTTTGCAGATTGCCTAGGGGTGGTGTGCATTGCTGTAATTAAGGGTTTTCATTTAACCAGCACAAATGTAGAAAAAAAAAATGTATCAATGTCTTAATACTGTTTGTGAAGTTATGTTCGTGTCTTTCCTGAGCTGGACTACGTATGAAGTTATTGTATTGAAATAAAGTATCAAATAATCATTGCTTATGTTATTTTCAGATGTTTTAATGAAAAAATAATCTTCTAAGGTAATGGAAACATTTTATTTTTACAAAAACTTTTCAGTGTAATGCTGTCTATGTGAGGTAAAAGAGGATAGTCATTAAAGAACAGTTTCAGGTGATGTTCAGGAACTGGGTCTTGGCTTTCTGGAGAAGAAAATGTTACTTTTGTTCAGATGTTAGATCACTAAAAGAAAAGTTTAAATACTGAGTGCTGACTATTCTTGAAATTCGTCCCCTCCCCTGCTCGCTCCTTGCATCTCTCTACCCAGGTTTTGCATGAAATAAAATGGTATTTCTGTGTCATGGTTTGCTATGGTCTGTTTTTGATTAACCCAGGGCAGATTATCCGGTTTTGAGATATTAACTTAACCACAGGGGCAGACAGACTTGCTGGTGGTAGGCAGGGTACCCCCCCCTCCCCCCGCTACTGCTGGGGACTGCTCTGCACAGGTGTCGCAGGTGCCTCTTTGCTTTTCCATTTACACCTTCCTGTGTTGTGTAATCTCTCTTACATATAGTAGCTTGATCTGGGTTTTTTTCCTACGTTATTCATGATGTGAAAAACACAGTATCTACAAATGTAGGAAAAATAAAAAGAAAAGTGGAAAAAAGTGCATGACTCTGAACTTGAAACTGGTGTTCATTAAGAAAAAAAGGAAAAAAAGAAAAGAGTAAGTACAAAATGGAATATTCTGTGAGGTTTTACCTTCCTGAAGATCTTTGTCCCTTGGCTTCAAAAGGTAACTTTTGTGTGTTGGAGGTTCAGCCATCCCAGCATCCAACGCTTATCATGAAAGACACTAGCTCTTACAAACCAATTGTGTAGCACAATTAATATAATTAGATCTCTTCTCAGGCTCCTGGTGTATGTTAAGAACAGTTAAATTGGATTGTCTTTGTGTTTTTGTAAATCATCCCTGTGTCTCACTGGTCAATTTGTGGCATGGATACTGTACGCTTTTCTTTTCCATCATTTTACCTTGCCCTTTTAGCGCCTCTACTTATTGTTTTCCCTCAGTTCATCCAGAATTTGTTTCTGTATTTGCTGTCTCCAGGTATTTTATTCAGTATCACAAGTTTAATTACCAAGTCGTGTACACTTCAATGGATATAACGTACAACCACTTTGCTCAGTGTTTCCACTGAGCAGTAATGTTGCAGATATGTTCAGGAACACTCTGGTGGATGTTTCTAACACTGTGTTGCCCAGAATAAGCTCATCATAGTACTTTGGTTTCTGTTTGCTTAAATGCAAAAGCAAATTTAATAGAAAATTGAAAACAAAATTGTGTGATTGAATTTAAATACATCCCAAAAAGCAGGATGCAGTTGAACATAACTGCAGTTGCCTACAGTGTCCTCCTGAATGATGTTAAAAGCAGAGGCTGAATATTCTCTACGTAAACTGATAAAAACAAGAAAAGTCTCTCCTACTTCAATCCTCCCCCTTGTGTGTGCAGATAAAATACATCAAGTGAAGAAAATCCAGTTGAACAATGACTCGGACTCTTCACAAAACCTGTATTTTACTGCTTTTTGCACTATATACTTCACTAAAAATCAAGATAACCTTGATAAAAAGGGCCTTTTTATTTAATTAAGCAAATGGAATGTCATGTCAAGCTGCAGCACGAAACAAATGCAATGTGCGTAGATGTATATTTAAAGGGATATATTTAAAACAGATGTTAATTAAAAATTCTTACGTGCTGTGTATACATAGCCTAGAACAGAGAGACCCTGGAGATCTGTATGACAACATTAAGTAAATTATTGCAAAAATCAAATGCATCAAACTAATAGGTCTATTAAATAGATAGTATTTCAAGAGATAATCTGTGCATTTGACAGCCCTGTACTATGCGAAGCATTCTGAAATACAGTTACTTACCCAACAGTTTATGTTGTCTCTTATTTCTCACAGTATTTCAAAATGTTCTTCTTCCAGTCTACCGCTTGTCAAAATGTATTAGCTGACATTTGCCTTTGCTGAAGATTTCGGAGTTATGCCAAGTTAGTTTAAGGATCTGTTGACAATAATTATTAGGGAAGCTGGCAATATAATTAATATTTTATTTCATGTTGTATTAAGATGCTTTAAACATCATGTTGCTTAGTAGTTAAAACTGATTTTTTCGTTAAGGAGAAAAAACCAGTTTGTTTCAGTGAAGTTGACAAAGAATGTTACTTTAGAAAATGAAAAGCAGTGTTAAATTATTTAGTATAGTAACTCTATGATTTGCTTGAGATCAACAGTTGCTTGGGAATAAAATAGCTACTTAATACCCACATCAGTTTAATAAGGGCACATGCATTAGAAATGAGGTTTCAAGTTTTATTCTTCAAGAATTTTCTGTTAACAGAACTTGAACAAAATTACTTCTCTCTTTATTTTTTTTTTATCTTCATTGTTGAAAATCAGTATGCTCTATAGTAGGGAATACCGTTTTGTAAGAGAGAGCTAGCACTTGCAAATGAGTTTCATTGGGAATTTGGGGATAAAAATGCATGCACTTATACTTACAAGGATGGAATAGTGCATAGTTTTATGCTCATGACTAATTTCCTTATGCTGATTGTAACTTGCTCTTCCTGAGGCTGTTTCAAAATCTCCTGTTTTCAAAATCAGGAGAAGGGGCATAACACTGGCTAAGTTTTAAAACAGAAGCGCTTTTGGCTGTTTTAAAAAGGCCAAGAGTTCCCAGCAGGCCTTGTTGCTTGCTGTTCTTATTTAAATTTCCTATATAGCACAACACGGATCAGTGTGGAGGAGAGTCTACCTCACACCCCTTGCACTGAACCATCTGATCCTCAAAATAGCGTTAGGGGAGGATGAAGGGTTTGGAATGCTGACTGGGGAAGTAACACGAACTAAATGAAGTGGTGCAAAGCAACAGACTTTCTGGATCTGTGTGGCCCCACATCAAAGTAGCACTAGGCTGTGTCTTGTGCTGTAAGCCGTGCTCTGGGAAGCCTGGCACTTGGTCTGTATCAGAGTTGTTCTGCTCAGTGCCCAGAAATCCTCAGACTGTTTTGAACTGCAACTGTTGGGTAGCGAGAGTATTTGGAGCATGTCCCCTAGTGTGATGTCCCCAAAAGAGGCTGTGTTCAGGTGATGCAAGGGCAGCACGCAGAGGTTTTTAATGGGTTGCGCTTTCTTTGGGTACCTGAAAAGCTCCCTGAAACACCTGTGTGGTGCAGGTTAAGCTTGGTTGTTTGGCAGGTCTAGAAAAGCAAGAGTGTAATTTGGAGAACAGTATAAAAACACATTGAGCTGCAGGAGGCATTGTTTTCCTAAGCTCCACCATGCTAAACTTCATTTGAACAGTGTTTTCTTAATAGTAATTTTTAGTAGTTCTACCCTAAAACACTTCTTTGTTTTTCTGAGAAGCTGTTTCTTCATCTAACCATTTAATGCCAGATTACACTGTTCCCATTTTCCCTTCATGTACACAGCTGAAGCAAGGGATTGTCAACAGTAAGATAGAAAGCTTTTTAACCTGTAGGTCACAAGTTCAAGTTCAACTTCGTCCTGTGTCAGTACTGAGGGACAGAATCACATTTGAGGAACTGCATGACATGGATATAGGATCTCGGTGACATTTTTGATAGCCTTTATCCATGCAGTGAAAAACCTAATCTCATTTTTTCTTCACAGCCTAGGCATGATCCATCTGCCCTAGGGCAGACTAAAAATGGGCATCATTTGCCTATGTTGTTTCTTTTCCCTGGATAAATAGACTGTTTTTAAAACTGCAAACGCCAAATCTTTTCTAAGTACTAAATTCATGATTAGAAGATTTTTATAAGAACAAGCTCTTTACTTCCTCAGTTGTGAAATTTTCTTACGACTCTTACATTAAAATACATCAGTAAATATGTTTTCCCATCAGCGCTTTACTTCTAAAATTTCACAAAGAGGAATCACTTAAATGACTTTGTGTGTCATACGCATAGTGATTGGTTTTATTTTTATTTCTAGGGATGAAGCAGAGCAGAGCTACAGACCTTTGCTAAAAAATCTGAGTTCTTGTCCTTGTGTATGCTAAAGGACTAAGGACAAGTAAGGGAAGAAAGTTGGGCTATGATGAAAGAAGTAATGCTTGGTTACCCTTGATTGTGTTTAGTTTGGCAGTGTTGCAAATGTAGACTCATGATGAGATATAAGTTTTTCCACTTTCTGTTGCGTAGTGTATATATACATGTTTTCTTTGGAACTGATAGAGAAAAGTAAAGGTCATAGGATACACCGGGCATACTGGTGTTTAAGTGTGCCCTGCTCACCCTGTAAAAACATGTTACTATGTTACTCCAAATGAGAAGCTGTTGTTAAGCCTTCTGTCCTTTTGCTATGTTAACTGAAAAAAAAAAAAAGGCAAATGCTTTTTTGTGGCTTTTTTTTGAGTGCTTTTTTATAGATATTTTACAGAATAGAAAATAAAGCAGATGTTCCAACAGATGTCACAGGGGGCCTCTGGAGGGAATGGCTGTTCCATGCACCGACAGCATTAGAAAACTACCGGGGAGCGGGAATCTAGAGTTGTATAGTCTGAGGTCCAATAAGCTAGAACTCAAAGCCTTTGAGATGACATCTGTTAAGGGTGGCGTGTTCTACTTTTAGTCTTCTGTCAGGGCACAAATTCAGAAACTGTCGTCCCAGACAGTATTCCTCCTCCTTCAGCAGCTATGAAACATCGGCAGACATTGGAGTGGCCCTCTGCAAGCTCCTGTACAGAGGGGTCCGTCTCCAAGAGGAGCATCAGAAGCAGATTCCCCTGCCTTGTGAAGAAAAACCTTACTCAGGCCACTGCAGAGATGTGTTGCCAGAAGGAAATTAGGCACACCTATGTAACAAGATGATTTCTGGGTTGGAGAAAACTGTTGAAGTGAGGGAAGGATGAAGAACAGACGTTAAAAGCAACTTTACAGAAAGGTAGAATGGGATGTGAACTTTAACTTCTTGCTGCACAGTTAAGTGGTACCAGTTGCAGCATTTAGTCAGCTCTAAATTGAGATTAATTTAATTTCACAGCAAGGAAGAATTGCAGCAGCCTCCACATCCTGTGCAGTGCCTTGCTCAGGAAACAGCTTTCCTATCCCCCCCCCCCCCATTTTTTTAATTAAATTGCCTTTCCTAGTTCTAATAACTGTAACAAGAAAAAAAGAGTTGGAGTTAAAATTAGATGATAGGCAACTCAGTTATCTTTATTCCATAATGTGCAAAAATGTTTTTTTTACACACTATGTGAATATTGGCTCCAGCAGTCCTGAGTCAGCATGGTTATTTGTAGGGTGTTCATACCACAAATACGATGTGCTCCATTCTGTAGATGCAGTTTTGTGGCAAGTGTCATCTTGCTAATGAATACAAACATATATTAATGAGAAAAAGGAAGATTCCATTTCATATGGGAATAAAAGCTTTCGTCAGTGAGGCCTTGTAGCTTCCAAACATGTCTGAATGACACAAAGCTACAGGGAAGATAAAGCGATAGGTCTTAAGAGTCAAGAAAACCTTTCGAAATGCAAAACAAGCCTTTGTCTTTTTAATTACCCAGAGTGGACTGTTGAAAGGAGTGGGATGATGAAGAGGGCAAAGGTAAGGAAAGCAGCTCATGATTTCTCAGAGCTGAACTTGCTGAAATCTGCAGAGGCAGGAAACGTACAGTTTTCCAGTTCATTAAAAGCAGCAAGCTGTCAGTCAGATGCTTCTGAGCCAGCCCAGCTGAGAGGGCACATGCCTTTGTTGTTTACACAGAAATCCCATGACTGCTGCACGAATGCTTTCACAGCCACTGTTGGCAGCACTTAACGCAGTGGCATGTTGCTTTGGTGTCAGATGTGCTTTCTTGCTTGGACCCACTTTCCCGTGTCATCCCAAACCAGCTCAGAGGGATACAGAGCACCCGAGATTAAGTATTTCAGAACTAAAATTTACATGTTATATTTTACCTGGAATTGACTGTGTGTATCTACTCATTTAATCTGTGAGCTACTGCTTCTAAGGATAAATTACTGCAATAACTTATGCAGTGGGAATCTGTAGCACAGAAATAGAACATTTTCTCTGGAAAGCCATCCTTTTCCTTCCTGCATGCTGCAGTGTGAAGAAGGGGGAAAAAGGACTGCAGCAGGAAGAGAGAGATTAAAATCTTAAAAGGATTTAAGAATTCCTGACAAAATATTTTTTTGCCTTGTGCTTTCCCAAAATGTGAGAAGCACAGTGTGGAGAGAAAAAACAGAATTAAAAGGATCAAAACAGAATCTAGAAAATGGAGTTGTAAGAGTGTATGAGGTGTTTTGTTGTGTTGGGGTTTTTTTGCCTGGGATTTGTTTGCAAGTGTGATTTGAGGAGTATCTTTGGGCAGTACAGAGCTGCATGAACATCACTGTGTGTATGAGTGTAGAAAACACTGAAGAGCTCTAACGTGAGGAGTGGAACAGAACTTGGGACCATCCTGAGCTACCATTTCCAGAACGGTGTGATGCCATACAGAGATGGGATCAAATGGAAAACAACGGTTTGTTGAGAGAGCAAACAATACCCTGAGGTGGCAACACTCACCAGTCCCTTATGATGCAGCAAATTATCATGGCTTCAGTGTCATAGCACTTGGAGTTTAGTATGTTGGTGCAAGTTATTGTGGAAGATTTACATGTATTATGTGCTTTACTTGAATGGAAGGAAGTGTTCTGCCAAATTCTTAGTTCTGAAAATGGCTGGAATTAGAAAGATGTCTCCCATTCCTTTCCATTATATCATTTAGTAGCTCCTGGAAATAAAGAATGCTTTTGCTGATTCAAGGGCCTTGGAGATGTGTGTTGCTATTTTTGCATGTACCGTAAATCTCATTATTTGTACTTCCAGCAGCAAGCTGATTTGCAGATGTGGAGACTGGAATTTATGGCAAGAAGTAGAGGAGTCTAGTGGTTTTAATACTGTCCACAGCTGAATTGAAATAAATCTAGAGCAACTGCATTTAAGTGTAATAGTTGCTTCAGAACTTTTTTATTGCAATGCCGTTTCTCTCCAGTGTGGGCTTTTTCTCTTTAATTTTTATTACTAATTATTTATCAAGAATCATGTAACTTGAGACCATTAAAAAGGGAATCAGGAATTAAGTGTTGGACCGTTGTCTGAACACCTGCTTTATTCCTAAAAGCCATCATGTTGTGGTGGGAGATTTTCTGGGGTTTTTTGTTTGGTTGGTTGGTTGGTTTGATTTCTTTAAATAATGCACGGTGAAATTATGTAACGACAGTCTCTTAGATGGTAGAGATAAATCCAGAAGGAATTGTATCTATATTACACTCATGTATACATTTTCTTGATTTGATTTGTAAGATCCAGTATAAGATACTCCATGATAAAGCAATACTGCAGAGCCAAGAATAATGCTGCTGTGTGTCAGGAAAACTGTCAATGTAGCATGCCCTCCCACCTTGAAAATTAGAAATGCGAGCACTGAAGAACCACGGTTGCTACTTTTTATGAGTTTTCCATATTTTCATGGATTTGTGATCTGAAGGTGGAGCAGGCGCTGAAAGTGTAGTTATACTTGATGTGCACATTAAATGAACCCCCCAACAGTGGAGATGTGGATGTGTTTGTTTATGGTGCAGTTTTATTTATTTTCCATTGACATATCTTGACAGAAAGTCCCATAGAAAGACCTGGGACTTTTGAGATAAGAATCCATTGCAGAGCAGTGACATTCTTTCCTAAAGCTTTATTTATCAAAAATCATGAAGTAGTTGTTAAATGCCTGGGATAAACTATGCATAATAAAGTGAAAATATGAAAATGTCTGTTACTTTTTAGCAGGGCCAGATTTGTTGCCCAGAACACAGTCAGAATTCACGCCATGAGGAGAAGGATGTGAATGGGGGAGAAGGGGAGCTATCCTCATGAGTTATGGACTATGATATAATTCCTGTCTCTTTGGGAACCAGGGACTGTGTAATGCCAATAAGCACAATTATGTTTCTTGAGGAAAAAAAAAAAAGAAGAAAAAAAAAGTACCACATATGTAGGTGTGTTTAATAGAACTGCCTCTAAATGGTTGTGAACAACAATATTGCTAAATCATCATGTGCTGATGCCAGAAAATCTCAGTTTTCTCAAGAATAGGAGTGCTGGTCCAGCAGTGGGCATAATTTAGCCCAGCTCTGGGCAGTGGAAGGTATTTGCTGCAGAGGCCTATTTACATGTCTGCACAGAACCCTGACTTGGTTTGTCACACACACTCTCACCTGTGAGGGAAACGGTGGATTCTGCAGTAAATCTCTCTTGTGCTGGGTGTGGTGAGGGGCTGTTGCATTTTTCCATCTGCATGAGGAAGACGTACTGGAGGCTTTGTGATGTCCACCTTGGTGGTACGTGTCCTCTTCATAGTGACTCTTAATTACTTCAGCTCCCTCCTGACTAGGTTTAGGGCTCAGCCATCCGCAGATTTTACTGAGTTCAGCAGCCCTATATTTGCTCTTCCAGGCCACCACAGCTGCGTTACTGCTCAAAAAAGAAGCAAGTAAATTGACTGAAAATCATGAGATCAATTCAGGTTCTTTTAGGTCTTCTGAAATTTATTTTTGTCTGTTGTTTTGCTTTTGTGCTTTTTAAGCTTTTCACCCAGTTACAAAGAACGCATTATTAAAGAGTGGGTGCTCATTGGATTGTCACTTAACCATGAGCCTCGGGGTGGGGGGGGGAGTGCTGATAGCACTTCTGGCAGCGTTGTGGAAGTTGGCGCTGTGCTTATATCCTCTCTGTGTTCTTGACAGAGAAGGCAGGCTGACTTTGGCACTTACATTTTGACACTCTAAACGATTTGGCTGACATGCATATTAAAAAAAAAAAAAAAAAAAAAGATCAAAAAAGAAACCCCCTATTTTTTTCCACTACTAGTATCTGAACAAAGATGTGAGAATCATGTTTAAATATACTTGTGTCACAAGACTTCTGTGATGGGCAAACACAGGTGTAAAAACTCATCTCAGATTTCCCTCTTCCCACACAGCAGAACTCCAGTCCTCAGTTCTGTGTCTCCAAATTGTTCAGTCTTTTTAAATTTTTATTTTGTGACAATTGTTGTCCCCCATATAAACTTCCTTCCCTTTTTTCTGTATTCTATCATCATAAAAAATAGCCTCTCTTAAAACAAATACATGTTTGTTGGACTGGTGAACTGGGTTTTATTGCACTTTTCCTATTCTCAGTACAGCATAATGATGCAAGTGATATAAGGAGAGTGTTTTAATAACAATTAGCTCAGCTGCAAGAAATATTCCAATAACTTCAACTGTACAATAGCCATATTTTCTATATACGTTTAAAAAAAAAAGAAGTAGTTGCAGGAGGCAATTTCAATAGTAGCAAGGACATTTAGCTTTACCTTAATCTGCTGGTTGGCAGATCACCTGTTATCTGCCGATGCTGACTAGTTACTAAACGCTGACTACAGTTATGTTTCAACATAGCTAGAAGTTCAAGTTTTCTCTCCTGATACTTCAGTTGAAGGGGGAAAAAAAAGTCTTTGACTTAATCTGTACCACACTAAATGATTATATAGTCTGAATTAAATATTTTTCAAAATGCCAAAACATAGAAGGAAAAAGGGAAAGCTGAAGGACCACAGAGGTGCTACTTAAGTCACCCATAGTGTTCCTGTGCTGTTTGTTTAGACCTAGTAGTTTGGTTCAATACATTCTCCTTCAAACTACTTTTCTGTTCAATTAGGCTCTTCCATGCTTAGAAGAGAATCTACTTCTAGCTGATGTTTGCAATTTAAATGTGTGATTTGGTAACGATTACATTAATTTTTTGTGTGTGCATGTCAGGTAAACAGAATTTTTGTATATGATACTTTCTTAAGTAGGCATTGGGAGGAAAAGGTGTCAAATGCAGAGGAAAAAGTAATATGAAAAGTCACAACTGAAGTAATGGATAAAGTTTATTTTTAAAAATGAATATCAGTGATTTATTTTTAACTAGTTGATCCCACTTGGTCTGTCTTTCCCCAGACACTTCAGTTGTTAACGTAATGCAGACGAGAAATCATTCAATTTCTCTTAGTTCTCTTTACACTTGTCATACACATTTCTGCACAGACTGTTTTGGCAGCAGCAGTGATGAAATACATTTATTGACCGCAGTCACAGCAATCTGAATAGATATCTGTCTTTCCCTAACACCATGTAATAGAAATTTGTGGGTTTTATTCCTGAAGTAAATCTATTTAGAGAATTTTTCCTACCATAGGTTTTAATGTTTGGTTTTGTCTAGAGTGTTTTTGTTAACTTTTGGAATACTGACAAGGCAGGAAGGTGGTTTCCCATAACAAAATGTTCCTTTGAACATATTTCACTATATTTTGGACTTGTTTCTTAAAATTCACGTATGGGATTTTGTTCTTCTTCTGTCAGTAAAAACAATCATTTACTGGTTTCTATAAATGCAGTATAAGAGAAGCCTGAAATAATGGCATATTTTTCCTTTATTCCAGTGCATGACCCATCTCATTTTCTCTGGTTCAATTTTCTTCTTTCCACGTTATCCTGAGGACTACTTCAACTAGTTCCAGTTGTTCTCGGAGCTGTGCAATAGAATTAAAGCAAGTTGCTAAAACAAGTAGGCAATTAGTTTTAATTGGGAAGTCCTCGGTATTGTGGTCTCTGTTTGCTAGCTGTATCCTTATTTTGGATGAAACAGGAACTGGATAAAAGATAGTTCTGTTAGGAAAAGGTATTGGTTGGTAGAACAGTGGATGGATGCTTTTGTTGCAGACTGTGGAGTTATTTACTTCCCCTCCTGCCTCGTCGCGCTTTCGCTATAACCTGAAGACTCTGAAAGCTCTCTTGGTCTGGCCTATAATTTGATTATTAGCACATGCTTTTAGGAGGTGAGAGACACGGGAAGGTGGAGAGCACAGAGATAGCACCAGGTTCTTCATTGCTAGTTAAGGCTCTTCGGTTACCTTTTTACCAGACCCAGGCTGGCAAGAAAAAAGGAGAAAATATGGGCCATATATTACATATGAGTGGCAGGGAAGGGTATACTTTCTGTGTTGCTTTAGTTTCTCTTTGTGTGTGTCCTGGTTTTCTGTGTGTGATCTTAGATGTCACTGGTCATCTGTTGCCTATTCTACTCTATAATCTTGCAACTATATCTATTGACTGGTGTTTTCCACCAAAAATACACTTTTGTACCAAACCTCTAGATTATTACTACAATTATTTGCTTTCGAGTTGTGCAAAAACTGGAACACTTCCTTCTACCCCATCTTTACCCACGCAGTCTCTGAAGGCTTGTCTAAGCACTTTTCCCACCGTCTGCTCGGTTCTCCTTCTGCAGACTGTGTTCTTGGTGAGATGGAATGTGTTTTGGAAGCCCTGGGCTGATGGTACACACAAGCGTGCAGCTGCTTGGTAGCACTAATGGCAAGTATCAGCCAAACTTAATCAATATTCTGTTAAGAAACTTCTGGCTTAGCATACAACTGCAGAATTTTGGGGTATTTGTGAGCAGGAATTTTGGTTTTGATAGTACTATCCAAGCATTACATTGGTTGTAAAATATACACCCTGAGCAAAACTAACAATGAGAAGTATGCTATATGTTTGTTTGTGATGCTTTCACTTGAGTTAGAAATTAGATTTCTTTCCAGTTATCATGTAGTCTAGTATAAAAATGTGACACACATTCATGGAGAGTTTGCTTTGACTTCCTGGGACAAAGGGAGTGGGGCCTAAAGTGATGCAGTAGGATTTAATAAAAAAGAATCCTTGGTAGTACTTACATTGAGATTCTACCAGGCACCGTGGTGAATTTCTGTGAAGTAGCTTTTAGCGTCTGATGTGAAGTTGTTTCTTTCAGTCTTGTGCTTTGTCAATACACCTAATTTTCCAAAAATAAGCAACATGCAAAGACTTAATAAGCTAAAGAATTCAGGAATGCAGGAAAAGAATATTATGGCTGCAGAAACAAGCACTTAGAATGGAGAAACTATCAAGTTGTGGCTACCTGTGCAATTTTAACTCCTTTACTCTTTCTCCTCTCCTTCCATGTGTATGCTATTTTCATAGATAATTTTTTTTTCCCAGGTGGCCATAAACTTTTTTCATTACGTGGGATGTGTGATGTGCAAAATGTTACTTTTTTCCTTACTATATCCCTAGTACATTTTTGTATGCTAATTAAACTATATTTAATGCAAAATTATTCATTTCTCTGTGGGCTTTGAAGGTGGACATCAGTGAAGCATCTTTGTGCTTCACAGACTTCATTAATTTATTTTCACAATATCCATTGATGTGCTGTCTCCATTATACATTTGGGTAACTTAAACACAAAGGAGGAAAACCAGTATCAGAATTTTTAGTGTATTTAACATTGTATAGACATACTGTTAGATTCAACTACAATGAGAGGAATGTTCTGCAATGAGGTCTTTAGCTCGTTATGAGACAGCACTCTAAGCCAGCTGTCACACATTGTAGGTTATTATGGTTCATATGAATACCTCATATAATTACTATATTTATTCTGTGGAAAGGGACATGTGTATGTTCTTGGTGAGACAAGACAAATAATCTTATTCACAAACATTGCAGCCGTGTCATGGTTTTGTGTAGGCTTCTCTTTGCTGTTGTGTGTTGCTTGCATACCGTGGTGATTTTGAATTAAGTAATATTCATATTACTCAGGATTTATTTATCCCCTCACAGGCTTGGTACTAATAATTGTTTTTCTTAGATTCCCATGTTGGTGCCATACTTAAGAATTGAGAAATAAGCAAATGATTTTTAATAGCATTTGTCTCCACTGGTATATGTGCTAGAGACTAGAAACATCACCGCTTTTAGAGTTGCTCTGGATGTTCCCACAGCGTGTACGGTCTTGTGAGTCTGTAGTTAGCTAACATGTTCTAGAAAGGTGAAGTTAATCATGCAGATGTGCATTTAGGAGCTCAGCATTTTCTCAGCTCTACGGGCTGATGATGATTTGCCTTAGGACTAATTAGTAGGCTTATTAATCCAAACAAATTCTCTAGTAACAGTACAGCTGTCTAATTAATGAATCTATTAATTAATCAGTAGGTTCTCCAGATGTCTACTGAGATACTGTCCCCTGAGCCGCAATATTAGTTGTTGAATTTTTGTAAACCAAGAGCTAGAATCTTCCATTTGTTTGGTTGTGTGTTAAACAGGAACTCGATTTATTAACTTATAAGAGTTGTATCTTTTTGTCTTTTCTTCTGAGTAAAAATCTAGTTTGTATTATCATTGGTTATTTTTTGTATTCAGCCACCTGACATACTTGTGAATAAATATGTGATTAAAATCTAAGGGGTTGTTATTCAAATGCCTCCCTTCTATTGACCCAGGAAAAGCTCTTGCAAAAATGTATGTTTACGTGTAAGTATGCAAATAGCTTAATTGCTTCCAATTTCAAAAACCTACTTACCTTGTGCCAGGAAGTCATGATCTTACCGCAGCCCTGCTGCTGAACTGTTGCATTTACTTAGATTGTGTTTGGTATTTTCCTTACTACTGAGTGGTAACACACTTGCTGAGCCCAAGGTCACTACTTTGTTCAAAACTTTGGGGTATTAAGCCATTGCTAAAGATCTGGTGAACCTGCCTGCTGCCTTCCCACATACTCATCTCTTCCTTCTTTCAAATTTTAAGTGTGCAGGGATGGGGAAAGTTATTACGCCTGCGTTCACCTAGAGATTAAGTGTTGTCCTTCTCAGTCTTTAGTACAGGGAGACCGACCTGCATGAAAGCAGTGTGTGTTGTGTCATTCCCAGCGGTGCGTTCTTATCTGTGGCACGTTGCCTCACGGTGCAGCTTGAAAACGGGCTGTCGTTTGGGTCAGGCCTGGCAAAGTCATCCGGTCTGGTTTGATTTGACTGGTACTGTTTATACCACAGGAACGGAAAGTGCTTTGACCACAAACTATGCATATCTTTGTTGCATGGGTTTGACAAAAAAAAAAGAGTTTTTCTGCCTACTGGAATGGATAGGGTATGCTGCGTATGTTTGTGCTGGTCTGCTTCGTTTGCGTTTTCTTTTGAAAACGTGTGGTTTCCAAAATTAAATATTGCATCTTGGTATTTAGACTCTTTTGTTTCATGACTGAAACAGTTCTCAGTTTATTCGGTAATGAAGTCTTAGTCATCTAAAAGTAACAAAACTGGTGATCATGCTTCCCTCTCTGTTCCGTAGACGCCAAGGTATAAATTACCTCGTCAGTTCTAATTATCATACAACAGGCTAGAATGCAACTGCTAAGCTGCCACACTGCATTTTTGCTAGAACATTGTCTCCCTCAGAGACAAGGACCTGTTTTATTTCTCCTCTTGCTCCTTTTTCTTAAAATTCCCTCCCTCTTCATTTACCAAGTAAAGAGCTAAGGAAGAGGAATTTAAGCCTCAAGAAAACTGTATTCATTTTAATTAAAATCCTAGAATGCAATCCACACCTCTTTTATTCCTGTGTTGGTGTGCATGAGACTCCAAAACTTGCCAGCCCACTGCTACCAACGTCGCTGTATTATTGGAACATATGCAGAGTTGGCTGTTTTTCTCAGTGCCATGCATCCTTGCTGGGGAAGGTGCTATACTGGAAAAGGACGATGTCGGAGGAGCCAAGGGCGTATGTTCTCCCCTGGAGGTTGTCCGTAGTGACATTTTGCTGGAGGCTGGTGCTGTTTGTGAAGGTGGTTTTACTGAGGTGACAGGCTGGGTTTTGCCAGCTGGCGTTGAACCTATGCAAACTATTGGCAACAAGAAACAACTAGTTTCAATAAAACTTTGCAGGAACTCAGACCTGAGTGAAACTGGCTTTACTCAGGAAACATCTTGTCCAGGTTCCTTCAGCTTCTGTCCATCTAGTTTAGTGTGAACAAGTATTTTAGGGAGCTTTGAGATTACATTGGCGCACTTTCCAGCTGAGTTCTGGGAACTGAAGACTGAGCAGGGGCATAATTCTGTTTCTAGCTATGGGCTGAGCTAGAGATAACTGTTAAGTGTTTATTGTCTGGACTGTGTTGTGCAGAAACCTACAGTCACACTATATCAATAGCTGTCTGCATGTGGCTAACCAAGCAAAGAGGACAAACTGGAAAACAGAAAGAATGCTGAACAACTGAGGAAATAAATCCAGAATCTATTAAAGGAAGAAAACAGAAACCTACCTCTATAAAACTCCTCTGAATTGGGAAAAGCCTCAATGTGCTTCAAGGGCAAAAGCTTTATTTAGCTCATCTTAAATTTTCAGTATTTCTGTTCTAAATTTTTTTGTTGGTTTTTAAAAAACAAGTCTGACTTACTGGTAATTGAAAACCTTTCAGTGGCAGCTGAACAGGTAGTATTTTGGGTTTTTTCTTGTGATTTATGTAATACGTTTGTATTCCAATAACTGAAAATCATTCCTTGATTTTAAGTAAATGCTTAAAAAAGACCCCACAAACCAACCTCTCCCCTCAAAAAAACCAAAACAAAACCAGAAAACCAAAAACAAAACCAACAAAACCTTAAGTATGTAAGCATGTAACAGAAAAGACTAACCACCCCTAAAACAAATGATAGTGTTGCTGGAGAGCTTTGTACTGCTACATCTGAAATATTTTCCCTGACTAAAGAATCTTTGGAATCTGGCTAATCAGAAACTGGAAAACAGTTTCTGTCTCTCACACCCACACTCCCCCTTACTCTTCTCTTCTTTTTTTCTTCATCATCCTAAACTCAATTTGCTACCTTAGTTTCAGAACTTTACAGTCACTTGCTATTGTATTAGTCCTTGTATAGTCTGTGGATTTAAGGCAACAGTGCTAAGAACTGTTTGAGTAGTGAAGTGAAATGAGCACAACTCGCTGTTTGCCTACTTTTTATCTTGACTTTTTTTTCTACTGTGTCATAGAGGTTTTCACTCTGTGGTTCATTAGTTATTGGTGGTCTGGGAAGTATATGGCAAGTACTGGATCCTTAGAGAGCTAGCTAATTGTATGGTTTTAACTGTCCTCTTGGTCTTCAGTTTTCAAATTGCGTTAAAAGGAAGACAAAACCGCATTGCCAATATTACTCTCTTATGTAAGCAATTTATACAGTCAGTGAAAAATATTACATAACTTGGTGAATGGAAAAGGAAAGTTGTCTGTGCCTATGAAAGGAAGAATATATGTTTAAGAAATATAAGACTCTGTGAAGACATAGTCTATAACGTAAAAGCATTTGAGAAATCCTGCTGTTCAACCTCAGCCTCAATGTTTTCATGGATTCAAATTCAAGGATAACCAGTGCCATCCAAAACCTAGGTCTACAAGCTTTCAGAGGCAGAGTTAAGGTGTGCCCAAGTTCTGCTGATCTATAAGACAGTTTGGAGCATGTCGTTGTATTTTGTGCCTTTGAAATTGTTTCTGGCAGTGAAATTGAAAGGTGTGTTTTTCAGTCTTTGCTCTATTAATGTCTTGATTTCCCCTTTTTGTGTCCTAACCAAAGCTATAATATTTACTCCAACCTCTTTAGTCTAATTACAAAAAAAGCACCACATAGCTGTTACTGCTATATTATTCAGCCATCTTATACTAGCACTAATGAAGAGTAATAAGACAGAGCCTTTTTCCCATCTTATTTATATCTATTCTCTATTATAGATTTCCACATTAAGTGCTAAAGAAATATGGTTTTATGATCTCCACAACTTAGAAACTTCCTTCTAGGATGGACAAAGTAGGTAATTTGTTACAATAAGCTCCACTTCTGGCTAGGGTTGAGAACTCCCTGAAGGGCGTAGGTTAAAAGCATACCTCAAAGGTGAGATTGTTTCAAGAAACGGTACTCTTTATCTCCCTGCCAGAGTCTACTATGCACTTGAGTTTCTCACCACCCTGCTCTGTTTCATTCCTTTGACGCTCGCTATCTGTGGTGTTTACTTTGTCAAGATGGTCTCGAGTACAGCAGATCCTTCTGAAAGCTGGGAGACAGTGACATGCCAGCCAACTTTGCAAGCAGGTATAAATAAATTCCAAAGAAGATTTCACAGAAATGGATTTGTACCTCTGGTCCTGTTTCTTCAGAGAGCGGGACAGCATGGAGGCAACACTACGTTTGGCAAAGACAGGTTTTTAAAGACAACCGGGTTTGAACTTTCTGGGTTTTGATGTATGTGGAAATCTTTGAAATATGAATAGCTTTTTGTTCTTCCAGTCTACCTTAACACAGCGCCCGGAATGTCGAGTCAGTTTTGAATGAAAGCGGAAGGGCCCCTTAGTCTCCCGTTCAGGCAGACTCTTTCAGCATACGGTGCGTGATACTTCAGCACTTTAAATAAACATGCTGTGTCAGGCATGCTTGATCAAAGGTAGCCTTCCACTTCTGATTAGGGCAGGTGTGCTTAGAGCCTGCCTTTTCAGAAGTGCTGAGCATCTACAAAGCTCTGAGTCACTTGGATTTGCAAAGACTCAGCATCTTTGGAAGTCACACCACTAGCAATGACAAAATTGGAGTATCCAATTAGCTGATCTCATTATAAGTCCAGTTAAATTATAGACGTTAGTATACTTACAGATGCAGGTAATCATGTGAATGCTTACCTCCACTGAAATCAATAAATGTTAAATTGCTCAGTGCTTTTGAAAATCCCATTAGGCACTGAGACAGCTGAATAACTTTGGAAATCTGACGTATGGGAACATTATTTTATATGTGGCATCCATTATGTTAGGATACTGTGCAAGAAAGCTGAGCTGGTTTAGAGGGAGCGAAAGGAATTAAATGCCCAGTCGATGGGGCATTCAGCAGCTAACTGTTGTAAGCTGCTTTAAAGCCCCAGATTGCCGCCTCTGCTTCCAGAAGTTTATGGCCCATATGTGGGAAGGGAACAACTTGGTGTCCGGTGGCACTGAAGTTCAGCAGAACGTTTATAATATTCAGCACACTGTTGCCCTTGGCAGAGAAGTCTATATTGACCCAGTGCCATACTCTCGAAGCACTCTTAGCCAAATTCTGTCGGATATATTCATGCACGGCCATAGAGTTCAGCGGACAGAACCTAATAAACATCAAAAGGGGCGATAACTGGAAAAGCAGGAATTCTTTAGAGTTAATTTGTTTTTTTTAGTATCAACATACTTTACTGGATTTTCTTTTTCTCCTGATCTTTGTGAAATATAAGAAAATAGTATTTTCTGTTTTGGAAGGTTTGTGTGTAAGAAAGGGTTATAATCGCTTATGGAGGAAAGGGGGAGTTGTGGATGGTAATCAGAAAGCCTGAGTGGTAGAATTCCAGTTGCAGCATTAGTGAGGAGGAGATGATCAGCCAATATGAGTCAGATCAGACGATGGGACGATATGCAGTTTCACTGGTCTGACAGATGTTCCAAACCTGATTTCAAAGGCATGCCTAGAAGCCTTCAGTGAATATGGGTGTATTAACAATGCTTTTTAGTGTTTCAAAAAATAAAATACATTAAAGCTACCACTTGGCTATCAGCTCCCCTGTGAACTTTTCCAAGTGCCAGCTACAGATAATAGCAAGAAAGTTTGTTTCATGAGATACTATCAGAAAGGTCAAATTGTGTCTTAGCTGCACTTTGTTGAAACAAGTGGCACACAGAAAAGTATTGAAAACCCTATTCAAAATTTCCTTCAGTTGTGTGCTTTTTTCTTGCTTTATCTTGACTAGTCTAGACAGGTTTTGAAAACACATTTTTAAGATTTTAAAATGTTAAGAGATTTTTATAATGAAAATTGTACAAAGTGGTCAGTTAATCCATTTAGAACATCAGTAAAAAGCATGTGTTCATGAAATGCATTTATTTGGTTAAACTTTTGAATATAGAAACTGCTAAAACTAAAGCTTGAGCAACAATTTTGTATTGTCTGCATGTATTTATGGTCTCATTTTGTGATAACAGCAGTAATCAAGCTGTACATTTTTTTTTTACCTAAAAAGCATCTGGTGAAATGCAGCTAGACTAGTGCTTGTTCCTGCAATGCTATTCCCTTTTCTTGGGGCAGGGGGGAATTGAGGATGGTGGGTTTGGGGGTGGGGGGGGCTCTTTTGATGGGGAGGGATGTGTTTTTAGTGGGACAAATCTTGAGGATGGACATTTAGCAGAGCTTTCAGCCTTTGCATTTTTTTAGTTTCCTTTCTGAAAATAAGGCCCTAAGTCAAAAAATATGTATACCCTTAGTGATGATAACACTTAATAGTGCTGCAGACTGACCCCTGCGAATGGATCATTCTGCAGGACTCCTCCGTGTTGCATGATGTTATAATTCAATGTGTAATAATCCTCAGTAAATCCGTGTCTTTTTTTTTTAATATGGCATGTATTTGGAGGTATGGTAATTTGCCATTGTTTGACTTGAGACTATTTTGTACCTCACTGGAATGACCTATGGGAGCCAAGACATAATATTCTTGATGGGACGGAGAACTACATTTGTATACATGTGTGTTAAATTTTCCATTGTAGTTGAATTTTTATTTTTAGTATTTTTAAAGTTTTGGACAAAATGGTTACACAGTTTCTGAAATGAGATGAGGAGAAAAAATGTTTTACACTTAAAATAATTCCAGCAACTTTTAGTATTGACTTGATCTACTGAGTTCCATAGTTGGGAGCACAGTCTTGAAATTTAGGAGCAGGTGGCCTTTTTGTCAGGGGTATGTCTTTCATTATTCATTTGGCAAATTGTAAACTTTTTAAGTCTGCTTGCATGGGCTGAATAGACACAAAAGGGGCGTATTGAAAAAGGCTAATCTTCTCTGTAGTTAATGGCAGACAAGTTCTTCCAGGGCTGATTCAAATGATCAAAGTTAGGTTCCTGCTGAGTTGCTCTCTTCTTTCATTACTTCTGGAGGAAGTCAGGGGAGAGAAACCTCAGTTGACTGAAGTTAGCTCTGGCGAATACTCTTTTTAAAGTTTCCTGGATTCTCTGAAGTTCTGTGTGAGCATTTTGCTGCACCTTTTAGTTCTGCTGGTGCTGACCAGTCTGTGCACATATCAACCCCCCTGAGATACTTAACACGCTTTAGCCTGGAGGTACAGCATTAAAGTTGGATTCATTTTACTGCAGTTGCTGCTCCTGGCTGAAGAACTAGCACTGAAACTGAAATCATAGCCCCTATCTTGCTGTGCTCTTGGTGAACCCTGTGCTGGCCCTGAGGCACTGCTGGGGAAGAAGCTGTCAGACAGGAGTGTGCAAAGCCAGAGGGAAGGAGCAGGGCTGAAGCATTTCAGTGGCAGTGGAACAGCAGCAGTGGGAGGAAAGAGAAATAGTAATCCTGATAGGTCGTATCTTTTTGTGACACGGAGGAAGACAGGGATTGGAGGAAAACCAAAAGAAAACCCCAGCAAGCCTTAAAACAAACAAACAAAACCTCCTTGGTTGTTTGTCATGTCACTAAACCACTTGGTTTTACATGTTTTCTTTTACTTTTTCCCTATATTGTTGCCCAGTGCTTTTTAATTTCAGATTTTGATAGTGAACCCATTTATACTCAAATGTATGAGAGAATGATGCTTTTGTGTGTCGAATGTGTTTTGACTTGATTTATCTAGAACTTGACAAGGAAGTCATCCTTGATGATTAAAAAGGCATTAATGAGATGGGTGCTTGTCAAGACTGGGTTATGGCTATCTCCGTGTTAGTTAAATGGCAGTAGAATGACGGCTGGAAACAAATGTGAAGCACACATTGTTGCAATGAATTATTGATTGCTTTCGATAGAGGAGAGAAGAAATTAGAATGACTGGACAATGAAAGATAAACACTCCTTGATATTTTAATCAGGTGTATTATGAAGTAGTCGATTGAAGATAAAAACCTGCACATGATGTGAAGTAATTTCTCTTTAAAGAAGACTAAATCAATTTAAACAGGAAAAAACAAATGTGTGGGTTTTTCTTTTGACTAAGCCATAATGTGCTATGGCTTATGCAATATGCAAATAGTTAGATTTCTTCAACATGTACATGGGAATTCTTAATTACCATTAGATAAGCTGATAATAATTCAGGTAGATACTAAGCATATGGTTGACATTACATCTATAAAAATTCTCAGAGCCTAAAAATTTAAGCGTGCACTAATGCTGATTTAATTTCTTAGCTATTTAATTGTCTATTTTTATTTGACAAACTGCAATAGATGGCATCTTGGGGAACCAGACCAAAATCTGATGTGTAAATACTTCTTATCTTTACAAAATGCTTTACAGACACTGCTTTGCTGTGAAAGTCTCTTCAGAGATTTTTATCTTGTAATGTCAAAACAATTAATGGGAAAATAAACATTTCAGGATGCTTCATCTTACTTGTCTTCAGTTTGTTAATGAGCTCATCTTGCTGTATCTGAAAGTTTTAATATGAATATGTGAGGAAAGTTGTACTGCAGTGCTGCTGCTGCTTTATGGGGCCGTAAGGTTTCAAGAAAATTGTAACTATGGATGAATATTCCTTCATCCCTCCTCATCTAATCTCAGAAGTATACGATGTGAAATACAGTAAATATTTCCCGCTCACCATAAATCTTGTGTGTCTTCCAGCAAGAGATAAGAAAAACAACGTATTAGGGTTTGGCATTTGCAGAATTTTGCCTGAACATGTGGAGATATTTTTAGCGTATATTGGTCTCTGAAATTTGCAGAAAATATTATTTCTTTTCAACCCTTTTTTTGCTATTCCTTGTGTCACGCAATTGAAGAAAGATGCAAGAAAACAGTTTTAATCACTTTTAATGCTGCAGTACAAATATTACTGTTTCTTGTGTTCATCAACTAAGTAGTCTTTATCCACTTTCTTGCTTATTACTGTACGAGTGTACTTTCCTATTTGAAACCTCATAAATAATGGTAGTTTTAATTCCAAGACATGATGAATGAGTGTGTCTGGGCTTTTAACACTTGATGTGAGGATTCTAAAAAGCCTTTATTTTCACATCTCATTGTCAAATATTATTTTAGTAATAAACTGCAACAGAGTAGTAGCTAGGGAGATCCAGCACTGACATTAATATTTCCAGTCTTGTGGAAAACAAAGTGGTCCTCCATTCCGAGTCAGCCACGTACTTTTGTTGGCACTTTGGTTTTGGGTTGCAGCACAGGGATTACAGGATTACACTGTCCGCTAGGTTTGTCAATGGTTCCTGCCTGGCTGCAAGGCAAGTATGTAGCAAGGCATACCTAAATTTTAGCTCTTTTTTAACCTTTTTGCTTCTTCCTGGTAATAACTTGGAAAACTGCTCCCTGCCTCCTCATTTCTTTCTAGCTGTGTGTGTTGTTTCATGATGGCAGGTAATTTCTCTTGTAAATAACTAAGCATAGATGTCTTGTAACACACTTACGAATGTGAGCATGCCGAAATACCCTAATTAGTTTACTAGGAAGTGTGATCATCATGTGTACAAACATTATCAGGCGCATGATCACTTGTTGTGACTTTAACTTCCCCCATTTGGCAAGAACAGGAGATAATCTGCCTCCTTGTAAGCAGCGTGAAGGGAACTAACTGTTTCCTGCACCCTGGCCAGGCAGCAATGCTGGCAGCAGGATCCACTTTGCTTCTCCTGCGATAGGATTACACCAGGAAGATTTCCAAGTAAAAACAGCGATCACTGTGGAAGGGAAGAGGGGGGGTGGGGGAGTAGTGGTGTGGGGGTGGGGAGACTAATGACCATTTCACCAAGAGTTGAGTTTGGTTGGCTGACTTCTTGAGCCATATTAGCACTCAAGCTAATGGAAGCCGCTTAAATACCTGCTTATGCTATGAAGTAACTCTTACCAGAACAGCAGAGCACAGATGTTTTCCTGGCTGGCTGGGTAGTGCCTGGATGTGAACAGCTACATTTTCAATGTCACATGTAGAGTAAAATCCATTCAGGTTTGCAATGCATACTAGCTTTCTCATTATAAATGGTAACTTTCAGAGTGTGTGACTTCTTGCACATTGTTTCTGTGACTGTAAGGTTTCTGCATTTAGAGAGTGATAAATACCTTTTTTCCAGTTTTATGATGGTTGGGTGTTTTGCATTTGTGAGGTTTCATAAAGTAATGAGAGTATTGCGGGATTAACATTCTCCTCTCACTGAACTCAGTAGGAAAAACTCACTAACGTGGCTGGGAAAAGTATCAGGCCAATAATGGGTAGGAAAAACTGAACCATGCTCTGACACCAAGCTGGTTCTACTTGTGCCCAAGCCCACGGCATTTTCTCACACGACGACTGCTGGAAAGTGGCATGAGTCAGCCCCACACTGGAAGCCCTGGGCTGACTGGAACTGCTCCAGACAGACCTAAATATCACCAGATATGGAGGAGTCTGTTGCATGTTCCCATGGTTTCCTGCCCCTAAGAAGCAATTCGTGGGTAGTTGTAGGCAGGTGTAAAAGTGTGGTTGTCTTTAGGTTAGGTTGCAATGACTGTTTTACCTGGTCTGCCACAAAACTGCAATTCAGAGAGAATGGTGTGTCATAGCCAAACGTGTTATACCTCAGTGTGATTTAAGTCCTTGCTGAGAATTTAGTGAAGGTAGCAAGTTGTAAGGCTTTATGTCAACATTTTGCAGCTGAATCAACACAAAACATTACTCACAAGAACTGTTCTTAACACAAATCCAAACATACAGTGAAAATTAAGTTCCCTATAGAAACTCTCAAAATATGAACTATGATTCCGCTATTTTAAGTTGTTAGATCCTATTTAGTTGAAGAATATTACACGTATGTAAGTAAATATTGAGCGGAGAGAGCTGTGAGGAAACAGGTTCTCTCTCCATCTGATATGTTTATAAGAAAAATTACGCTAAATTAGAGATTTATGTTATCATTTATTGATGGTATTTTTATGCTTCCATAACATTGTAAATTTGAAAATATCAATGCCTCGGGAAGCTAACTCATTTCTCTGTAGGTGCTAAAATTTCCATAAATGTGTGGTGTGAAATCTAATAGATTTGTTTTTACTCAATTGAGATGTAACTGAGGCTCCATTAACTTGTTATAATCCCTCTGCTAAAGTGGGTTCTGCGTATTTTCTTACTGTTAAGTTTCACTATGCACTGTATGCATTGCAAATATGTAACTCTGCAATTCACTGGCAATAGTTGTGGAGAGGTTGTTATGGTCTCTCTTGCGTAAGTAATACATCTTTAGAAAACAGAATTAGGTCATTGGCACACACATTTAACAGTGATTTGACTCAAACAGAAGAACTGGAACTGTTTCTTTGCCCCCTGAGGAAAAGAGCAGTTCTCTATGTAGTAAAATCCTTCTGACTTTTCATCGAAGGCTACATGTTATGATTAGTGTCCTTCCTTAAGAGGACAAGTAGACCTTGTTGTACCAGAGGATACTTCTCCCCTTGCCACTAGACACACTGTTTGGCCAGGATAACTGCTATGGCTGGCCATGTTCAATGAGCTGAGCTCAAGTTCTGAAGTTGAAGCTTGTGACTATTCACTTTGGAACACTTTTAGAGTTAAAAATTCCAGAATGAAACTCAAGACATGCAGTACACTTCCTTTGCAGTGATCAGAAACTCCCAGACTTAACTATCCTGGAATTTGTAGTTCCAGAGGATCTTTCAACAAGGCTGTCAAGGTATTCTGCAAATGTTAATGAAACATTACACTTTGGACAGTGGTTTTCTTTTTCTCCTGGTAACTGAAGCACCAGCAAGCTCTGGGGTATTGCTATGGCTGTACACTAAATCACTAATATAAAGAGATAAGAAATTCAGAAGTCTGGACTGCCATATGTCACTACGGAACTACTATTTCCTCCAGTACATCTAATTAAATAACATCTCAAGGTTAGTTGTATACCCAAAACTGGTAAGCAGTTTTACCAGTTTGTGTAAGAACAACTGACAGAAGTCTTAGTTTTTAAAGGACCTCAGTGGCATGAAATTAGTTAAGACAGTCAGGTGTGTTGCTGATGCAGGGCGTTGACTGGCTGGAGTGGCACCTGTCCGAACGAGTTCCTCAGCGAAGGCTTGAGTTGCTCGGTCTGTGTGTGTGGTTGTGCCTCTGCTCGGCGGGAAGCACTGCATCAGCATAGCTGTGGAAAGCCACGCACATAGATCTCCGTGTCCTTCCTCCTCCCCGCCCCTTTAGTGTGAAATGGCCGTTCAGAATATTATATTTAAACCTCTTTTCTTTTGTCTACATGAGACCCTGTTAAGGCTGGTTCTTACTCGGAGACAGTTTTACACCACTTCCACATTTTAAAGATGCCTTCGCAGGTTACACACGCACGCACACACGCACACACACACACACACCACACCCCCCCCCTCCCCAGTAGGGTGTGCCTCACCGTTGAGCTGGAAATAAACTGTCTGTGAGTTGCAATGCAAAAAGTGAGCAGATAAACTTTGCTGGACCTGTATGGTTTTCTGCATGCTCAGTTTGTTACTTCAGTCCCTAAATCTTGGTGCAGGAATTTTGTAGCCATGACAGTTTTCCAAGAGCTGTGGCTATGAAACAGTTAGGTGCAGTTATTCTGCCCTGCTCCACAGTGTCAGAGAATGGACAGGAGAATTTGTGTCCAAGTGTTAGAATCTCTTCATAGACATGCTGGTCAAAACAGAATAGCTTCACTAAATCCAGCATATATATTCTGTACTGGCATTCAGTGCATACAGCACAATTGTCACTTTACTGCTTGAATATTTTTTCATGCTCAATACCATGTCCCTGACAGAGCAAAAATGTCCTGGTATGAAAAAACCAAACACATTGGACTGTGGTAGTAGATTGCATAAGAATCTCAGCACATTTTAAAAATAAATATATGAAGTAATTCTACATGCAGAAACCGTCATGTGGTTTAATCATAGTTTAATGCAACCAAGTTCAGCCTGAGTCCAAGAGATAGTTATCCTGTTAAAATCCAGCGTGATTACAGAGCTATTTTCAGGAAAGAGGGGAAAAAGGGCTTGTCAGCTTTTGGCAGTGCTGAGGTGTTGGACTTTGATCAGAAACTTCGATTCCTGTGGCTTCTGTTACACAGGAAAGGAACTAGTCTTGGCACATCTTCTAACAGGTTGCGAAAGATCTGTTGCTCATGCCCATTGGAAGAACTTTCTTGACTATCAGACATCTTGGTTTCATTAAGTAGTTTCAGAGAAGTCATGAATTAGAACTTGAGCATTCACAAAAATGGTTTTAATAATGAGTTTCCAGGCACCATATTTAGGAAGCATGGGAGACTAGCACTTCCCCGCCTGCCAGATATCTGGAAGGAGAAGTTTATTGAAGGTTATGAGACACTGCAGTTAATTGGAGGTTAAATCTCATTGACTCTTAAAGTCAATGTAGTGCTCTAAGTGGTCGGGTTTTTCTGTGTTTACCCCTCAAAATCTGCTGGAGGACTTGAAAAAGGAACACGTACAGTTCCAGGCAGTGTCAGTAAAAGGAGAGTATAGAGTGAAAAGATACTGAGTGAATCTGCCTTACTTCTATTTCTTTGGTAAAGCTGAACACTGCAAGCAGTACACAGAGCTCCAGAGATCAGGAACAGACCTAAATGCAAATTCAGGTCCACACACTGATGAGCCAGCCCACTTCCATGCCTGCAGATACAGGTGGCCACCTACTGCAGTTTTCGGAGCTGTGGAGCTCCCATGGTCTGATCTCGGTCATATCCTAGTTGTCAGCCACCTGAGGCCTCAATACTTATGAAAATTCAGCCTTAGCTCCCATTCCACCCCTTCCAAATGTTTCTCATTAGAGCAGAGTATGAATTTAGAGTGTAAGATCTGTTCAGCTGCACATCCAGACCCTAGCAATAGGGGTGCCTACGCATGGAGTTAATCAAACGCTTTCATATACAGATAGCTGAACTGGTTCATCCAAGGTGATGGGGGCCAGGAAACACAGATTTTGGATACTGTAGGTCCATGCTTGTAACCTTAAGCTTTAGTTTATGTGTTTCTTGAAATGTAGCTATTGTAGTGGTTGATGAACAGTGTGGACTGAGTACGTCTGCAAGTACACAGCCCTGAGGTGCCCTAAGGTTGTCCCAGACATATGTGGAACACTAACCTTTCTTACAGGGAAGCAGGGACTGCAGGAGGGCACTGGAGGATTCTCAGTGTTATTTTATTTGTATTCTCTCTGCAAAATGGGCAAGCGTTAACTCGGTTTGAACTAGATTCTGGGCTCTAAGCCACACTGCCATCTGTGCTAGCTAGTCAGGATTCAGGATATCCAGACTCAAGTTAACCTTTTGTCTCTGTGGAGGTGAGGAGGGTTTCAGCCAAGATTCAATGAAAACATTAAACTATTGGTAACATGAAAAGCACAGGGCTTATTTTATTTTTCATTTACTTTCTGGACTGAAATGGTTTGTTCTTGTATCTGTAGTTGGAAGCAATATGTGAATAAATTGTTGTCTTTAAAAGAAGCTTGGGATAATGGTAAGTTTCCATGCAAAATAATAATATTAGAAAAATAAAAACCCCAGGACCTGACAGGAATTTGTGGTTTTGTCTGTCGTCTTACTGTTCCAAGGCAGAATTCTGCATTTCAGCTCTGGGCTTGATTTTCACTTTGGATGATACAGCTCTTGTTTTAACTGAATAGCTAAAGCTGTCATGATGTTGTAATAGTTCTTTAAGCCAAAGATGATATGTTTTTTTTTTAAATCTTCCTGGGTTCAGGGGAGGAAAAAAAAGAAGAGTAAATTAAAAACATAAGGCTTTTTTTTTTTTCCAAAATATATCTTTTTTGTGTTCTGTATACCATAATTTCATGTTTAAACTTTTAACCAAAATGCAGCATACTTAATGAAGTACAGCATGCAGATCAGTGGTTTTCAGTTTTCTGGTGTTTGTGAATCCAGTTCCAGCATCACAGCCTTTTCTCCAGTTGCTCCTTTGGTCTGTGAACCCTGATTCATTTGATACTCACTGAGTCTGCAGAACCATGGCTATGGAAAACCTCAGTGATGAGGAATGAGCCCTTTGTTTGTGGGAATACCAGTTCCCAGTGCTGTCTTGGCTGGTATCCTGGCTCTGACAGTGCATTTGACAGCATCAGATAACTGGAGTTGTAAAAACAGCGCAGTAGGCAGATAATTTCTTCTCACAACTGTTTTCACCCTGATTACAGATATTTAAAGACAGGTTCGAAACCATAAAACATGAGACTTTAATAGCCTTTCAAAATGTTATGTTGGTTACACAAAATCTGAATATCCTTGACAGCGGTGTAAGTTGTGCATGGCTGTCAAAACTTTAGATATATCTTTGTTCTTACTTTGATTTTTTTTTTTTTCTGTGATACACTGCTGATCACTCTTTTTATTTCTGAATTTCTCTGCCTTCAGTTTCATTGCACGACTTCTTGTTCTTGTATTGTGAGACAGGGAACTCTGATTCTAAGTGCCATTTTACTCTTATATCCTAGCTGTTTTTATTGTTCTTTTGCTTGAACAAAGCAAAAAGACTTAACATTGCGGTGTCTTCAGTTTCATGCTACCAGGTTTTCCCATTTCCCTAAATCAGAATGGTGCAGCTCAGGTGAGTGGATGCAGCACGACAGACCGTTGCATGTTTGCCTGTGTGTATGGCCTCTCCCTTTTGCCCTTCACAGTGCTCCCAGCTGCGTATGCCTCTTACTTGCCTATGCATCGTCCCCACTAGTTCCGTGATGTCCTCTCTATGTTAAAATACCTCAAACGTTTGGCCTTGAATCTAAACTGCTCTTTGGTGGGCCTGGATTGCCTGACTAAGTACATTGATATACCGTGGATGTGTTCACTGTTTGAATGTGCAGCTTCAGCTTAGTAGGGAGCTGTTGGAGGAAAAGTACGTAGTAATAAAAATGAGTGTCAGAAAGTGAACTGCTTCTATGCAGATGTCTGAGAAGTGTCGCCAGAGAGCGACAGGACAGGGACGGGTGGCAGTGCGGTGGAGAGCTGAGGGAAGGGCCCTGCTTAAGACTTTTTTGGTGAGGGAAAGTAGAGAATCATTTGGGATGCTGGTGGGACTTGGCTGAGGCCTTCCCTAGATTACCTGCAGACAAAAGTCGGTCTTTGCGTTACCAACAGTTTCACATAGAAATGTGTATTTTCTAGAGGCAATGTGAATGCTGCTTGTGCTTTCAGACGGCTTTGCAGTTGGTCGCTTGTCACTGGCGGCTGGAGGCCCAGCCTGCCAGACCCAGCTATGCCGGGGCCTGTCGGTCGGCCGCGCGCCGTGGGTAGGCTGGGGGCGGCGCGGGCTGCGATGTGGGAGGCTTGCCGGGCTCTGCAGGCCTCCGGGTCTCTGTGGATCATCCCTCCAAGCAAAACTGAACTTTCCCCCTGTAGAAGTGAGGGACAGTGTTGGCAAGACAGAGAGATGAGGGAGCTGGAGCAGGCGGGGCTGGCTCCTTCTACCCCAGGCAGGAGTCAGTGCCATGCCTTGCGCCCTTCCTTGGCATCGCTGTCAGCACCTCCGGCTCCTCAGAGGTCTGGCACGGGAAGGCAGGCAGCAGGGACAGGGCTGTTCTTCTGCCCCCAGCAATCTGCTGCCATAGGCAGTCATCCACTCCAGCCGCACACGTCAGAGGATCCCACGCTGAGGGATCTGAAAGAGGGAGCCGCATTCTGTGGCAGCGGGTGAGTTCTGTCAAATGCCAATGCATTGGAAAACTGGATTTGAAGAGGGGGGGAAATCTTGTTTCTTGATTCAAGATGTCAGCACAGGTTCTTTTATTTAAGTAGATGTGTATATATGTGTATATATACATGACATAGTAATTAAGCCAAAGGGAGAAGCTGCAGAGAAAGATGCTGGGACTGTCAATTTGCAGACCAAAGGACTGTACCCTCTAGAATAAGGTGCAGAAGTGTTTTATGCAATGCTTTCTACCTTGTGTTGGGATAGATGTCATTTTCCAAAGGGTTATTTCATATGGTGTTCTCTGTGGGGCATTTCTTCAGTAAGTGGAAGAAAACCAAAAGAAAGACTAACCACGCTAGCAGCGAGGGTCTCTAACATCGGTCTGTTGAAGGGATGTGAACTTGTTTTGCAGGGTATTCATAAATCCTTTCTGTCAGCTAGCACTTGCACCTTCTTCCATAACTTTTCCTGAGCTGTGTTATAGTCCATCTACGCTTGTGATGGACCCCAGAAATCATTGGACTGAATGTTTTTGCAGAGTTGTCATGTCTCTGTGAGTGTTCTTTATAGTAAAGGCTATGACAAAAGATCTGCTTTGCTCAGGTTAATTTTTTATTCCCGGTGAATCAAATAGCAACTTATACGTGGAGTTTTTCATTAAGTTGTTGGAAATAACTGTACTGCAGCAAGTGATAAATATGCTATATTATTCTGAAAATTCTGCACTGTAAAGCATGAATATAATTTTCTTATTTATAAGATACTTTCTATGCTGTGCACAAATCTCTTATGTGTCTTGGGTTGTGGTTGTCCTTATTTTCATTTATATTTATTGCAGTGCTTTGTCTGAAGAAAATATTTTGATTGGTTAGTAAACATGCCGCAGGGGGTAGGTAATTTACATGAACCAACATTTCTTTTGAAATTGCTGTTCAGCAGTTTGAACTACGTATTTCATCCTCACTGTAGTTAAACGAGGGGAAAGAGCTCCCCAAAACATGACCTAGCAAAAAAAAAAAGCCATTTCCAGAAATATGGAATAGGGGGGTGGTTTGGTTTTGTTCATTTGTTTTTAATACAGGGAATAACTTGCTGGGGAAAACATAGGAGCAGGGTGTGTTATCTCTGTGAACACCCCAGTGGTGTGCTTCTTTTGCAATAAACTCCTGTAACCATTGAAGCTGCTCTTTTTCTGCTGTAAAACTAGATGGGACTGAAGCTCGTTGCTAGTAGCTTGAGAACTGAAGTTAATTTCTCAACTAGTCCAATCGGCACTGAAAGATGCCTGCAAAAATAGCAACTTCTTTTACAAAACGAAGAAAATGAAAGCCTATGTTGCAGATCTGTCAAGTATGAAGAATGCTGTTTCCTCCAGAACATGAAGTTTCTTAAAAAGCTGCTGTTTGTTCTTGCTCTGGCTATATTAAATCTGTTAAGTGTTTAATAACTAAGACACTATGAATTCTGTAAAATCCACTAGTACCTTAGGCATCACCTGAGGATTAAGGAAGGTTTAAGCTGTGAATGGCCTCCTAGTTCTGCTACAGGACTTCTGAAAGTTGTGCAGTCCTGTGCCTCCGTTTCCCAGCCTTTCAAGACTGTGTCAGGCTGCAGGTGTCAGGTGAAAGCATTTGTGTTTGGGAACCACTGAATTGTACATGATGCTGAACACTTTAAATATGCAAAAGATTCTGATCTGGGACATGATGCGGTGGAAAATGTCCTCCGTTGCTCTTGGACATTGCAGAGCGTCTTGCACTCTGTATGTACTTGCAAAGTGTTCACTGACAAACTGTTTTCGGCCGTCTTGCTGCTCCTGTTTCCATTTTCATGCATTTCAGTGAAATACTGAGGCCCAAGCCCAGGTGGGCCCAAACTAGATAGAAAAAGAATTTTAGAAGCCTAAGTAAGGTGTCAATATATATCTAACCACAGACGTGTCTCAAGTCAATTATTGCTCCGATTTTCATTATTAAAGTTTTCTGAGAGCTGGGGCTCTGTTTCCGCCTAAGCATTAAAGTGTCTGCTGTATCCACAGGATTATTCCTGTCATTTTCCTATACTGAAAAATCACAATGGGGCTGCAAAAGGGGGGGGAGGTGGGACACATGACCCACCCCTAAGCATAGGGAGGGGCAGCCTTCCCATCTCTGTTTTAGAAACCTCAGTAAGAATGTGAGAGATTGAAGATTGTATCTTTCCTTCCGTCTGGGAATGTGCTAGCCCCAGACTCCCCAGGATAGCATCCTGCCTTGCAGATGACACTCATCTGGGCTGAGGGACAGTCCTCAGTTGAAATTGCTTTTTGCACAGAAAGAGATGTGAGACTCATCTAAAAACAATGAACAAGAGTTTAGATTTTTAATGTTCATGCATCTGACTCTTGGACTATATTCAAAGCTTTTTAAATGGCCACATTGCTGCTTGTGCTACAGGGAGAATTGGGCTGAAGATGCATCATTAGGTTCCCCACTAGCACTGAAGGTTCCTGTTGGCTAACTTCAGCATCTCCCTAGCCAGGTTGCTGAATTCTGAGGATGCCCTGTGAGGCACCTCCTTCCACTGTGAATGCAGAGCACTGTGCACAGGCAGTCGGCTCAGGACTGTGAGGACAGTGCCTTGAAATTTGGCAATGAAATCTAGGCAGCAGATACCTCAACCATGCAGGGGCTGTGTCTCTCCTTAGAGAAGGTAATTATCGAGTTGTATTCTCTGTCCAAGAGAAAATAACCCGTGGACTTCCTTCATAAGTCAAGATTTGCAGTGTACCTAAACACTTCAGCTTCATGGTTAGCGTTAGCCCAGGCCATTTCCCCATCTGAAAATTGCAAAAAGTTTATACCAGGACAAAGGAGGAAGCATGTGCTAAGCATGTCCATATATAACATGGTCATTGAAGAGCAAACGATTTTATTTTTTCCAGGTAGTCTTCTCTAACACATAGCAACACTTTTAATCCTGTGCATTTGAAGAATTACCAGTAAATCTTGGCAGCAGCTGTAACACATCTGAAGATTAAATGTGGTGATCTAGAGATCATTCAATGCTGAGCCACAGATCTGCAGCATCCCTTTCTGTTGTATTTCATGATGCCTGCGGATGGTTTAGTGTGTGAGATTGATTCGCAACCAAGAGTATACGACAGAAGCTCATTAGCTTTTCACTCATTTTTCAAATACTTTGTGCACCGATGAAAGCAATGAATTAAAAATCAAAGCATAAGATACTGTAATATTGCTTCTCATAGCTACATGCAGGCAGTTTCTATTTTTTCTTTTATTTCTTAAGGTCTTCTGATTCAGTAACAATTCATTTATGTAAATATAGTTTGTAAAACATACCTCACAGTTCATTTCAGTTTCTAAACGGTTGAGTTTGGAATGCTGTCTCTTTACTGCAGTTCTGTAGCAGAAATAGTTTGTGTGATGCACATGAAGGCCAGGCTAAGCAGCAAGCTACACCAGAATTTTCCTGGCTTCAGCCTTACTAGGAAGTGGTCAGGAATTTCCTGCTTTGAAATGTTTTTGATGGAGTTTTGAAATTGTTATGACATTCTAATTTAGCACTATTTAAATGAAATAGTTCAGCTTTAATCTTTGGTGTTTATTTCAAAAGCTATAATAATTTACAGTAAAAAAAAAATTGTGGCCATCAAAATAAAACAGTTGGATTTAGGATTACTTTTGGCTTGAGGCCGTGTTTAGATTTTTGACATTTTATTCATAGTTAGAAAAAAAATTCTGAAATTTTGTGTGACAGCAAAACTATTTCCGTCTCAGTCTATCCTTCATGTTGTATTAATCTAGCTTTTCATATTGGAAATTATGAATGGAGGGAAAAAAATACAGTAAGGCTGTATTTCTTAAACATTAGAAGAAATTATTATGAATTACATGAAAAAACTGCTAACCTTCAATTGACAAAGTCAATGTCATAAATATATTCATATGTTTGTATATGCCCTAGCCTTAAAATATTTTGAAAGCAACAGGCAGTGCTCCACTCGAACATTTCCTCATAGTTCAAATATTTCCCTGTTTTCCTTTTGGTCCTTTTGTGTCTCCTTGCTCATGCAGATGGGTTTGGTATTTGTAACATTACAGATACTCTTGCTGCCCTGAAGTGTGCAAAGGCTCAGTAGCTGATGAATATACAGCATAATAACAATCATGATGATAATGAAGACTAATTTATTACTCTGTCCAAAGCCAGTCATCAATGTCAAGTGCCTGTGACATGGTTCTTCTTTCCGTATTGCCAAGTTGGGAGAAAATTGAGGATTGGCAAAAAATGGCAGGAACTTGTTCATTCTGAAGTTATTTTCAACCTTTGTGAAATACCTGTTGCCATTTGACCTTTTACTGTTGGTGTGATTTCTGTGAAGTTATGCTGGTACTTAAGGAGAGAAGAGGAACGACTATTTACCCCAGAAACTACACTTTATTTTTGTTTTGAAATTTTGCAAGGATTCTGGATGTCTGTATGTTTTTACTGGAAAGTTAGTATAAGCCAGTGTAGCCATCAGAGTGGTAGAAAGCCTATCAACCCCTACCTTTTTAGCTATATGCTAATATATTTTGAGGCATCTATTTTTGGGAACGGCCCATCCCAACGAATAACTTCTTTCTGGGCAGTTAAACTTCAGTTACAGAAGCATAAACAGTTTTTTTCCTTGTCTGCCTGTGGAGGGACTCAAAGCCCAGGCTGGAAGTGGGCAACAGTAAACCTCATTAAAACTGCAACTTGGCAAATGTGAGATGTAGTTATCACAAAGAACTAATGCCAATGATTATTTTATAGGCAGAAAACTAGCTGTAAGCCACAGCTGGGGAAGGGAAGCATGCCATGACTGTGAGAAACAAACCACTTTCTGTTGAGCAAGATTAAGATGTCCAAAGAAGACTTTCAGGTCACTGGTACATGGGTTATTTGCCTGCCTGAGAAGCAGAAATACACCTGCTGGGGAAATACGCATGATGGAAGCACTGACAGTAGTACCTTGTTGTTGACTGTAGTCATTTTAAATGGCTTAGAAATAGTGGTCATTAAAAAGCAAAGATACTTGAAGGTGGTTTAGAGTCACAGTAATTTGGGTTGGAAGGCACCTCTGGAGACCGAAGTCCAGCCCTCTGCTCCAGGCAGGACCAACTGCAACAGGATGCCCAGGGCCTCATCCAACCCAGTTCTGGGTATCTCCAAAGATGAGCATTCAGCAACTTGACTGGGCTCCTGTTCCAGCGCTTGGCTGTTTCATTGTGAAAACTGATTTCCTAATACCTCACTGGAATTTCCTGTATTACAGCCTGTGTCAGTGTCACTCATCCTGTGCACTTCTGAGAAAACCTCCCTCCCACCACACCATTTAGCAGTCTTACGTTGCTGTGTTATCATACCCATGCTGACTGTAATGGAAAGAAAGAACAAGCAGCCTTGTTTCCAAGAGGAGCTGCACATTCCGACTCTGTTTTGCAGGGACCCAGAATGAGAAATTAAGAATACAAAAAACAACATCTAAGCAACCTGGTCTAGTGGAAGGTGTGCCTGCCTTGGCAGGGGGGTTGGAACTACATGATTTTTAAGGTCCCTTCCAACCCAAACCATTCTATGATTCTATGATCTAAAGTGCAGCATTTGTCTTATGTGTCATATTAAATATCAGTAGCAACAGAGCAATAATTTTCTATCTGGTTCTTTTCTTCCTGGTTTAAAAAATGCGTAGCTTAGTAACATTTAAAATATAACCCACATACAGATAGACTCTAATTGATATTACTGTCAGGAGTGTAGTTTATACCTTTCCTTTTGACAATTTCCAGTCTAACTCTGTGTTGATACTAGTTCATTGGATTTAATAATGACATGTCTTCGGTTCAAACATAACTTTGTCTTCACATGCTCCTTGATATGTATCATAATAGAAGGACATGCCCTCTCTTGATCATCCTTTCAGGCAGTCCTTTGCCTGCCCCACTTCAGTGCTGACCAGCTGGTGTGATTTATAGGATAGTTTCTGTGCCAGTTAGATGAAGTGTGGGGTGGCAAGTTCATGATTAGTTAAGAATATGTGCAGCTGATCACAGTAAAAATTGATTATACTAAATGTGGTAAAATCCAGTACAGCACTGGTGCCAGTGTGGTGGTTTGAGCCAAGGATAAATGCCTGACATGTTTTTCATGTATATAATTTTGCCTTATTTTGCTGCATAGGATGAGTTTCAAATCACCTAAATCTAGCTGTCTGGACAGGCACCAGTTTTGACTATCTCCACACTATAATTTCTCTTGCCTCCCTCCAAAGATGCTCTGTACCCTTCCCTATGATAAAAGGAGAGTACGTGCTTGAGTTCTTCTTTTATTTCTTTTTTTTAAAAGCTGGCCAAAACTAGATAGATAAATCTTGCCTTTAAGCAGTATGTATCCTTTTGTGATTCCTTAATTTTCAGAATAGCGTAGTTCTTTTCATACCTTTTACTTCTTGTTTATAGATTTCAAAACACAGTGGAGACCAGTAGCAATATATACCAGTTTCTGGGTGGGAAGCTGAAGCATCATGAACTAACAGTGGAAGCAGATAACAAGAACACCATAATTGGAATCTGCATTTTCAAATTCCCAATGTACTGCCCTAACTTCTAGGACAAACTGTAATACAAGTCCTATAGGGATTTTTTTTTTGGGGGGGTGTTTTTTTGGGTTTTTTTCCACAGAAATACTGGGGCTTGGAATTAGGTTATTATGACATAACTTTCATTTCATTTTTAATTTTAATTAAACACCCATCTTGAAGATACAGAACTCAAAACTCTGAATGTGTAAAGAAAGTAAAGGGCTTTGCATACAGCCTCTAAAAGAAAGCCTATTTTTAAACACTATTCCCTGAGGTTTGAAGAGGGTCTTAGTTATGGCTCCCCCTTCCAAAATGCCGAAGATTCCACTTTTTTCCCCCCTAACTTTTACTGTCTCTTCTTATGTGTATGCATTTAGCCAGCACAGTGTACTCTGTTTATGTAGTGATGGTGGTAAATAGTGATAAATATATTGCAGAGTAGCAGGTCTTTGCACACAGAGCTGTGGC
This sequence comes from Opisthocomus hoazin, assembly GCF_030867145.1. Classification (NCBI taxonomy): domain Eukaryota; kingdom Metazoa; phylum Chordata; class Aves; order Opisthocomiformes; family Opisthocomidae; genus Opisthocomus; species Opisthocomus hoazin. Next base: position 57,065,096 of record NC_134415.1, read on the forward strand.
AGTAGTCTAAGCTGTTTAGTGAAAAGATGATTCAGTATTGAAAATCTGGGTGGTCTTGGAGGGGAAGGAAACAATGGGCTGGTTTAAGTAGCTATATTTTAAGCAGAACATCTCCTTGCTTTTTAGTAGGGGGGAAGTAAAAATGAAATAATTTAATCTGTCATCAAAAGCCAACAAATCTGGAAGGGCTCCTTTTCAGAATCTTCTACGATGTTTTCAGTTTGAAAACAAAAAGAGAATGTTGGAATTCTTTAATGGGTTTTGGGGTTTGTGTGTGGTTTTTTGCCTAACAGTGCTGCTCAGATGCAATGATGGGAGTCTCTCCTGGATCGATGGCAACTTAGAGTAAGGCTTTGCATCTGTTGGTGTGGAGTAATTAACAATATGGAGCAGTGCAGGTGCTTACCCCTAAACTGCAGTCAATGAGACCTTTTATGTTTTGAGCTAATTGCAAGAAGTCTACATAGCAGGGCATTATACTGAAGGAAATACCTCTTAAACATTCTGGTTTAGTCCAAGGTGAAGGAATTTAGCAGTAAGGCTGATTAGGATTAAGGAGTTACATGGGTTAAAATTATTTCTTTGGTTGACTATCTTAGACTAAAGGTAATATAATTTTGCTGGTAGTTTTCAGTCAGCTGCTCGTAGGTAGATCTGGTTTTATGCCTAATATACTATGTGATAATGTTCTGCATAGTATTAAATAATGCCAATTTCCTAAACTTAACAAATAGAAGTACAATAAATGTGAAAAATGGATCATTCTGATAACCTGGAACAGTGTTAAAAGGGTATAGGAAGAAGTTTGGAGAGGTAAACATTCTCTGTGCGTGCGGTGTTCTGGGAAAAAAAAAATCTAGTGAGGAATATAGAACTACTTCACTGTGGTGGGGGGATAAAATATGTGTCCTCTTGTTATTACCTCAGCATATGCGTATGCTTCTTTTCTCTGAAGTGAACTTACTGCTCATAATGCAGCAAAAATCACCATTAAGTGATATCTAAGGGAGTATTTTAATTAAATATAAGCCTCTAAACAATGAATTTTATTACTAGGTTGTGTTCCTTAATGACCTCCAAGTAAAAAGGAACTTGTTTTCTGTAGAAGGACAAATGGTTTCTTACATGATAAGTTGCTTCAGGACTTTTCCTTACAGAAGAAAATTCAGTTGCAACTCCCACTTTTGTTGCCCTGCTGCCAGCATACCTAGGTCATGATTAAGATGGTACTGTATGTTACTGTACAAGTTGAAGAAAACATAACGTATTTTCAGTACTACTCACTATTTTGCATGTGCATGTATGCAAATATTATATGGGTAAAAATTAAACACCAGGATTTCTAGCTGAATCTAGAAGTGTTGATTAGCTACTTTTTTTCCTAAATATATGGCTATATCATGGTGTATATTTGGAGTCATTGCAGATATTGTTATTTATTTCCCTTCGGTAAGTGCTGGCTGTCTGCCTTACTACTTCATGTCTGTGCCTGTGATAAGTTTCTGGACAAACAGTGCTGTACTTGGGAATCATGCAGTTGTAGCTGCAACGTTTTAGCAGAGACTTGAAAGGAGTATGTTTACTATTATTTTAACTAAGCTGTAGCCTTTTTTAAATTGGCAATATAGTATACTTTGCCATACTATATTTATGAAATCAATTTTAAAACCTTTTTTTCTGCTTTTTTATTTGTCGGTCCCTGAAAAATATCTGGAACCATAACTATTCCTGATAATTCCTTGCTTCAATGTTTATTTCTGCCATTTCTTTTATTTCCTTTCCTCAAGGTTTGCTTGCTCTTTACGTACAATCTTTAGATTCAGTCCTTTACCTGAAGAACAATCACTAAATTTTATGGTATCATAGTAAGCAAAGTGATGGGCTGCAGCCCTTGTTATACACTCATTGCATGGCTCAGATTTGTGTTTTGAGACAGTGCAAACAGCCCTCGGAAATGGAGAACGGCTTTATGGGGAAGGGATAAAGGTGTCCTTTTACAGCTGACTCTCACTTGCATTGCTGGCAGGAAAACCAGAATAGAAACTGGACCTACAACAGAAAGCAGCCCTCCACCTAAGGAACTGGATAATATAGCACATATTTTCAGATAAGTTTGTGCTGTGCTCCCCTCAATGCAATGCATCAGAGGAGTACTAGGGAACACACATTGCAACAATACAGATTTGGTACACTTTATTCTCTTCTGGCGCACGAGGAGGACACGAATACAAACTGAGCTGGTCTCCCTCTTAGACTATTTCTGAGGCTACACAACTGTGTCCTATTTGTTTGTGACCTGCATTGACTGCAAATTTAGAAAAAATGCCATTTTAGGCACTGAACAGGGACCGGAGCGGTTTCATTTGCAGAACTCACCTGCACAAGGCTATATTTTAGTCCTAAGTAGTAAAGCTTGTGTGATTGAAAACATATGACATACTGCTAATTGCAGCAGCACGCAGCTCCTAACATTTATAGTGCTTGTCCTGAGGAAATCCGCAAGCATTTTAGTAAGGTTACTGGCATTGGCCTTCATTTTGAAGGCTGGGAAATTGAGGCACAAAGTGATATGTCTAGGTCAGCAAGGCACTGGCAGGGCTTGGTCCCCTGAGCGTCAGCCCAGCACACAGCACAACAGGCCATTAAGATCTGTTTGGCCCATCTGTTGTCAATGAAAATGTGATTGATTCAAGTGCTCTTGGATCCATAAGAGCACTGTGTGAATGGTCTGTTTGTTCCTATTATGTTACGAAAGATGATTTTTTTCTGTAATGCTATTAAATATATATCCATATTCTGGAATCAGTCGTCTTATGCTTTTAGTCATTTGTTTTCATATTGTACCTGATCCATCTCTGTTTCTTCCCTATCTGCTAGTTTAATTTTAAAAAATTATAGTTTGACAAAGATTGATGGATTTCCGCAATAGTCTTTAAACTTACACATTCTTAATCTAAAATCAGGTTTCAACAATAAGGATATAAAAGCCTAGTTTTAAAAGGTGGAGTAGAAGTTTCTATGTATTGTGTGATTTTTAAGCTATGGATAGCAGTGGCAAGCACAGTTGCTGCAGCAAGGTGTTTGCCATGCAACACTGCTCAGGGAGGGCAATCCCGTGATGTAATATTACACCCCACTGCAGCCCTATGAACGCATATTAAATAAGGGCAGTACTTGAACAAGATTTTTCAGAGGTACTTCAAATGGGCATTTAGATTTATATGGCTTTGAAGGCAGGTGACACACAATTGTTCTGAAACTGAAGTGGTGGGTATGATCTACGTGAGGAAGGAGTTTATTTTGGTACGCTGCAAAAGGGAATGTGTGAGCAGTGGATGGGGGACTGGGAAACCATGTGTTCTTCACTGACATGAAAAACCCCCAGACATAAAACCAGTCTTATTGCTGCTCATCGTGAGAATGCACTTCAAAAATCTTTAAGCAATTCCAAAAGAAACAAAAAGACTTTCGTCTTTCATCATTTGTCTGTGAGCATAATTTTTGATCCAGTCCTACACACGTCTCATCTTTTTTTGCAACAGTGTTTGCACACCATGAGCTGTGGAGAATCATTGACTTCAGTGGCAGCGTGCATTTTACTAGTGAGACACTGTGGAGAAAAAAAATGAATCGAAGAGGCATTGTGTAGGCTTTTGGTATGTGGTTCATCTTTGTAATGAAGATTGAGTAGGTGGTAGCTTTCAGTTCTAAAGTAGTTTTACTTTTGAGGTACTGAAGTGGAGGAGGAAGACAACATCCGTATAATCCTTAAATTGGTGATGGAGGATTTTTATGCTTGGGTATTTTTTGGGTTTTTTATATATACGATTTTACAAGAATGACAAATACCCTCAGAAATCATGAGAATAAATCAAGCGTAAGAAACTTTGTTCCAAAGGATGTCCTTCCTAAGAAAATGTATGAAAATGCCTGACATAAGAGTTTATGATAAAAATGACTTCTCAAACACAGTTATAAAATTGTCCCTCTGATTCTCAAGTCTGTGTACTCCATGTAGCAAACAGGATTGGATTTTGTTTGGTTATGGCAATACATTGCTGCTGTACTGCTAATCCTTCATGCAGCTTGTTAGAGCAGTTATGCTGTTGTTCTGCTGCAGCATTAACTCAGCTGTAAGTATACAGCATGCCTCCTGCTTACCTGCAAATTCCCAGTTAGAATGGATGCAGCTTATTGTGCTTTTAACACCAAAGTTATCTTCATATTGTCAAGTAACTGGCAAACCTTTACATGCTAGGACTGGCTTTGGCATTGCTAAAAATTAAATTGATACTATGCCAAATTAATTCCTGCCGTAACATCATTGACTGCAATGGCATTGCACCAGATCTGAGTTCAGTCTATTGTGCTTCTGTTGCTTGGTTTTTCCAGCCACAGATACAGGAAGGAACAGGGTGGATGTAGAATAGTTGAGATCTTCTTTGCCTTTCCCATGATTCATTTTCCTTGTAAATTATTTTCATTGAAGGAAATGATATAATGTAGCAGATCCCTGTCACAGTTCTTCACACAAACAAAACACATTACGGAAAAAAAAAATTTTGTCTATTACAGTTTGACAGCATTGTGTTCACTAACCATGCCTGACATCTGAAAATATAATGGAGCCACTCCATCTGAAGCAAGGACAGAGGAAAAAAAAGCATTTCAAATTGGACGACAGTAACCAAATAACTTTTCACAATGTGGGTTTTTGTTGACGTTCTCTTAGATGTTTTATAACATTGTGGTAATCTTTACAAAGCCCAACCAAACCAAAGAGCTTACACAATAGTTTTGTTTGGAGTATTGTCAGTTAAAGTAGGACACAAAGTAGAAAAATAGGCAAATTCAGTCTATGCAGCCAATTTAGTCTAACCTGATGATTGTTACCATCATGTCTCATGGAAAGAAATTTAAGAGGGAAGACAGCTTAGTCCTGGATTCTACCCTGTGGGCAAACAGTACAAGATGGAATTGTGAATCTGAAAATGACATTTTGGGGAATATCACTTCATATTTTACTTATTTGTTTTCCTTTCATCATTTCTTCAACAGCTCTTGGAGCTGGCAGAAGAAAGGAGGACAAACTTAGTGTTCATCGTATCTCTTCTGTAGGCACTCATCCCTCTCTTTGCATCTGTAAATGAAGCTTGTTTGTCTTACCTCATTTCAGGTTGCTGCATGAGATGTCCTTTTCTTGGCCTTTTGCATTGACTGTGCTGCTCTTTGAGTCTGTGCACTTGCTCCTTCTTTTCTACTACATAGTTACAATCAATACTTGTCTTTGCTTGTTATTTGTGATCCGTTCCCTTTTGGCAGCAGCCTGCTCTTGCACTGGAGAGGTCTAACCTGAAACTGTTCTTGGGGCCATCATCTTCTTCCTTGCATCAGTCTATGATCTCTGTCTCCGTTGCCTACTAAACAGATTGTCAAATGAGCACCCATTGCAGTTTCTCACATGCAGCTTTCCGTACTTGGCTGAAGCTGATGGTGAAGATCTGCAGAACTACTTCATCGCTCTCCTTCACATCCCTCCTTTAAACTGTCCTTCGTCATGAGGCTTATGGAAAACAGATCTTGTAGGTGGCTGTTGGTATGACCAGCACTGCTCTCCCTGAACTTCAGGTTTTGTTTCACTGGACTTCCATCTCTTCAAATCCATCTCCCCTCCATCCCTGTAAATAATATTTTATTAGAGGGAAGGACTATCCTTATGTTCTTTATTCTGTTTCCTACAATAGTGAAATCTTGATCCATCGCTAAGGCAGACAGTAAGTCATCCTACTAATATTTTTTTTTAGCATGTTGCATTAAAGAAAGACGCAATGGAAGGATAAGGACAGTAACACTCAGAAAAAGTGCTAAATGAGGAAAGCAGCTGAGGTATCAGGACCAGTCCTTTAAGAACCGATGCCTCATAGCACCGTTCCTTGCAATAGGATTTATTTCAGGACTGTTTTTCTTAATTATTCTTTCAATTGCATTGTCAGTACCGTGAAATAGCTATCTCCAGTGCTCATGAAAGAAAATTCTTTTGTGGTTTAGAGTTGGCATGCAGCTCTTAAAATTAGAACAGACTGGTAGTTAAGCAGCTCTTGAGACCAGCACTGCTTTGAAGGAAAATTCTGTTCTTCCTGCAACCTTCTTCACTTAACACACAAGGACAGATTTGCATGCAGGAGAGACCAGCCATGATGGAGCAGTGCAGATAGGCATTAGTGGGGTTTTCTTTGGGGTAGGAGAGGTAGGGGAAGAGCAGCAGTGGGAGAAATTTTGACTATAGATTCAACTCGTGCCCGCTGTCCTACTTTGCTGATCTGGTTGACAGGAAACTGGTGGAACTCCCTTTAAAACTGCCTTTTGGGAACGGGGCACCCTGTGTGCTTCTGAGGTTGCACGAAACCCTTCCTTCACTATCCTTTTTCCACTAGTCCCTCAATGAGAACTGCATATTCTTGCTGATTGCTGTTGTGCACTGAAGTTAACTGCATGTATTGCTTCTTGTGATACTTACAGCTCTTGTTTTGGGGTTTTTTTTCCTTTTTGCCTAACGTTGTCTATGTATGAGTATACATCATTACGGTGGTAGGTTCTTCCTTTATAGAGCGTTAATATCTACTCTGAACATAACGTTACAATCATATTAATTTTTAGGTGCCATATTTAAGCTTGTTGCTCTTTAAGTCCACTGGCAAATTTCAGACCCCAGTGAAGTAGCACAAGTGTCTAGGAACTATTTTAACTATTCCAGCAAATGCCACAAGCCAAATCCTGTTATGTTGCGTTACCAGCGTATCCTGGGGTGTCCTGTCCTGTTACATTACCAGCGTAACAACAGAATTAAGGATTTGGTGGTCTAGCATGAGTTTGCACTAATCTCATAGATGCCTTTGGTTCGTTGGACTTTGCAAAATTATGTTGCTATTAAATTAAGCATACTAATAAAATAGAGCAGAAAGCAGAAATAAAATCTCAGTGTTTTTTACATTATTTTCTAGTAAGTGCAAATAATAATGATGAGCCTGTTTTATGAAAAAAGAAGTTGTATGAAAAAAATTCATGCATTTTCTTATTTTTTTAATCAAAATGTCTTTTCATAAAGCTTCGTGGTGCTGACAGCATTTTAAAAGGGAAGGAAAAAGCCCTGATGAAATACAGAACTCATCCTTTACCTTATTCGTTATTTACTGCCTATGAAAATCAGGGATTAGAATACTTTTTGTGGTGGAGATGGAACTTAATGGTGCATATGACATTGTGGTTTACAGGAGCTTAATTGTGAGAGGGATGATCTGTTGCTCTTTCGTGGCGAGCAACGGGGCGTTTGTTTAGTAGCAGGAGAGCATCCAGTGTAGCATCAGCTATGCCTTCCCCAACAGGTGGGCAGCCGAGAGGGCTGCTGGGTTTGCTGTGGACTATGACAGGTGAAAAATGCTATTTAATGAGTTTTCTTCCCAGTCAATTAGCAGACAGAGGGAGCTTTCCCATCTGTGCCTGACACAACCAGGGCTTGCCGGTTGCCACATTTCCTTTGTGAGTGTGATGGGCAATTCATAGAACGGGGTAGTGACAATGATTTTGCTGGCTGCAGTCAGCCTCCTTAACTGCTCTGATCTGTTTAATCTCAGGATTATTTTATTAAATACTTCCTACTAGTGAAGAGCACCAATGTGGAGGAAGGGTTCTCACTAGGAGAGTGCAGTGCTGTATGTGGGCTACAGATATCTCGCAGTAAAACAAAGAGAAAAATAACCAGCAACTCCCAGGCTGTTCTTAACATTCTTATCTATGCATGTAATCAATAAGTGATGAATGTTTGTTTGGATTGCTTACTATCTGCAGGACCTACTGGTAAATGTTGCCTTGTATTTGACTGCTACTGGCTTTCTCAAAGAAGTATGTTGTACGTAATTCCTGCTGAAGTCTTTATTAATCTTTTCCCACCCTGTTCTTTTCAGAGTACCCTAGTCAAGAAAATTTCAGTCTGACACCAGAAAGCACAAAAAATGCAGTAGATTACCATTCACGTGAATGTAATGTGCCTTCCTCTCTGCAAATTCTCTTCTTAATTTAAACAGAATTTTCTAATTGTGTATTTTATTCATTCCTAGACTCTATTAATCCATCTAATGCACAGACTTTAAATTTCTTCACACATCAGTTCTGCTGAAGTAGTGGAAATTAGAGCACATTAACATATCACATCCTACTGCTGATACGTTATATTTACTTGCAGTGATACATAGAATTTTCACAGAGGAAAAGGCAAGATGGGTAGTTTTGCTTTCTGTACAGCAAATCAAAATCTCTTTGCAGGTTTTCCTGGAAAGTAAGGTGCTTATAAGTATATAGCATTCAGCTAAGACTCTATAGATTGCATGGCATTCAGTTGGCTAGTAGAAGTATTATTCATGTTACCTACGCTCTTAGTATTTATTTTTCACTTTCCAAAAACTATTTTTGTCTTAAAATCTACTTGAGCAATTTTATTCCATATGTTTTATTGTGGGTTTATAAACTAGCATAAATACAGTTTTGAGCAGAGGGACTTGCTTTGTTTTTCTTTTTCTTTTCTTTTAAATCTTCAATTCTGTGAAATATAGTCGCCTTGGGGATTCCTTTGAAAAACCTGATAATGAATGTAAGATGTGAGTGACTGGTGTGTGATTGTGTTGATGTTTTCCCTTCTCTTGAGCCCAGTTTGAAATTCAGCTCTGCACAGCAGGGATTGTCCTCAGCCACATATGACTATTTTGAGGATTGTGTGCTTGAGTAGCTGTGCAGGCTTTGGGTAACTGGCAGCAGTTTGTCATGGCTGCCTTTAGGCTAGTAAACCTTGGGGATTTTAATCCCTGTCCCTCTCTGTCAATCAAGTCTCTTTCACTTTTTAATGTAGTAGTATATATTTTCAAACAAGTGGTGTTCGTTCTACAGTAGGTGCAAAAATACCAAAAGGCAAAATGTATAATGTGGGGATTTTACCTATTTTCCCCTGGCTGTGTCACTGAAAATTATTTGCTCCATGATATAATTGTTCATATTTAAATCATCAAGCTCACTTGCCTGTTTTCTCATTGTTTTATTTTGATTGAGTACTTTGATGCTGTGAATCCTGGCTGCATTTAATTCATTATAATCATGTGAAACTAAACCCTGAATGGCTTCCAAATGAATATTATTTAATTTTCTTTGGCATTCACACAAGCAGTTTGTTTGCCAGCTGAGCAGTAAGTAGAGACATGTTTTTCACTTCTGTGTGACGTGGTCAGATTTTAGAGGTGTTCTCTTTTGCATTTCCAAATTACTGAATATGCTGTTCTGAATATTATTATTAATATTTTTCCTTCCTTTTCATCCCAAAATGTGAAAAGTAAAGAGTAGATGGTATTAACAGTTTTTTTCAGTACTGTACAAGATGAAAAGGGAGTTTCCACAATTAATAGCCAGGTACTGTGCAAAGATGATCAGATGTACAGAGTGACACATCCTATAATATTATTATATGATATGGAAAAAAGAAAAAGACATTTCTATGGCTTTATGTGTATAGCCTTGCTATTCAATTGCAAAGCCTCATATTGTAATGTTGACAGGACTTCCAACACTCCAAGTGAATTAGTTTTGGTTTTAGACTTCTTTTTGTCCCTTGTTCCTTCTTGGGCAAATCAGTGAATGTGGTCACAGCCTCTCATACTAAAATGAGTCTCTAGTACTAAAATGTTGGAATTTTGATTTCAACAAGTTAGTCATAGTAAACAAGTTAGAAACAAATTGTGCTCAAATATAAGTGATTTCAGGAGGAGGCTGAGGTATCATCTTCTGTTGCCTGATGTGGTAGGGAAATCAGCGTGGCTTTCAAAGGCTTTTTGATTGCTGAAATCATACAAATCCCTGCATGTCTGAAAGGAGCAGGCAGCCAAGAAATCAAAGGTTGCTCACAGTTTACTGATGGAGCTGCACTGTTAACTGTGGTGTGTTAGAAGCAAACCAACAAAACCCATCCTCCGCAGACTTCTACCAGTGGAAATAGGCATGGAGTCTAAACTGTGGGGCTGTGCAGCATTTTTTTTTTTTTTTTTTTTTTTTTTTGCAAAGAAAGGGCAATGTATCTCCTGTTCTGTGGCACTCCCATCATTTTCACAATTAAATCCATGAAGCTTGCATACTTGGACTTTGGCCCCATTTTTTTTCCCTACCTTTTGAGGATTGTTACCTTATTGCAGAAAAATGAGTTGGGTTGTGGGTGTTTGTGTTTTTTAATGAAATGCAGGATCATCATTTGAGGGATTTCCCCTGCCCTACCACAGATTATATGATGAGCAACAGCTTTCATGTTATGACGATAGGGCTGATGCCAGGTTGCCTGTCTCCTGCTTTCCTGTTGAGTCTGAGAATGGGAAAGTCCCTAAAACCATTGCTTAAAGGAGGGAAGTGTTAAAACCCCTTCATAATGGACTCTATATGGGACAAAATCCAGAGAACTTGGTTCAGAGCAGAGAGGTCATCCTTTAATGACGATTAACATGGGTCCTCTGGTCACCATAGTATGTGTGCTTCTATGAGAGGATGTCTTCCCTGCTGCTCACTTAGTTTGGTTTTCTGATAGAATCCCCAGCTGCTCAGCTGACTGGATACTGACATGAACTATTGGAAGAGATACATACAGGTCCAGTAGTTTAGGCTGTTGACTAAGAACTGCCTCAAGAACTGCAGGCTGCACTTGCATGTATTTGAGTGGTGCGAACATCAGCCCAAAACAAGAATCAAATGGGAATCCAAAAGTGAAGAGGCAGTCAGTCCCGATGGATGAACAGGAAAAAGGGAAATGGAGGAAAGGCTTAAATCTCATGAGATATCAGAGACAACTCTTGTATCCCATTTCAATAAGATGGTAAGGAAGTATATTAAATACAACATAGCATGCTTGCCCTTCTTGCATTTTGCAAGTCTGACCAGACATTTGATTTTTACAACCCTTGGTTCTGCTTGCTGGTCTGAAAGCTGAATTTCCTGAGGGACATGCTTAAAAATGTCCATATTTCCTCTAGTCATATTTTTTTTAAGCCTTTTTTCCTTTGTGTTTTCCATGCTGTTATTACTCTGTTACCCATGCAGTCACCTAAACACTGTGCATTCTGCAAAACTTTGACCCAGTATTCATCAGACTGTCAGACTCCCACGGTACAATTACAGAATGCATGAGGGAGGTTTAAAAATGATTTGGTCCCCTAGTTTTTAACAGTTTTGCATATGATTAACTACTAACTGTCTCGAAATGCTGCAGTAAGCACCATCTTTATATTCCACCAGAGATGTGCTCTCAGGAGAACAATGAGACATTTATGGTATTTGGGTGGGAGGGAGAGTAGAAAGTGTAAAATAATTTCTTACTCATAAACTCCCAGTAAATTATCTTTTCATTTTGTAATAAAACACTTAGTTTCAATAAAGATATACATTAGTGGATTGCCAGAAAATGGCATTGTATTTCTAGTCCTTACTGAAGGATAACAGTGAAATAATCAAATGTTTTGGGAAATTGTTTCTCACAAATCTTTGGATCTTTATTTGTGGGAATTCTGGTACTGAGCCCTTTCATTTATATTCCCGTCTCATCATCTCACTCATTAATTCAGAACCTCAAGTTACTGAATTGTAAAGTCTGCTTTTGTTTTCATTTAAATTGCAGATCATTAAACAGTGATATGTTATACTCAGATGGCAGTGCTATTTTTCTCCTGAAAACAGAAGACATACAGCCCAAGACCCAAATCTTCCTCTGCCACAAAAGAATAGATGGTCCCATAGAAAGACAGGGTCCTGCTCAGCCCCGGCCATCTGCTTCCCTTACACTCTTGTGTTGTCTGACATGGAAGATATGTTCACAGTCTGTGACTGTGTCACTTTTTGCAACATTCTAGGTGATGGCCCTTTTTCTTGGCCTACCTGGTCTTCAGCATGCTCTTCTAAAATGCTTCCTAGTCTGGATTAATTTTGTGTGGAAAACTAATGAGTGATGGATGCTATGGAAGTGTGAGACCTCTTTCTACCTCTGTAATTTTACCTTTCATACATAAAGCTACATGGAGGTGAGGTGATTTGGGCACAAAGATGTTAGGACACAAGCTTTTCATGTGATTCAAATGACTGGTGCTTTTCTGGTTCTCTTGCCAAAGTGGAGCAGCTCACTTTGAGCAGGATCATCAGGCTGCAGCATCACATTAGCTCAAAACTTGCCTTGTGGGTTTGAAATTCTTCAGGATGAACCCTGGGAATGGAGGTAGAATTACCTTTACAAATGACATCAAAGACACAAGGTAAAGAGTCTGAAGATCATGTCCTTGGGCACAGAAGTGATTCTTAATTAAATCCTGATCTATGTACCATGCTTGTATTATGGATCTTTGTCTTAAAACTCTGACCTTTGGAAAACCAGCCTGCAACACAGCTGGTAACAATTGGTTGGAGGTCTTCAGTATCTACAAAGCATGCTTTTGATGTAGCTCCATGCAGTTGGATAATGTCTAATAGATAAACCGTAGTACAGGTGATATTCCCAGTGATTAATGATCCTCCTTCATTCATTATAATACTTTTTTTTTTACTCTCTAATTTAAAACTAAGAAAGAATTGCAGTATTTACTGACATTATTACTGTTTAATTTTGTTTAAAAAATTATACACAGTCCATTCTTACGCCATCTAATTCTGCACTAAAGCAGAATGTTGGTAAGTTTAGTTTTCTGAATGGCTATTCTTTGGCTTCAGACTTTTTCTTGTCTCTGGTTGATTCAGGTTCGTGGTGTTTTCACTTAACATCCTGAATTCAACAGCCTAAACTACTGGACCTGTATGTATCTCTTCCAATAGTTCATGTCAGTATCCAGTCAGCTGAGCAGCTGGGGATTCTTTCACCAGTGACTCTGCCCAGCATTTTTTGAGGGGTGTGCAGTACTTGACTGATCTGTAGATATCTTTTTAAATTGGGAACATTTTAGATGGACAGAACAGATTTGACAAAATACATACTTTTCTGAGGGAAGTTAAACTATTTTTTTTCTCTTGTATTTATGAATTTCAAAGTATATGGCCAGACTTCAAATAGCTGATCAGCTTGCTTGATAGAAAGAACTTGCATAAAATTACAGTCATGTTTCTACACTTGTTTCTTTCAATGCAATAGAAAATGAGAGGTGCAATATGTGAACAGCATACTCAAAGCAATAGCTTGAGGAAATGGTCACAACTGAGCACTGTTGCATTTATCAGTCTTGGAAAGAAAGGTAATACAATAATCAAGGTGCTTGCTATGGGCTTGCATGAGCATTGTAGCCGTGTGGATGGATACAAAACAGCCCTATCTTCCTTCCTTCTCCCGACACTCAGACAGCTCATTCTGTCTCCTTTTACTTGCACAAGTGCCTCAGTTTGTAAATCACAGAACTACAAAAAAAAAAATCAAAACACCCAGACCACTCCAGAACAAAAAAACCCCAAACCCACAAATGCTACATTCGAAAATGCTACATATACATACAAAGAACTAGACACTATTTTGCTATAGTGTCATTCCATGCTTACATGAAAAGTAATTCTCTGGAATTATGCAATTCTTTGTTTTATTCTTAAATAAAGGATCATACCAATTATGAGGTCTTCTATTCAGTTGTTTTGTTCATTTGTAATATAATACATCTTTATAAACTAGTAATACATATTTATGGATTGCTTCTAAGACAGCAAGTATCCCACAGTTTGTGTAGAAAATGGTTCACAGGGCTCTACTATGTAATTTTCAGAGCTCGTGGAAAAATAACAGTATCTGTAAACTTCTTTTGAAGAGATACAGCCTTAGCAGACTTCACTGTTAAATTAAAAAAATTTAGAGCATATAGCATACTAAGGCTTTGCTTTGGAAACATGGCAGGAATTCAATTGCCCCAAAATAGATTTGATTTTTTTTTTCTTTATTTTTCTTTTTCCATGCATCCCCAAAGCACAAGAAATGGAGGAGGAGTGATGCAGGTAACTTGTAGCCTTTCCACTAACAACATGTAGTACAATCCACTGTCTTTGGGAGGAAGCCTGTGGACCAAACAGAAAAACTGCTCTGGCTATTGTGGGGTAAGAAGCTGTACTCTGGTAGCTGGGGGAAGGAGCTGATGTGAGTTAAGGAGCATCCTCTAAGCAGTTTAATCCATCTAGGAGACATAAAAGTGACTTTTGCGTCTTCATGCTCCTGGACTTGAGTCTACGCTGCTCTACTTCTTAATTCACCCAGCACAGGATATAGCTGTTGATTTTTGTGACCCCAATTAAACAGAACTAAGCTTGTGAAAAGGAACCAGACACTTTTGATACATGTCTTTGGGGCTGCTATCTTAAAATTAGCATATTTTAGAAAGAGTTGGACAACAAATGGCTGGAGAACAAAATAAGCAAGTCCCTGGGAAGCTGTTACCGGAAAGAGTTGTGCCTGCTTTTAAGAAGCAGATAGCAATGGCAAGGAGTAATTTCCTAGACTTTAAATGTTCTACCTTCATACAGCAATCAGTAATATTATGCTAACTTTTGTGTTTCACTTCCACAAAGGAAAAACTAGGGTTGTCTGATTCCTCAGCTGATTCATGCTTGTGGTGTGATCGTCTCTCCCTCAGGGCTTGGTTCAGTGGTCAACAGCATGTCTGCCCCATCCATAGGAGTTAAAGATTTGGATTACTGTGGGTCTTACTTGCTCAGAATACACATCTTCTGTCAAATGAATCTAAGTTCACCTAGCACTTCAAAAACAGCTTTTCCTCTTGCAGGATGAGGAGTTTATTGCATATGTAACTGGAGAGAACCAGGTACTTCTGTTTGTGCTGAAGCTCACACTGAGTGAATGGAGAAAGTGAGACAGATGAAAGCCGCCTCCTTCACCTTTGCTCATCCCTAACTTATGAGTCTTCTAATGTCCCAGCTTCATGTTGGGACAAGTCTAGACCACACAATCATTCCTCCTACTCCTGTTGCCTGTTGTTTTCAACCTTTGAAAAGATTTCCCATCTTTTCCCTGCACCCACACATGCTCAGGTTGGGTGCCCTGTAGTTCAGACACAGTCGTCGTGACTAACAAGCCTCAGCGCTGATGGGAATCTCCAGCTGCCTTGTTACTGCAGCACCAAAGGAGCTCACCATAGGACTACAAGGCACATTTTGTTCTATATAGAGAGATTTTTATGTTCTGAAATGCTGTATTTCTGCTACATCTTGAAAATTTTATCTTCTAAGCTGTATGATGGTAGAGCTGATGATTGTAGACAAAAGCAAGAAACCACAGAACAAACTAAAACTACATAATTTAATATCTTTGACTGCAGCAGTACCAATTTGATGGATCTGAGAACAGAATTTCCTGTCTCAGCGTTTGGCATGTAGTCTAGGAGCATAATGCCTGATAATTAAAACCATGGGTATGAAACTGTATAGTGTAAACTAAGCTATGATTCTCAGCAGTGTTTCAGGTATCAGCATCCAGACAGGCAGAGAGCTGAGGGTTGTCACGGAAGTGAGCATGTATACCTGCTGGTCAGCAAGGGAATTTGTAGAAAGGCTGAGGCATTAAAGAGAAATACAGGTGGTAGAAACTTTGTTTCCTATCACTTTCAGGGGAAAGACTACTGTTAAAATTTCAAACTGATCTGTACACAAGCTTGGTAGGTGTTTAGGGTCTCTTATTTCTTAGATGTGGTAAGGGATTTCTGCTCTTTATCTCTTCCTTTCACTTTCTTAACTGAATCTGTTGCGTGTAGCAGGAATGAAGAGTGTTGTACTACCAGAAAATGTACAAAGCGTTTATGGTGCCAGTGTGTTCCAGGTAATCAGCTGATACAATCCTCTGCTGGGAATGATATTCTTTGGTTGCCACTGTGTTTTCTTAAGGCTTTGTGACTGTCATAGTAGCAGTCACAAAGTAGTGTAGTAGCATAGTAACATCATGGAACTCATTTCCATTTTAAACTACTCACCTTAGTGTTGGTAATTCAGCAAGGTTTGTTAGTCTTAATGGCTGTAATATTATATGCTCTCTCACCTTCCCTGCCCCTCATAATTTATATTCACTAATGTTGTCATGCATATTTTTGCTTAGAGTGTTGTATTTATGTTTTTGGGTGGGGATCCTGTGACCTAATCTGTGGTGTACACATCCACATGCGAATTCAGCTACCTTTGCAGTTCATAGAAGTGGCACTTGGAGAAAATGATTCACACATTCATCCTCTGACAGATGTCTAGAGCTGGGCAGGTGAATCATAGCCCAGAAATGCCTTTCTCTCATGGTGAGTCTAGGCAGCTAAGCCAAGTTGTGGGAGTCTGTATTACAGAAGTCTGAAGCTGTGTCCTTAAAATAAAATGTCATTGCTTTCATTTCCTGAACAACACAAGCTATGGTATTCTACCACTGTTAGGCTATTTACATAACTGCACAAAAAAGTTTGCTTTCAGAGTCTGAGCTTTAAGAAAATAATTTAAAATGACAGTTGAGTAAGTTACATAGATGAGAAAACCATCATTTTAAATAAATGTGCTAAGTGATATTAGTATTTCCTTTATTTGTTTTGGTTTTTGTGAGAAAAGTAGGACTTGTACCTTATATGTAATATGCAAAATATTTTTTGCATATTATATGGAATATGTTGTAGGCACATAGAAACTTTTGTTCAGTGACTGTAAAGGCACATGCTCCCTCTAGTGCCTAAGTCTATTTTCTTGTAACGGCAATAGCTTTGTTGGGCTTTCTGCCATGTTCTAGTATACGGTTGTTTGAGTCCCTCAAGTATCAATCTTAAAATGGGTGTAATATGAAAAGGGGATAAAACCTTTAGTATTGTATGCCTTCTGCATCTTTCCCCTTGTGTGTAGCCAAGGGAGTCATATAATGCATTAGGATAAAACACATGGGAATGTTAGTCTAAATGTATTCTTTTGCATTAATGTAAAGTTTCTTATAGCCTATCAGGTCAGTAAACTGTTCCTTCACATTAAACATCATCTGGGAAAACCATGGAAGCTCAGGAGAGTTCATGGCATACGCGGAATCTGAGGAACTCAAAAAGTACCTGGACCCTAATTTCAAATTCAGGTCATCATTCCCTTTTTAATATTTTTGTTAGCTGATGTTTTTAATGTGGCTGTTACGGCTAGCAGACTAAAGTTATATGACGTGTTCTAAATCAGTATGTAACATCACTGCGTAGAAAGAAGAATTGCCTGAACTATCTAGACAGCTATATATGCTGTGCAGTGAGAGAGTGTAAGCTGTGAGCATCTATGCTATCATCTGAGAGGAGCAGAGGGGAGAATGGAGTCGATTTGTGTGCCGTGTGAGATGACTGAGGATGCATATCCTCCTTGCTTGTTAGGCGGTGGCTGCAATCGTCCTGGCACACAGTCCTTTCTGAAGGCAGCATTTCGATGCGGTGCGCGTTCTAAAGTTTTTAAATGTTATTTTTAAAAATATGCATTCTACAGTTGTAAACCATGCTTAAAAATAAGTTCGGTTAGAAATATTATGTGTAGGGAAAAATATGTATGAATCAATGTATATTCCCAGCAACATTCCATGATAAATTGTAAAATCCAAGGTGATGAATAGTACTGCAGTAATGCATTGACTACACCATTATCAAGCTCTGGTAGAGGTGACAATAGCGGCCTTTAAGGGGATTTGAGAAATGAGAATGGGTAGGAGTTTCTGAAGAAATTTCTGCTAAATATGATGGTGATTGAATATTCTTGTGCTTTGTATTTATTTTGACTAAAAGCTGTCTGAAATGGTGAGCTTTTAGTTTTAGGGGTTTTCTGTTATTTCCCCCAGTCTTTCTCCCCACAAGGAAAATAAATGAAAAATCTGTTGTAAGGCTTTGTGGACATCAGCGTTCAAACGCAAGAAAAATGTACACAAGTAAAATGCATGTTCTACTGAGGTGCACTGGGAATATCAGTCATATTTAATATTATGTAGCTTGCATTTATACAGCTGAATGGAAGAGTGAAATGGTGAAATTTGAAATAGCGGCCAGCAGCAGCCTCTCTTCTGTCCTGGGTCTTTGAATCTTCCTCTTTCCCAGGGGAAGGGAGGGAGAGAGGGAGGAAGTGTTCACGTGTTTTAGCAATCTTTCTTTTCAACAGGTACCAATACTCAGTGTAAGAAAAAGTAACTGAAAGTAATTAACTATGCTTGATTACATTTTAAAGTAGTCTGAAACTAGAGCTGAGTACAAAAAAAAAAAAGCCAGTAACTTGTTACAGTTATAACTGATTGTCTATTAAAAGTTACTTTCTCAGCATTGCCATTGGCAAACCCATTTGCCTGCTGTAAAGATTCCTTTTCTCCTTGTGGTGGCATTTTATCAGCATTAGTGGGTATGATAGTAAACAGCAAAATTATGTCATTTAAGAGCTAGATTCCGCCACAGATAACCCCTTCATGAAAAGGATGCTTCTTAGATTACCTCTCTTAAATTTTGACAAGATGTGTTTACATCCTATTTGATGTCTCCATATGCCTTCAACCACTTGGAAGTTTAAATGCTGTGCGCTTACTCTTTTGTTTCCAGCTGTGCGCTGTAGATTTTGTGCAGTAAAATGTTCCACTTATCTGCTTCAAAATTACTGGGTAGGCTAAACCCTTAGCCAACTGAGTGTACATTTTACTGTGTTTTTTTGGGTGGTCAGTGACCTTCCCAAGAAATGCACATCTTTCCTAGGAGGGGAACTTGGCCCATAACTTTTTATTGTGTGCTACATGATTATCTTTGGTGAGGTTCTCTAAAGAGAAATGCCTTTTCTTGGTAATTGCAGTATAATGTCAGTAGAGACAAATATCATTCAACAGAGTCATATTCAGGAATTTTTAAGATAAGGTAACATGTCAACATCCTGAAACACAATATGGAAATGATCATTCATGAGGATGCTGTTTGCATGCGAATATCATGTTTCTTTTCTTTGAGGAAACAGGAAGGAATTTGGCCATTATAAGCATTTGCATTCCTGCTTCAAATAGAGGGGTTTTTTCTTCAAGCTGCATTGAGTCAGCAGAATGTGGCCCATCCCTACAGTTCCATCCTTGCTGCTTCTTCACTCTATAGCAATTAGCTGATAACCTGTTGGAATATTGAATTATTACTCCCCCTCCTGCTGGCTCTGCTTAAGGAGGGAAAAAAAGGAGGATAAGATTTTGGATATGAAATGCTGAATTATCTCCTTTTTTATCTGACGATCATCCCTGGTGTATTCAAACCACAGATGTGGGTCTGTTTCAGAAATGTTTAATGAAGTAGACTTTTTATTGTAATCGCTCCTTGATGTTGTCTTATAACCATTGCTGTTGCAGAACCAAGATGCTGAAGCTTGTGATCTTAGGCCTGTTTCTACTCTACTGCATGTGATTAGCATCGTGCTTCTTAGTTAAAATTGTGACATTCATTTAGAAATTACTAAGAACAGAAGTGCACAGCATGATGCTGTGCTGATGCAGTTATTATTTCTGTCTAAACATCAACTGCTATGAGATCCAAACTTTAGCAAGATTTTTAGATTTATAGTTTTGTTTCATTAGTAAAGGGTAAACTCTGCCTTGCAACTCTGAAAATACACATTGGCTTTTGGTTTTTGTACTGTATAGTAGTTTTATCAGGTAAGGATAGGAGAATGTCATGTAGTTGAATATATATTTTAAAAATGACTGTTTCAGTAATTATTCCTTGGAGCTATTTTATTTTTGCTTCCCCAGTCCTGGGAATGTCTGAGCAGTGGGGCACTGACCTGACCTGTAATTTTGACATGAATTCAGGTCCCATCATAGCTGTTCTGATTTATATCGCTGCTGAAGTTCAACCAAGACCTCGACCATTTATATATCATGTGGTGATTTTTTTCATGTAGTTTTTCTTTTGTTCAAAAAAGATGACTGCTGACTTTCTTTAAATTGTAGAATTCTTAATGTTTTCTGCCAGTCCTGTTGTTCTGAGTTAGTTTGCCCCTGAATGTGTTTGTACACTGTGTGAAAGCAGATTTTTCCATGATACAACGTGAGGGCAGAACTCAGCTTGATTTTGTTTCATTCTAATAGCGACCTGTTTGACACAGTTTGATGTTTGCCTTTTTATAAATATAAACTCATACCTTGTGTCTTATATTTTTGTATTTCATCTGGATTTTCTCAGGATAGACCTAGACGAAAATATTGTCTTGGACAAAAGACACATTCCGCAAAATGAGGCAGCCAAAATAATGAAACAAAACCCCATCAAACCGCTAGCATTACCCTACGTTCCTAACTTAAAACTGTAAAGTAAAGCCACTGCTATTTCTCTCAGTTTTCTTCTTTAACAGTTTATCATATCAATAATCTCGTTTACACCATTCGTCTGACATGTGCTACCAGAGGTTATCTTTTAAGTATAAATCAAGCTTTTGGAAATGTTCCAGAATATATCACACTGTGAGATGTCATTGCATAAACATGTTGGCCGAGCTTACTCAGTATTAGTGAATTGGAACTATGAACCACTGTGTTCATGTATTTCCAGTAGCTATTTTTTCTTTTCACACTTTTGTGATACTTGACCTGCTTATCTTGTATTCTTTTCTCTGATTTGCATGCTATTTCTCATTTTCCATCTGAGTGTTATAGTGCTGTATGCATTTCCTGACAGCCAATTAATTGGCTAGCTATTCACGCAGCCAAGAATGGAGGCAGCAGTTCTACATGGACCCCTCATGTCCATTGATGTGTACAGCAGACATCCTGAGAAAGGGGACATGTTTCCCTGGTCTTGTGGCTGCATGCTGTTCACATCAATTTCCCATTAAAAGGTAATTTAAAGGTATAGCCCCAGGCAGACTCAGGAGAGAGTTATAAAAAGAGTTTAATTAACAGTTCCGAGTAATATAATCTAAGGTTGAATAGTCTGTAACCAGCTCATTTTTTTGTTCACATTTGTCATTTCCTTTACTTGCAGATTAGAGGAGATTTCCTTGTTTGGTAAAGAATGCAGTGAAATAAGTTTTCAAAGAAGCTTTGCTGTATGCGTCTTGGAGCTAGATCACTGTGTTGTCACAAGCTTTAAACCTGCCACTGCCTATCTCCTCCCTGCATTAGCTCACCTCTTCTGGTCAACACATTTTAAGGAAAGAGATTCAAGTCACCTCACTGTTGGGCCCTCCATGCTTTTTGAAAGCTTTACCGCTGTTCAAAAACGCATTTAGCCCAACTTGTTCCAAAATACTCTAAAGAAATCGCTATTTTCATGTGCAGAAAATGGGGCTAGAAGAGATATAGGAGGCTTTGGATTCAAAAGCAAGTACTGTTGTATCTCTTGTTGGCTGCATTTTTGAGAAAACTTTCTTTGTGGGGATTTTGTTTCATTATTTTTTTTTTCTCTCTCCTCCTGTGTTTTTGTGTTGTGCAGGTTTCTGCACACATCCAGCCATGCTGAATATAGCAGGATGTGTTACTTTCATGAGTCCTAACAGCCTTCAAATCAGAATGATTTTCTGTCATGCTGGCCTGACCTTTTCCTGGAAAAATTTATTACCTAAAAGAAGAAAAAAAAGACAAGTAAGGGGATCTGAAGTACTGTCTTCCTTGAGGGCTAAAGATATACAGTGCTTGTTGTCATTTAACTGTCCACCCACCTAATTCATTCTAAAATGCCAGCTACAACTGCAGCAATTTGTGGACACAACATATCTTGCGTGCTTGGTACATTAGGACTACAAGGCTGACAATTTTGTTCTCCCACAGAAATCTGTCTTACTGCTTTCTTACATCTGCCTCCTTTACTCTTCCAGCAGAAAATACATAGATTTCTTAAAATCTTTTGGTTTTTTACATAGATCACTGCTGAGGTATAGAGTGGAAGCGGTGACTGAACTCTTGTTTTGCCCTGTAACCTACTATGTTAAATCATTCCACAGTTAAATACGGTTACGCTTGGACATATTCTGCACCAGTTAAATAAGCCTGACTTGTCAAGTATTGAGTTTGTTTTGATTGCAGAAAAAAATGAGATGAAGCATAGTTTGATCTTTATTCTTTTGTGTGCCAACTTTTTAAGTACGTTATGACAGTTTAGGGAAAAAAAAAAGAAGCATAATGGGAATCTTTTCATATGATTGACAGAAAAGACCTGTTAAGAAGTGCTGGAAGTGACTACCTCAGTGAAAATTACTGTGGAGCTAAATCAGCTTTTGCAGTATCTTATTAACGCTGCCACAACATCCAGATAGTTTGTTAATTACCATTGTGCTTCTCCCTCCAGTTGCTGTGTCAGGTAGGCATGAAAGTTAACATTCACCTCCATAGTATACATCAAATCTGCTAATTTTCATCATGCTCTCACAATGGAAAACTGTAGAGCTGATCAAAATAAATTTTAACTATAGCCATTCTGAAGGCTGAGTAAGCTTATGGGGCAAATGTTAATTTACACGTCTATTTCAAACATATGGTGGGTTTATAATTGTAACTGTGGAATGGTTTGGGGGGCGGTTCTGTCTTGTAGAGCTCAGACTAAAAGCAACACTTTTCAAACAAGCCTGAAAAACTCCCATGGTGCTGACAACAGGGATTTTCCAAAGTGAGCATAACCCAAGCAGCCTTGATGTTCCGTGCCAGGAAACTCTGACTTCAGGGGTCTCTAGGATTCATGAGTTCCAGGGAGCGGGTGAAAGAAATTAAAAGTAATTTAAAAATAGAGCTGTGTTTCTCAGCTGTAGTGTAGACATGCTGTCTCACGGAAATAGTCAGTGTTGCTCTTCCCCCCACCCCCCCACAAGCTGCAATGCCAGGTTCCTGATCTGTATCTGTCCTATACAACAGACCCTGTATATCCAAAGCCATGTTTCCATGCAGAGATGAGGGCACTGCAGTGAAAACAGACTGTACTCTCCCGTATGCACACACAGCGCTTCACTGCAGGATTGAGCACTGCTGCAGAAGAGGTCTAGTGCTTGACTTGTAACGCTGCTGAAGGACACCAGAGGTGACCTGAGCAGGAGCAGGCACATCAATAACTGCATTTTATTCTTAGCTTTCTGTTTGCTCACAGGTAGTTGCTGACCTATGCAAACAGTATATATGCTATTTACTAAGCAAGTCTGGCTAGTATATGCAACCATCTGGAAACAAAAGTTCTGCTTATCTGCGGTAACCATCTACTCTGAGAGGAATGAGCAGAAAGCAGTCCAAGTTTTTCCTGTGATGTAGGCTTGAGGACTTGATAGCCCAGGTAAAGATGAAAAGGAGGAGATGGGTACCTTTTCCCTGGGTTGCATAGTGGAAATCACTGTCTAGCTGTAACTCGCATAGGCCTGAAACTACCAATTTCCAAGAGTAACAGTAAGATTCATCTGTGTCAAACTCACTCTGTCTTGTATTACGGCAAGAACACATTTAGCCTTGCCCAAGACAGTGTACTGCAGACAGTTTACCTGCTGAGAGGGGTACTCAACAGCTTGTCCATGGGAGCTATCACAAGGTGATCCTGGACATCAGTTTGGCTTGTCCCAAAAGTTGGCCCAGCTACCAGGGACAGTGAATCTTCTGAGGAACTGGTAACTAGTGGTGTCCCCCAGGGGTCAGTACTTTAAACTGGGCCCAGCCTTGTTTAACTTCTTCATTAACGACCTGGATGAAGAGTTAGAATGTACCCTCAGCAAGTTTGCTGATGACACCAAACTGGGAGGTGTGGTAGATACACCAGAAGGCTGTGCTGCCATTCAGCGTGACCTGGATAGGCTGGAAAGTTGGGCAGAGAGGAACCTGATGAGGTTCAACAAAGGCAAATGCAGGGTCCTGCACCTGGGGAGAACAACCCCATGCATCAGTACAGGCTTGGGGTGGACCTGCTGGAGAGCAGCTCTGTGGAGAGGGACCTGGGTGTCCTGGTGGACAACAGGTTAACCATGAGCCAGCAGTGTGCCCTGGCTGCCAAGAAAGCCAATGGGATCCTGGGGTGCATCAAGAAGAGTGTGGCCAGCAGGTCGAGGGAGGTTCTCCTTCCCCTCTACACTGCCCTAGTGAGGCCTCTCTCATCTGGAGTACTGTGTCCAGTTCTGGGCTCCCCAGTTGAAGAAAGACGAGGAGCTACTGGAGAGAGTCCAGCGGAGGGCTACAAGGATGGTGTGAGGGGACTGGAACATCTCCCCTACGAGGAGAGGCTGAGGGAGCTGGGCTTGTTCAGCCTGAAGAAGAGAAGGCTGCGAGGGGACCTAATATATACTTACAAATATCTGAAGGGTGGGTGTCAGGAGGATGGGGCCAAGCTCTTTTCAGTGGTGCCCAGCGACAGAACAAGGGGCAATGGGCACAAACTGAAGCATAGGAAGTTCCGTCTGAACATGAGGAAGAACTTCTTCCCTCTGAGGGTGACGGAGCACTGGAACAGACTGCCCAGGGAGGTTGTGGAGTCTCCTTCTCTGGAGATATTCAAGATCCACCTGGACAAGGTCCTCTACAGCCTACTGTAGGTGACCCTGCTTTGGCAGGGGGGTTGGACTAGATGACCCACAGAGGTCCCTTCCAACCCCTACCATTCTGTGATTCTGTGAAGCATCACTGATAACATCTGACACTTCTCAGCCTTCTGACGTGGCAGAGAGAGACAGTATGTTCAAGGGTTTGTTGACCATCCCTGTGCAAAGATGACTGGAGAACAGGAAAACAAGAGACACTCTGCCTGCTCCAGAGCATTAGAAATTTTCAGACTCAGGAAACAGTAAGATTGGGCAAGAGTGGGCAAGCCCATTACCTTTTTTATTATGGTTTGAATTAGAATTTCCAAACCTTTTAGAGTATAGTGGCTGTGATTAAATAATTCCCCTCTTTAGACAGAATTGGTAAAACTAGGAACAAGAGGAGATTGCAGTCAGGGGAAGGACTGAGGAAGAGTGAGTTCAAAGCGGCACCAAAATATCCAGAGGGGGATATACATCAGGCCTGGAGAGAGTTGGATCTATTGAGAGCTAGTGGGTCTGCAGATGTTTT
Source organism: Opisthocomus hoazin (assembly GCF_030867145.1). Lineage (NCBI taxonomy): Eukaryota > Metazoa > Chordata > Aves > Opisthocomiformes > Opisthocomidae > Opisthocomus > Opisthocomus hoazin. The sequence goes on from NC_134415.1 coordinate 57,090,135, forward strand.
AACTGTTCAGCTGTGGCCTGGGCCAAAATGTCGCATTGAACAGTTTTTAATGGTTGTCCTTAACTGCCACAAATGCAATCAGAAGACATTCAGCACAGTGCAACTTTCAAATCTATTTGCTGTGTTCTTTCATTTCACCAGCTGTTCTGTCCTTACTTCGTAGTAGCTTCAAAAGTTTTGATTATTCTTGCCCATAGTTAAAATTACGCTTGTGTGGGTAAATGCAAGTGTGTTGCATCTAATGTCAGAGATAATTGCTGGCTGCCTCGAGAGACTTGATAGATTCATTACCTCTACGTATGGTAGGAACAAAACTGTCAGATTTTATTTAAGCTTTGAAGAGTCTTTAAAAAGGGTTAGGAATCGTCACAGAAAGAGCATCAGCTTGCTAAACAAGGTCCCACACATTGCTACATTAGTGCAGTATATTTATGTTGAGACATATTTCCTACTTGTCTTATAAAAAAAATAAAGGATTTATGGCTCTCTTTCTGATGGCCATAGATCTTCCAAAAGGAGAGCACTTCATGTTGGACTCTGTCTGAATATCTGTAGGAGGTCTGTCAAATATACTGAGGTATTTTCCAGGCAAAATCTCTGATGCATCTGATGCTGTCACTTGCTAAGAATATGGCCAGTTCAGCAAACATTACAAGTGGCATGTTCTCTTTGATGTCTCCTTATTTTATCTATTTTATTGTATTTTTCCAGTATGATTGTAATTAATGGCCTCACTGAGTTTGAAGTTGTATTGTGCGAATGCAAATGAGTCAAGTTCCTGTCTCAGAAAAGTAACTGAAGTTCCTGTAAGCACCTAGCAGGAATTTAAGTTGATCTCACTGCTGGCTGCATAGTCCCACTCTCCTCCTTTCTTTGCTGCATGGTCTCATCCCACTCACTAGTCCCGGTTCTGGTATTCTTCAAACCCACATTTTATCACACCAAGCGAATAAAACACAGGTCAAAGCAGCCAGTAGCTGGCTTGTTCAGCCTGCTGTAGAGCCTCAGCCTGGAGATGCGGTTACATGTTACAGCCGAGCTCCTCAAGAGCTGTAGAGAGGAGTCCTCCCTTGCTCCTCCTGTCTGCTGCTAACCACACAGTTCTACCCATCTCCTTTGCCACAGCTTTGGCTCTCACCAACTTTTCATTTAATTTGTTCAACTTGCTAATTCAGCAGAAAGTTCTTCAGTTCCTTTTCTCAGGCTTCTTTTCTGATTAATGACTCTACCCGGTGCAAAACTGGACAGGCACTTGATGAGGTGCAAAGGAGGATGAGAGACAGATGAAGTGACTAGGATGAAGGAGGGAAATTGCAGAAGAGTTGGCAACACTGGGAGCTCCTTCTTCAGTAGCAGTGTACTTCAAATGAGCTTGGGTCATGAAGTGCCACTTCTCCCCAGCACCATAACCGGAGGAGCAGGTATAGCCGAGGCCAGGAAACAGAGCGCAGAGCAGCCAGTAGCAGCAGAGAGCTGGGAATTAGCTCAGGAACCCCGAACTCACCAGAGTGTGCTGTCATCATGCTTTTTTATGGTCTTTGTAAACTTGTGGCAGGGTTTTGAAAATTACAGCTGCTGCAGAAAAAAAGCACAGTAGATTTTATTGGATGTTTTCTCATTTGAATCCCTCTGCCTTCCCTGAAATACTTACATGAAAATGACAGATATTGGTAAGATTATTTTTTTATGCACTACAAACATCACAGGCTAATTTCAGTGTGTGAATGAAATATTTAAGTAATAAAGGGAGAGGACTGCATAGTGGTAAGAACAACAGATACTTTCACTGACGTAGAGGGAATGCGAAGGCTGTAGGGCAGTGTGGTGGCCTAAGGAGGTTTCCCAGTGGCACTTGCTGGAATGTTCGAAAGTTTGAATCCTCCCTTTGTGCTGAGCTGTAATGGGTGTTTAAATCTGTCATGAGCAAGCAGGGAACTGATCAAAATATAGCATGCATTTGATGTAATGGCAGCTACAGAAAAAGAAATTAAATCTGTTACAGATGTTGACATATTGCAGTTAGCTCAAGTGGAGTTCTAGCTTGTCTTAATTAACACAGAAAGCTGGAATACATGTAAAGAGGAAAGTTCTTCAGAGCAGATAGGGGTTCTTTGAGCTAGTTAGCCAGCTTGCTCTCATCTCAAATTCAAAATGGCATAGCTTTGGACAGAAGAGTTAAATGATGAAGCACAATTGTCTCATTTTTTCAGCATTGAAGGTTAAGGAATCTGGTTATCCACATAAAGCCCATTTATAAAAAAGTTGTTGTGCCTAATATCTGCAGCAAACTGTTGGGAAACTGCGGAAATCAAAATTGGTGAAGAAACAGCAAGGAGATTCACAGCTTTTCCAGTGTTGAAGTCTTTCCTTCCAGTCAGCCAAGCACCACAAAAGTGTACTACTACTATATATGGATTACTCAGATACAAATTTTATATTAAAGTAGATGAGAAAGCACATAAAGTAGCTATATGAGTATACAGAGTAATCTTACAAAGCAGTGAAAGCAGGTGTGAAATTTTCTTCCATGTTTGACACACCTGAGAAACAGAGACCTGAGTGGCATGTAGGACAGCAGTTAGTTCATGGTGTGGTGTAATGTGCAGCGTCATAAAACCCTTCTTCAGCGTTTCATTTAGAAGTAAAAGAGCATTGTTGTGTAAGCCTCTTTTGAGGAGAATTTATATTGGTTCTTTTGTGTTCAGTTTTGTCAGTGAAACAATTTCTGTGCATTCTGCACATTTCTCTGTTCCTCTCTCTACACCGCGATTTTCTGTTACTCTGGGGAAGAGAGTTTTTGAGGCCAATAATTTAGAAATTTTGCAGATGTCATCCAGAAAATGAAATTTATCTTGCTATTGTCTGAGCTGTTGTAGGAATTAGCTTGCAAGGTTAACAGTGAAATAAAAAATGAGGTTTGGTGCGATCTTTATTGTTTGTGATTTATTTGTGGTAATAGCCTCTGCCATACAACTAATCACTTTACAAATGTTCAAGGAGGACATTCTTTGCTCTAGGGAACTCACAGTACAAGGAAAACCGGTCAAGGGAACGGGGCGGGGGGGGGGGACGGGGAGGGGGGACACACAGTGACAGGCAATTTAGAGCTCTGAAGGTGATGACAAGAAGCTTAAATTTGATGTGATACAAGTGGAAGTCTTCAAAGAGGGAGTGAACTGACATGATCAAATAGACAGGTGAGGAAAATGGCTGTTGCAACTGTGTTTTGCATGGAATGAAGGGTGCCTTTTGTCAAGTCAAGGAACAGGATTTACCACTGCTCAAGGTAGGATATAACGAGGGTCTGAGTAAGAGACTTGTCTATAGGAATCACAGGCAGGATCTTGGAGATGTTAAGAATGAAGTTAGCAGTAGAACTGGAGTGTGACTCAGCTGCGTGGCAGAGGAAAGCAAAGTGAAAATTCACTCTGAGATTTTAAGTATAAGCCATGGTGAAATTAGTTGAGTTGTCATGTTTCATAAAGTAGAAGAGCAGAAACAAAATGTTTATAACGAAAGATGTGGATACTGTTGTGGCAGTCTTATATAATATCCATGTACTTTGTTACTGGACATTGCAAAATAAAATTGGTAGTGAAACATCTTTCACTTCAATTTTCCAGGCTATAGGACAAAGACACAAGGCAAATCTTCCACTGTGTGAAAGTCATCAACAGTTGCAGAGCAGAACTGTGTACAGTGTGGAAAACACAGGAGGTGTTTAGAGAAAAAAAGTTTCATTCACAATGAACGGAGTTAAAAACTTCTTAGAGCAAAACCACAGGAATTTTACTGGTGGGAAAAAGTTCATTTCAAGTCTCAGAAGTCAGTGATACAGAGAGAGACTGTGTTCAAGTGAAATTCAGGCTCTCTGGGTGAAGAAAGAGCTATAGAAAAATCGAAGTCAAGCAAAACTATTTTAGCATCTCATGTCAAGTTCTAAAATATTTCAGCTGTCTTCCATTTGCAGCCAGAAGCACCCTTGTCTGAGGAGCAAAGGCCTAACCAAACACAAAGAACTAGCACAAATCACAGAAGCACAGTAATTTTAAAAGTTGTTTTTTATTGCTGCTTGTAGTTGATTTTTTTTTTAGGGCATTTTTTTATTTGGGCGTGGGGAATCAATGCTTAAGGAGACTTTTTGCAAGCATCCTAATAGACTACTGGGATTCAAAGCCACAACTCTCTCTTATCAGGAGAGTTTTCTAACCAGCTGACTTCAGAAGAGTTGTCTTTGGGTGGGCATGTAACTGAGATAGTACCTGTGAAGAAGATGCCCATTTTATCAGTCTGTATCTCACCTCTCAGCTTTTCTGAAGTTTGAGGGACTATTTTTTCTTGGCTGGTGTCAGAGGAACATTTGAAAATTATGCAATGTTTATTTTCTCTAGATTTCTCCATATACTTTTTCCTGCTTGCTTAACTTACAGGATATGAAGCCTGTGACAAAAATTATTCTGTTGCAGGTTATAATTGTGCGTGTTGTTTAAAAAAAAAAAGAAAATAAAGAATCCTACAAAAATCAAATGAACAGTCAGGTAGCACTTAAAGATACTCTAAACTTGTTGCCAGCATAAGAATGTATGGATAGCCAGACACAGATGATTTTAACCAGTCTCAGTGCATAACAAAAAATTATGATCTGCCAGCTTGTCTTTTTTGTGATTCTTTTCTTAGCCTTGAGCTTTATGAAATGCATTTATTTTGATTTTATTTTATATCACCATCCAAATAACATCGTGGCTGAATGTCAGACTAGAGTGAAATATGCTCTCCTTTACTATGAGCTTTCACACAGGCTCTTAATTCCCCCTCTTACTGCAGAATATCTCTTGCTGAGCTCTCGCAGTGAAATGTGCTGCAGTTCTCTCTGGCTGTTTTAGGTGTTTATGGATTGCTGCTTTAAGAAGTAGAAAAGTTCTCATTGTTGCACAAACATAACCCTTAAGGTATGGTAATGGAAGAGGCAAGGTCACCTCTTTGCTACTGTAATGGCACAAGCAGCATCACATTTCGTGTTGCACTTTCTTGTGGTGACCAGAAAGTGCTAGATTTTACAGAAATTAGTGGCTGGTGGGACAGGACTAACAAAACTTTAAGACAGAGTATCTGATGAGGAAAGGCAGAGGGAAGAGAGATAACATGTCCTTGTTGTTATGATAGACCTCACAAGCTTCCTGGCAGTCACTGTAGATAAAATTAGTGGGCAGGAGCTGTACTGACTTATGGCTAGTCTGAACATGAGCATGTTTGGTCGCATTTTTATTTTTATAAGGTTGCAGAGACTTTGCCAGCACCCATCAACGTTGTAAGGGAAATGAGGCGTAAAGCATTTGCACAGATACACTGTGTGTTTTCATTGCAAGAATAATCTAGTTTTGCAGGTGCTTCCTTGTGATGGTGATTTCTTTGCTTTCAGACTTGCACAGTGAAGATTTCCAAGTGTTATTAACTCGCTTGGTTTTTTCTTATCTCTCAGTGTAGCTACCTGATTACCTAATCCAGCTTTCAGTTTACAAAGTCATATTACTCAGTGAGGATGACTTTGTGGGGCTTATATTCCATTTCCATCGAAGTATCCTGGAGAGGACAACATGAGAAGGGAAAACTCACAAGGAAATGACTGTATGTTTAGAATAAAATAAGTATCTATCTGTCATACTAAGTCATATTCTGTGTACTTATGTATTATTTGCATTTTTCTATGAAGTAAATGTAATGTGCAGGGGGTTTAACTTTTTAAAAGAATATGTTTAAAATGCAGACAGACTGAAACAGGATATGTAATGTAAGGGCTCGTCTACAGTAGCAAAGATCAGATATTATGATTCAAGAGAAAAAGTCTTGGCATTTTAACATTTCTGTCTACAAGAGTTACTGCTGTTAAGTGTGTGGATGACCAGCTGCAGACATTCACCACGTATGAGTAAGGCAATTTTTTTTTTTTTTTTTTTATACATATTATCTAACTCTTTCAGTGGCTATACACACATATACATAAATATATGAAATGTCACTTGGATAATAAGATGACTAAATGCTGTGTGTATAGGAATTGTAATACCCCCCCCCCCGCAAACCCCAAATCAAAAAACAACCCCAAAACATCAAAACAAACCGCAAAGGATAGAGAACAGGAGGACTTCAGAGATGTGGAAAACAGGAACCCAAATTATACAATGAGATGTTATTCCATACAGGAAGGTCTGTCTCCCCCATCTTGCATCTTTATTCCCCATATTAAATTCTAAAATCCCCGTGACAGTTCCCCCTCTGTGTCCGAACTGGTATTATTAGGATGGACTTAAGTAAGAGGCTGTAGTAAAGTGAGACCTTGAAAGAGAAAGGAATTTTACTTGTGATTATTCCGTTCCATTGTTTTATTTAGTAGTAGTCCACAAATCTACAAAAAAAAGAGGAATAGCAGATGAGTGACCTGAAAAAAAGTACACTCGCATGTATTAAACTGCAATATAGTAGTTACTGGTAACTTCTTAAGGCCATTGCTTTTAAAGTTTTAGCAAAGCAATGTGTATAAAGACAGACATTCAAGCGAAATTGTATACCATATTTCTTCTGACATATATGCTTTTTTCAATTTGTTTATATGTTCTTGGAAGAGGAATTTAGCCATGTATTTTGAGGACATAACGTTTAGAAGGCTCTCTCCCAGATTCCCTACAATATATGATCATGTGGTACACTTCCAAGTATTAGAACTGACTTCTGAGTATTATGAACGGTAGCAAAAGACTAGCCATTTGTGGTCATCCAGAGGTGAAAAGAAAGCTGGTTAGATTTTTTTTTTTAAATTTCCATTTCATGCTTTTATTTCGCACGAGATAAATGTTAACAAAATCCTTGTTAGTTAAAAAAAGAACGCTCAAAATTCTTTATTTGGAAGCACAAAGAAAAGGCATGTGGATGTGTTGGTAAAGCATATGGAGACCCTTATGTAAAGACAAAACAAAAGCAAAATAAAGTTACTGGCCGGACCCCCGAGGTGCAGCACGTAAGAGCGTTATGTGGAATGTTGCCAATTCCCCTTTCTTCTGAAGAACAAAAGTTCCTTTATATCTTAAAGTACAAGCAAATAACACAGACAGTATACATCTGGTAGCAGCAGAGTTGCACACTACTTGAATCTCTGGGTTTTTTTATACCAGTCATTTTCACTCAGTGCTTGGAAAGTAGTGACCTTAAATTCATGGCAATTACTGTATTACATTAGTTGGTTTATTCCAGACAAGCGCAATGCACTTTTTTCTTGGGTTGTGTATCCACAATATACAAAGATTGCTACTGCAGGAACCTCCTTTCTGTTTACGAAGATCTTTACCCTCAAGTGATGTTTTCCCACTGTAGGAACTTAACTACGTTTGCAAATAAAACTTCACTGTCTGAGCCCAGAAACATAGTTTAATGCACTTACTGTTTCTCTAAATTTTCTGCAAATTTTTGGTAATTTTTACTTCTTTAGTAATGGTTTGTGTCTCATCTTTTCATTTCTGGCAGCCGTTTAGACACACCAGCTGTGCGGAAGTAAACATGTACTTCAAAAAATTAAAACATTTATCTTTTGCTGATCATAGTATCTATTAATAGCTTGATCTGAGCGTATTTGAATCAACCTCTGGGATCTGCTAGAACTGCCACACACTGTCATTACTAAATTAAACATGCCAAAATCTGTTATGGTATATCCATACACTCATAATACATTTTCACACTCTTTTCATGTCCTCCAAAGCAGAGGCAGCATGGCTGTAGGCACACTGCCTGTCAGGAACAGTCTCTAGAGTATACTGACCTGTGAACTGTGGCAGGAAAGTGGTGGGGAGCACACTGGTCATCACAGCCCAGAAGCATATTCTAGGGATTTAGTAGTAGAGACAGCTAAGGTTAGGTACCTAGGAACATTCCTTGGCACAGTAAAATTTACTACTGTAGGTGTAACAAAGGAGTACTTCTAATAGATCTTCTAGGCTACTGCTGTCTCTCTGAGTTATTTTTAGAGAATAACGCTTGGAAAAAGAGACCTCCACTGAGCATTACCCCTATCCAGAGCGTATGCAAAGACTAAAAGTCATGTACCACTGTCCACATTGTTTAAAAAAATAAAAAAGTCATTCTATTGGAAGATTTTGAGCTATGAGAAATTTCCAACATTGCTATTTAGTAGATGGCTAATGAATTGTGTTGAATTTATTTTGAAGGACTCAGAGTTGAGTACTCAGCAGCAACCAATAAAGATGCCTTGACAACTTCAGGTTGTTTTGACAATAATAGTCTCTATGCTATCATGATATCCTTAAAATTATTAACTAAAGACCCCGTAACAATTACTGTTGCAAATTAGTAAATTTTCTCGCTTGCAAAAGAGTAGAAGCTACACCTCAGCTCCCCATGTGTAACTGAGGTGAAGTTCTGAAACGTGAAGAATGTGTTTGGGAAAGCTGAGTAGTTGCCATATTCTTTTATGGTCAGATATTATGTCTTAAAGTATATCTTTAAATTACAGACCGCAGTGAAGTAGGAGTATGCACGGACGTGAGGGGAGAGAGAGCGTGTTAGACCCCCAAGGGGAAGTGCGCACCAGAAGCAACATCACTCAGGACTGTGGCTAAGACACATACAGTGCCTGCATGGGCACTGTGACAAGACCTCTGCAGCACCATTTCTACATCAGCTGCAAACTGTTTCAAATGCACAGCTTCATCTCAGTGCTGCCTGACCTCGTACATATGAGACATGCTTCTGTGTCCAGCTTCTCCCAAGCTAGGATGATATCCTGCAGGTTTGAAGGATGGCACTGGCCTTCCTTTCAGTCTGTGACCCCACATACCAGAGAGCGAAGCTCATACATCTGCCTCTTGTCTTGGAGACTGCTGCACTGTGCTGCAGCTGTGTGTGGTTCCTCGTGTAGCCCCATGCTGACGAAAGCCCTGCTAGAAGGCTTTTTGTCTTCCCTCCCCACATTTGGAGAGGACTGGCACAGCCCATCTCCTCTTGCATGGCCAGAAGTGCTCGCTGTGCACACCTCTGTTGTGTGGGCCCTTGTAAGATGCGAAAGTTGGTCTCTGCCTGTAATGCATTTCAGGTTTCTGTAGTGTCTCCATTTTGGTTTTGGAGAAGCTCTATAAATTATGTTGTTAAGCATAATTCATTAGGAAGGCAGTTTACCATGAATAAGTGTGTCCGGCTGTTAGTGTGAAACAAATAGACAAGCAATGCTTGGCCCCAAGCCGTGACTGAAAAGCAATTGGGCAATGCGTGCTACATATCACAATTCGTTTTGCCATTTGTTGGATGTAATTCCTCTGATATAGAGAATTCATCTTCTACCCCCGCCTCTCCTTTTTAAAATGGCAATAGAATTTAAATTGAGAACAGTTTCCTGGACAACTTTAGCATTCTTTAAATGCTAAAGACTTTTCTGCTGTTTAGTGTAAACAGGGTGGGAAAAAATCTTAAAATGCCAAGCAAGCTATGTCCTAGTTTATGTCAGTCATCTTAGCAATTTGCTGTGATTGGATCCAAAATTCATAAATGATCTTTACTTTTATTGCCTATCAGTTGCACCAAGTGGGGTTGCATTTTTTTTGCCTCTGTAAATATTCTGAAGTGTCAGTCTGATAGAAACAAATGCAGAATATCTTTGCTCAGAACGATGTACTAAAAAGCTTTGAAAAGAAATGTGGAGAACATAGACATAGTTTGGAGAGAGAAATTCTACTGATAGAGCAATTTCTTCTTTTTCTTCCGCACCCCCTGTTTCGATCGTGTTGATAAGGGACTATTGTATGCTCCTGCATTAGAAGATTAAGATATTATGGGGAGCTTATGCAGAGTGTCCCTGCAAGGAGCAGACCATCTTTTCAGACATGTGTGTGCAATCCCGTAGAGCAGGGTTTGAGATGGAAGTCAGGATGAGCAGGAGAAGATCAGGAAAACTGGTAGGTCTGCTCATACACAAGTTTAGCAGAGAGTCTGGGCATGGCGAGACCAGGGGACTGCTGCTCTGTAACACAGTTAAGGAAGATAACTTTTACCCTAGCTTTATTGCTATTAATTATTTCTGTTAATAAATGTTTTTGTCCCATGGCAGTTTAAATATGCCACATTATTAAAAGACACATAAGAGAAGAAGAGCTGGAAATTATAAGGCTGTCTGTGTGTGAAGGCATTTTTCTAGAAGATTTACATTGCTAATATATTCAAGCTTTTCTAATACGATGCTGCATTCAGTATTTTTTCAGACTTCTGCCAATTCAAATTATTATGATATTGTGATGAAAAAATTAAGGCTATTTCAGTGCCTGATGTTATCCCAAGCAGTAGGTAGCAGCAGTGTTTTCCCTACAGGTTTATAAATAATTTCTTTGAAGACTTTGACCCTGAGGTAGGTTTCACCATAGGTTTAGTGAACAAAACCTTCCAATTTCTGTAGTACAAGATGGCTACATCAATCTGAAGGCACATACTGTCACAGTATAGAGCTCCTTCTGTTGATTGCTCAGGTAGCAGCTCTGGCTGAGTCTTCACCCATTGCACTCCACATTTTAAACCTTTCTTTGTGGTCCCTTAATACAAGTAGTTTGCATTGTTACTGCTTTATTTGGGCTCAGTGGCATATGATGGTGGTGAAGCTCTCTACCTGTTAGTCCTTCATGGCAGTAAGTACTTTTGCAATTTGGTCATGCTAGGCCACCAGGCTATTGCTGGTTACTTAAAGGTGTTCTAGGTGTGCAAGCATCATGTTCAGAAGTTAATGATTCTCTGATGTGCTTGTTATGGGAGATGAATTTTACTGTTTAGACAACAGATGATGGATTCTGCGTAGGGCGAGGCAGTTTTTGACAGTTTGATATTTCAGCCAGAATTTATTATTTGTACATACGCAGTTTATTAGAATATTTGGTTCTACAAACATTCAGACTATTTCTCAGTCTCCTGAGTGTGACCTAAAGCTATCAGTTGGGTAGGTTTATGTTATTTAGGTTTAATACTGAAAGAAAATGCAACACCAGATTAGAGGAAAAGAACTTGGAAGTCAGAAAAAGGTAGCCATTTCTGTTGTTGAGGTACAAGATCAGCTGGAACAGCTGACATCTCATGCTGAGTAACACCATGGTCTGCCAGCATTGCATGTTCTACAGCAGGATTTTGAAAGGCTCAAACTAATTTGCTATGCAGGCAGGGTATTCACCATCAGTTTTACTGAAGTAGAACATCTTGGTTACAATTGTTTTTCTTTTTTCACTGACCTCTATTAGGTTTTTTGTAATTTTTACTGCTGACAGCAATGATAATTACCGCTAACTTAAGGTATGAATACAATATAGTCCTACAGGTGTGCTGAGATAATGAGGAAATACTATTTTAGATATTTTTAAATTTAATCATACGTGGTTTTTTTTTCCTACCTTCTTCAAATCAAAAAAGTGATAATTTCTGTTGCTGAATCGCTTTTGTTGTGTTAAATAATTTTAAAGTATAATTTAAGAATAACTTTAGATCTTGAAAATTTAATTAGTAATTTGAATGATGGTAATAGTAATGGAAGTACAGGTTTGGGATTATATGCTTGCCTTCAAAATCAAAGGCTCAATTTTAATCAGAATTAAAATAAAACTTCCTGAAAGGGAGCTGTGATACATCTTCATTGATGTATATGTGAAGAGCCTACTGATATCATTGGTCCACGGACTGCAAATGGTCCCACAAGTTCTGCTAACTTGAGGTCTTCATCTCCCAGAGTGGTATCTTTTTGGTGGTAGAAGTGTGTGTAGAGAGGCAAAGGACTAAAGATTCCGTGAGCCATTTACCCATCCTTTAAAGGAAACTGATCTTTTTATCACCAAGTGATTTCTGAATTTCTCTTTCTGTTAATCAAGACGGTACATTATTTTTGCCTTTCGGAAAGGCTCAGACGTGTATACCCTAATTTTACAGTGTTGCTTTTCAGAATGGAAGTTGAGTTTAGCACCTCTGGTTTCCTACATAACACATTAGGAATAGATTTATCAAAATGCACAATGTGATTCAAGACTATTAATCCTAGGCTATCAAAATTATTTTTTGACAGCCAGAATTGCAGATGATTTAACATTCAGAAATACCAAAATGCCAAGAGGGAAAATAGATGGGGAAGAAAAAAAAAAAAAAGAAATCCGGAGCATGAGAGTCATTCTGCAGAGCTAAGACAAACTAGAACTTGATCAAAAAATGCCCTTAAAAAGCTGAACACTAGATCTCTCTGCCTTCCTTCAACCTTCTCAAAGATGCTGTCCAGGTATTATGAAGCATATCCTATGACTGAAAAGTTGTCACATTCTCTGGCCGTGCAGTGCTCCCATTTACAAAGCTTCAACAGCATGAAGAAGGTTCAGTAACTTTAACAAATTGAAAGGAGCTTGGGAGGAAGATTAGTAATGAAGATATTTATAGCTCCTGCTTACTGCTAACATGATCATGTATACATTTTATGCCTCTGACCTTGCAGCTTCATAAGAGGATGTTTACTTTAAGAATGTGTGATAAACCACGTATTTGTAAATTTTTATAAGTATTAATTTTTGAAAAAAAAGATAGTGCATCATTTCAATGAAAGCAATTCACTTCACATAGAAAAATGTCGTTATCAAAGAGAGGAGGATTACCTTTGCTTGTTATCTTGCTCTAAATTTTAAAAGATATTATAATAATCTAAACCATATGGAAATTTATAACCCTCTGCTATAAAACAGCTGCACTCTTCATAACTAGTAAAATTATGCGTATTTTATATATGTCAGATTAACTGCTGGGTTTGATTTTTGTCAGAGCTGCTGTTACAAGATAAGACACGAGTATTAAGTTCATCTTTTTAGAGCTCACTCTGTTATTGTTACTGTTATTATTCTTTCCTTTTTTCCCCCATTTTCCACTCCCTTATGTCACTGTAATCATTCCCACCCATTCTCCAAAAATCTTTTTTCAAACAGGCTTAAGTTTGTTGTTGAAATTGGTGCGAGTGCACCGCTTAGAAGGTGAATAGTCATGCTCCTCAGTCTTTGCAGTGGAGCAAAGTTATGAAAGAGTAGATGTTTGATATCGAAGAGTAAGTGTTTTAATTCCTATGTTTTTAACATTTCTCTGAATCCTTACCTTTCAGTGCTTATGCCTTGTCTACCCATTTTATTATGTCTTCTGTGTTATTAACTCTGAAGAGTGAAATTGTTTGTCTGATTGCTTATTGTCCTGTAAGCAGTGGTGTTTTCCAAACGTGAGAACAACACTTTCGTGATTCGTGATAGGACACTGATTTCAGAGAGCAGTCTTTCGTATAGCTCTTTCAAGGAGCCAAAGTTTGTCCTTTAGTTACACACAGAGCTGAGCAAAAGGCATCTCACTAGGCTACACTGACTCCCCGTAACCTCATCCTCCCAGGTCCTCTAGCTAGACAGATGTGCTGAGTGTCTGAACAGGGTATTAACTCTAGATCTTGTTCAGGAGCTTCGTGTCTTATATCATCCCATAAAAAGCAAGCAGCTGATGCTGAGTAATAAACACCTCATTCCCACTTTGCAAAGCTGAGATGGGACTTCTCCGTTTTCTTCCCTTCTATCTCCACAGCTGCTCCCCTTCTCCTTGATTTCAGACTGTGAAGATATATCTCCTCAATTGCTGGTATTAGAATACTTGACCAGAGGTTTCAGGTTGCTTCCATTTGACTCTAATGATGTAGATGAAATTAATTTTGAATGATGAGTTATTTGAATTACACAGCCTTTTCTGCCTGCTTGTCTTCAGGAAGAATCTTTAACTGTCTTCGCTATGCATAATGTAATTGTTTATTTCTGCAAGCTTATTATTCATTGGTTTAAAATAGAAAATCCATTACTAAGGGAAAAAGAAATCTCAGTATGTCTACTGTTAATCTGGATATTTTTTCCCATATGGTTTCCTAATAATGATAGGTTGTGAAAAAAGGATGTTTATATTTACAGCTGTAATGAACTGCATGATCACATGGAGAATTGGTAAGGGGCCTGCTGGGGATAATTCAGAAAGGAGGAAGTGAGATGCAGAACATAAGTGCTGAACACTGTGTGTGATTAGAAAATCTGCAGCACATTCTTACGAAGTGTGACCACCACTCTGCGCTGCGTATTTGTCCTTAAAGGCCTGATCCCGTGAGGTATTGACCATGATGCTTGCAGGGTACCATTCTCATTGACATTAGTGGGAACTGAGGGCGTATGTCACCTTGCATGAACCTATGCTCAGAGGGGTGATGTCAGTTACCTCCCGCTATGTGAGTGCCAGCTTTGATCCATCACAGTGCAGTTTCCAGATGTGTCCTGGGTCAGATCTCTGCGCTCAGCTGGTATTGTTCACCTAGAGGGCACGTGTCCTATATCACTTCTATACCCTTTCCTATACCTGGGAGCCTATATGAGCCAGCACAGCTCAATTACTGCCCTGACAGCCCTTAGGGTTTTATGGGTGGGTGGGTTTCTGTGTGTGAGTAGTGATGGGATATTTACTTTTTAAAAAGAATAAAACTAGTCAGAGGAACAAAATAGAAAGCTTAATTCTCCTTGTGGAGGAACTGCAGGTTGATGGACTGTTTTATTCAACTCCATTAAAAGTGCTCAAAATGTACTTACCTCGTTGATTATCATGACAAAAAATACACAGGAGGAATTTCGCTGGAGGCAGAGACAGCACTAGAATGTCTGGCAATTACATTACCATTTAGAAAAATTATCTTAACCTCTGCTTTTAATCAGCATCTTTAGCAAAGTTGTTTGTTGAGGGGGTGTGTGTGTTTGTGTCTGTCTCTTCCGTCCCCTTCACTTTCCACATTGTAATGGAAATGCAGGATGCCTGTGTACAATCTTTCACCTCTGACAGCATGTACTGCGTACTGCACGCAGCTGTCACGGTAATGACAAGTCTGGTGCACCAGGATAATTGGGTACTTGAAGAAGATTCATAAGGCAATATGCTGCACAGTACTGTGTTGTGCCCTGGGGCAAGGGGAAAAAGAGAGAGGGTACCAGGCAAAGTAGGGAGTCTATTTGTGAGGAATCATAATCTAGTAAAGTGATTTTGTTTGCCTATGAAGTGGTTTCCCTCCTGCTCACCCACCCCATAGAATTACATTGAAGGTTTCAAAGTTGGTTTGTACTACGTAGAAAATTGGATTCCGTTTTATAAGTAATGGAATTGAAATCTCCCGATGGAGTGAAGGAGGCGAGTCTCGCCGCAACTCTGTGGCTCTCTGTGAGAAGTAGTTTGGTGTCAAACGATACTATAGTCCTGCCATCTGACAGCTCATTATTAAGAAACAACAAGAACTGACTTTATTACTGTAGACTATAGTTGGCTTATCTGCAAATTAGCATCTTTTGTTCCCTTGTGACAGATTCTGTCTGCTTTTCTGGCATCTGTCATGAAGTGTTAAAGGTGAGCATATTTTTAGAATTTAATGTGATAACAGTTAACCTCTGATCTCTTTTTCTGATACATCTTCTTTTTCATTAGTGTTGAAGTTATTTGTCTTGGAGTGAGGATGAAATGATTGGAGATCATGTATTTATGCACGTTGATACTGATAGTCTGCGTAATGCACTATTAGATGTTTAACAGATTACTCATTAAAATTTTTATGATGGCTTCTCTCCGGTGAAAGGAGAGGAAGTGTTTGTCTCCATTAAAAGCAGGAACCTAGGATTCAAATCTTCCATCTGAATCTCCAGTTTGTTTCTGTGTCCTTGAACAAGTCATTTAATCTCTTGGTATGATGAAAATAATAGCCATGGTACCTCACCAACATGTTGAAAAACCTAATTAATTACTGTTTATATAACACTTGGGTACTAGCGAATTGTGGCAGAAATATGAAGTACTAATAGTAATAATAGGTTGGAAAAATTTAAAACTGCCGATAGCATTTTGCCTGGAGAGTTTTTTGTAGTATCATGCAAAGAGAATTTTAGTTTAAAAAAGTCATTAAAAAATTAGTTCTATAATGCAATTGATGCTGCAGATACTATGGATAATGATACCAACATAACACAATACCAGCACTTGTAAACAAGAGCTGACTTGCAGTTATGTAAAGGAAGGTCATGTGCCTGAAAAGGTTTTCCAGCATCACCAGATTTGACTATTACAGCAAATGAAACACATATGAAGGCATCCTTATCTTATTGAGAATAATGTGGTTGATACAGGCCACAGAAGAGTGCTGGAAGAAGCGCCTCTAAATGGCACCACCTAAATGGTGAATTTAGGCTGAGCTTCCTTTTTGTACGTCTTTACAAAGAACTTTTTACAGACAACATTTATTGTTTTCTTGGTCTCACCCTTTGGGGCCCAAGTTTTTGGATACCCTCCAAGGAAATTAATTTGCTGGGTTTTTCATTTTGCAGTAACATATTCAAAAAGTAATCTAGAAGCAAGTGTGCCGTCTTCATATATTCTGTTTCTGGCAGACTGAGACTGTATTTTGAGTGTATTTGGTCTTCATCTGAACAGATGCTTCTCTTCATTCCTCTCATCAAAAATGGATCTGAGCTTTTTCACTGCATCCCTGTCCAAAGATGCCTTTGTATTTTAACCATCCAAGGAGGATGGTCTTAGGATAGTCCAGTTCCCATTGGCTTTAATTGAAACTTGCAGGCAAGATTCTGCAAGGTGCAGAGTGCTGCCGAGTCCCAGTGTCTTCAGTGGGAGATAACGGCTCTTCATGCCCTCGAAAGGTTCGTGCTGCCCTGCAATGTGTTATTGTTCTGGTAATTGTGTTAGAGATGTATAAGTTAAAAGGCAGCATACAGGTGAAAGTCATGAACTGTTTAGCTCCTGAGTCACTGTGTTAGCTTTCCATTTTGATGACTTCTGAGTAAGCATTTTCATTTTTTGAGTACAGAAGTGGATAACCTTATACTAGTCCACACTTTATTGGCTTAACTAGCATTGTATGCAGTTCCCTCAGATAACTCCTAGTGTATGTGCAAACCCTAAATACTTAGGACCTTTGATCAACAGTGGACTCTCTTGGCCAAATTTTCCTGAGAATGGAATATAATTTATTTTCACTCCTCTGAGAGCTTCAGACCATAATTATCTCTGTGGATGTAATTTTCAGTGCAGTGATGAAGCACAAAGGGTTATTTTTTGTGATAACACCTCCGAAAACACTAATGCCCAATCTTTCTTATTTCTTAGCACCGAGATGATTCAGGCTATACTGTCTGGTAGTATGCCTCTGTCTTCTGACTTCTGAAGGCAAATAAAGCAGGAAGGTTTCACTGCCCAACTCATAGACCCATCTGGATATCTGGAAAGCTCTGAGGCTGGGTTTTTTTCTTGTCATTGTTTGTTTTGTTTGTTTGTTTAATTCAGTGTTCCTTCTTTAAATACAACACGACTATACAATGTACTAGGTTCACTTAAATTATTTAGTTTTTCAATAGGAAGAGGAGTGCTAGCGTATATTAAATATATTGTAAAGAACTTTATTTTTGTTGTGTTACAGATGAAAGAAAAGGTCAGGTAAGGAATTAAATTTGTAGCAAATCAGGCAGAAGTCCATTACACCATTTGGCATACTGTGGACTAAGGAGTAAGCTTCAGAAAGTATCTTGGTTTGTCCTCTGAGGGCTTGTAAGGATTTTCATTCTTGCCCCTTTGGCTTTAGTTCACTTTAAAGGATCTTCCATGGGATTGTATCCATGCAACTGAAAGTTCATTTTACTCCATTATTGCACAGAATAGTAACCTGGGACCTTAATTCATTTTGCGAATGTGCTGCAGGTTGGAGATGACAGCAGGCAGATAAGCAAAGCCATTGACAAAAACAAGTAAAGACAGTGGCCTGGATTTCTAGCTGCTTAAAAATGCTCCTGATTCTGATGAAAGTCTGTGCCGATGGGGGCCTAGTACAGTCTTGTTTTGAGTCTGTTCTGTGTATAAATTGACTACAATACTTAGTGAAACAGAGCTCTGATCGTATTATCTTATTTCCTTTAAATATTTCTTATGTTGGATGATAGAGAGGTAAAGGTTAGCTATGTCAGGTGGGACGGTCTGCCTACAATCTGTCTCCATTGACCTGCCAAAAAAGCAGCTTGTTACATCCGAGGATTTGACCCGGGTTATTTAAAGTAATATGACTGAGCCTTGTGAAGCCATTGGGGTGTGAGTGCATATACTTGAAAGGGTGGAGACCTGCAGTATCAAGTCTCATCTACAGGCAACATGCATGTTCCGAGAATGAATTTAAACATCTGTCTCTCTAGTTTGAAGAACTGAGATTCTTCATCTGCAGTTGTCTGTACCATGTTAAGAAACCTCTTTTGAACCTCAGGAAAAGCATGTTCCAGTTACGATACCAAAGGGGTTAGATTTTCTTTGCTTTCCATAATTCTTGCTAATTATAAATGTGTATGTGAAGAACGAAATTGCAGAACAAATAGCGACTAATACTTACAAATACTTTGACTCATCAAGTTCATTGCTGCTATTAACAGTCTCTACTCGGGAAAAAATATGGATACAAAATACTGCTGTTCACAGAGGTTGATTTCTCATATGAGATTTTTGAGACCCATAAACCATATCAGCTAGTAATTCTAAGGAAGTCCATATTCTCTAGAACTGAATGAAAAAATGTTAACTTTCAACCCTAAGCAGAGTATATAAAAACACAGTAAAAATTATGTTTAAACAACACAACCAGTAAAACACAAAATACTGTTCAGTAACAGCCTGATATTCGACATCTGAATTACAGTGTTTATACACATACCAAATTATCTAGAAATAATAATCTGTAATTAATGGTTTCATTTTAATATCAACTAAAGAGAATCATGAATGGTTGGAATGAGAGAACCTATTTTTAATAAGTGAGTACATCTTTGAAGTGCTAATTAATTCATTGCTTGTTTATCTTTCACCATTCATCTCCTTGTTTTTTCTTTCTTTTCTTCTGAAGACCATTGTTTCAGCACCTTTTGCTTGGTGCCTTGAGCTTATATGCAAAACTGTCAGATATTCAGATTGGCCTGCACCTTAAAAATCATGGAAAACTCTTAAGTCTTCCCTTGGTTTTGTTTTATTTATGTATTTAAAAAATCATAACAATCCTTGTTTCCCCACACCACAGAAAAGCAGGTAATAAAGGAATTAAGACTTTAAGGATGGCAAGGAAGTACCCTTAAGCCGCAAACACAGGTCTTCAGCATTATAGGCCAAGAAAACCTCTGAGGAAGTCGGTTTCCGTTTTTGCGGAGCCTGTAGGATCCCTAATAGGGACTTCTTTTGTTGTGACATTAGGGCCCTTCTCACTTTTGCAGTCCGTTCCCCATGGTAGACTGTTAGCCGCATCCATAGGTGGGAGCCTCGCAGTCTTTCCTGCTGCAGCTACTACAAAGTATGAGCCACTTGAGGGGCTCTTTGGCATAATCAAATGGGATATCCATGGAAATCAGATGGTACGCTTATTATGGTAACTGCTCCTTGGCTACTTCAGCTGCTGCGCTAGATGTGCCCATGATTCACAAGGAATGTTGATTTTGTAAAGTAATGATAAAAGGTTGCTGAGAAAGAGCTCAAACAGAGCAGTGGCTTCTCTGCCTTTTGTCACTCTTACACTGCTCACACAGGTTTAGTTGATCTGGTGGCTTGCTTTCGCTTGAGATATTTTGTTGAAACCATTGGGACCAATATACAGAAAGTAGCAGAATTGTAATTGAGGCATGAAAGTAATTGAATCATTGGTGCAAATATGATGATCTTTTGTATCTGAATGCTTTTTAGGATCTATGGGAACAGGCAGGAAAAGGTAGACAAGCAACTGTCCAGAAGCATTAGTTTAAATTTTTATTATATTTTTGATATGTGGTATCCTGTGGAAAAATAGCAAGTTACTCCTTGGGGGAACTAACACATTCTTTTACGCAGATTGAGGCCTAATGTGACCAGACTGACAATACTGAAGACACTATTTAAAAGTGAGACACAACAAAGCACCACATTGTTTAAAAACAGTATTATTGGAAATAATGATGGTAAATGTGATTTGCCCAGTGGTAAATTGAAATCACTGATTAAATTACATCTTTGGCTAATAAATTCACTGAGGGAACAGTGCACAGCAAGTGCCAACACAGCACAGCCCTAAGGCATAAATAAAAGTTATCTAATTGATGGCAAAGATAAATCAGAATAGAAGCAAGTGGCTTGTTAATGTGCTTACACAGAATTCATTACAGCTGGTGGAAAAAGCTACCCCTTCTGCACGCTGTACTGCACAAGGCAACCCTGGTGTCTGTCACTTTTACCCACTTGAATTTGTTACCTTCAAGTTTCTCATATGTGTTTGTTCTTTTGAGGGGGTACAACAGGTACCTGTGAGATACTCCACTCTTATTAGACTACATCATGGTTAAATTGACAGCTCAAGGAGCTGTCTTTAATTGCGTTCGTGATTTTTCTCTGTTGCTTGAGGAGCCTGGAATATTTTACCAGGAGGTGTCTTTAGTTAGTGGAGTGACTCAGGGTCCCAAGCTGATTTCCAACCTACCTCTCTCAATAGTGAATGAGTTCCTGAACCACCTCTGGTGGGGAGCTACAGTTGTTTCTAGTCAGTACAATTGCCTGTGCAGAAGGAAGGGGGTGTACTCTTCAAAGATGCTTTCCCTGGAAAGAACATCAGATCAAAGTCAAGTTCCAGTCCGATGCCTGAGCAAGGATTAAATGTCACTCAAAAAAAGTGGTATGGAAATTAGCCTTCCGCTGGGAACTGCTTTGTAGTATCCTTGGTTCCTGCTTTGGGCGATATGATCATGTGGTTAGCAAATGATGACTTAAAAATATCCATTTATTGCCTAAAAAAAATATGAGTCTGATTCTGCAGCCTTTGAGATTTATCTCTAGGAGAAGTCAATGGGAATTTGGATATCACAGTTTTTCAGACTTAGTTCTGTACTAGTACATATTTTAGATCAGAGCCATCTCTAGCACAGACAGGTAAGCATCACTGCATATACAGTGCTGTCTCATCTGCTGCTATTTATGGTTGTGATATTATCTCAGTGTCAGTGAGTAAGACTCTCAGGTAACTCTGCTGCATTTAAGGAATATGTTATTCCTCTACACATAGCTGGACAGAACTTGTCCTACTACCTCAGGCTGACAATTAGTAAGGATCCTAGTCACTTCACAGAGGTTATATTGTGCTGCTTCTTTGAGAAGGGAATTTTGTGATTGATATGCACAGTGTTTCTGCAGCTGTAAAGCTTAAACTTAAATATGCATGTTCAAATGATGGCAGCAGACTTAAGCTTCAACAGAAATCCCAGAAGCGTTTTCAGTTGTGTAGTTAAAGGCAGCCACGTCCCACATAAGATCAAGTGTAAAAGAGCAGAAAAGTGTTACAAATGCAAGTAACTGCTGCATTTGAAAAAAATAACAAAATGCAGTTCAAATCTGACAGTGGTACACCCTGAAGGACTTTATGGTCCTTCTATGTTAGCGGTGGCAGTCTGGTTTTTCATTGTTCTTTGAGAGTTCAGAGCTGCAATTTAGTGGGAAAGCGAAGTCTTCTCTCTATGAGGTAGAAGAGGTAATGGCTCAACTTGTCCTGTCTCAGTAAGTTAAGAAAAGAGGCAAAAATTTCCTCACTTGAAATGATTGTGTAGTTCTCCAGAGACAGAATGACTGAGCAATCCATGGTAACCTTGTTGACTTTTTGCCTGCCTTGTTGAGTGGACACGTCATTCAAATGAATGCTAGTCAGCATTGCACAATCCTTTGCAGCATGTTGCTGATTTTTTTTTTTTTTATTGGTCATGAAGTGCAACTTCAGGCACTGATGAGTTCGTGAAGAAAAGCAGGGTGAGTATCAGGGAAAATAATTGTAGTGAATGGGATACTGGAGTGGGAAGAAACTGACTCTGTGTTAAAAAAAAAAAAAGTGTGTATGACAAGTGGGATGGCCCACGTGTGCATCTCCAGATGAAAAAATTTCTTTGCTGTTGTAGCAGATTTTTCTGTAACCTAGCTCATAGATATGTGTATCTATGGATTGTGGCCAACAATATTCAATTTTGAGTGCGAGAAACTAAAATTATATTGAAACAGCTAAAATAGGTTTGTCCTGATTGAGGTTCCGGCAGCCTTTGCTAGAGCTACTACTCAACACCTCTGAAAAGAGTTACTTTTTCAGGGATGGCTAATTGAAGGTGCTCACTTCTGAGGTAAAAATGGGCATGTTTTTTAGGCATGCAGACATTCATTCAGAGTCTAATGCTATATACGACCACATGCGTGTATATGCTGAAAGCTATCCATAACTGGGTATGGAAGGCTCTTTTTCCTGGCAGGTCCCGTAGTGCTCATACTCAATGCCAGAGTAGAGTGCTGTGTCCCTTCCAGCCTCTGAATGTGGTATGACAGAAGGATGCTCTGGAGGTAAACTGAGTAAGAGGCAGCTATCATTTCCTCTTTAGTCTAGGGGCTGAAGAAAAAGAGGTGATGGAGTGGCAGGGCGTTTGTGGAGGGCTACAGAGCCACCTGCCACTTTGAAAATGGGTTCTCTACCTTGAAGGCCTCCATAATTCCTTACCCAAAGCTCGCTGCTGCTCTTATGCATGGGAAGGAGTAGATTTCCCCTGTAATGAGTATAGCTGTCTATTTAGCACTAAAATGCATTACTTATTATAAATGGCAGCGATGGAAAATCTCCTGAGATTATTGTCACGGCTATGTGCTATCACATGACTTGACATCCTCATTCAAGGGATTAGAGGTACAAAGAGAATGCTCAATGAGCTGATTAAATCAAATAAACAGATTTTTAATTCTTATTAAAAAACATTAAATAGCTACTGCTTTTACCAATAGAGGGAAAAAAGCCTAATAAAAATCTGCTGCTGTAATTCAGAAAATTTAAGGCAGTGTTTGTATTAGAAATATTGGGCAAATATAAGTGAATCTTGCTGAATGTTGCAAACCTTTTGCATTATAAGCAGCAAAAATGCCAAGGTACATTTTTTATTAATCAGTCAAAATGCAGAAAGTAAAATCTAAAACCTCGTAGAGCAGCAGAGGATATTCCTCAGGGGCTATTTCTGTGGAATTGCCTGACTTTTGCTGCTGCACAATCCAGATACCCAGCTATTGATTTAAGTCTAATTATATGCTTTTTAGTAATGGTTTACATGTGTATTAGAACAGGTTTCAGGAACGGAGTAAGGCAGTTGAGAAACAGAGGTAAAATGCAGGGGTAATCAGGCATTGAGGAAGATAAATTCAGAGATGTTTGAATTGTTGTGAAACAATTTTGTTCTTATGGGATGGGAGAATCACATAATCAGAAAACCCATTTTGTTGCAGGCATAAAAAGGTTTTGTTTAGCATTTTTGCTGTTATAAATGAACATTTATTTTGCTCGCTATTTGGAGCCCTATAAAAGCAGAATTAATACGTTCATTTAGTTTGCCTGTAAAATTGTAATGTGTCCTGAAGAAGGGCAAATGATTTTCGGACTGGAACAGACAGAAGACAGAAGGGAGGAAACAGGAAAAAAGAACCATGAAGAATTAGATGAATACCATCTTGGCTTGTCCGTCTGGTTCCTTCTTTCCTTCATCCATCGTCTTTTCATCCTCCTCTTGGCCATCTGCTTTGGTAGCAGCTCCCACAGGTGCTGGGAAGATGAGCACATACAGCGAATATTTTCTGTTTACTGGAACTGGGGATTGTTCTCTCATTGTAAAAATGTCAACCACTTTTGACTACCTTCTGAACGAAGTACTTCATTAAAAGTTTCATGGGAATTTAGCAAAAGAAAGTCTCCCAGTTCAAGCATAAGGTAGGCAACTGGCAGTCAGGGGCTTTTCTATAGTCCTCCTAGCAGCTGTGGATTTGAAGTTGCTGCATTTGAAATGTTCTTCTTTAAATGAGAGTAACATAACAAAGCCAAAAAAAAAAATAAAGTGAAACAAAGCTCTTTCAAGGCTCTGGTATATTACTGTGAGGTTTCTTTAGATTGAATAATATGTGTAGTGCTGAACATAACTAACATTACCTTGCAATTCTGTGTAGAGATTACTAAATTAGTAGCGAGAATGTTGAAGACCAAATGAGTAATGGTTATTCCTTGAGGGCTCATTCTAGCAAGACACTTAAGAACACACAATACTAAATATACAAAAAGAAAAAGAACATAGTAGTCAGATAAAAGCAAACGCACCTAGTGTGTATGTACAGCAAGAAGGAAGACACACTGCATGCTTCAAAGAACCCTTAGCTTGTGAATTTGCACACATTTAGTAAGAACAATTAGAAATTTACTTAGATAATATTTGAAAGTCAACATCTGAAGGGAAATTTTTACTAGAAGGGTAAGTGGAGAACTACAAAAAATAGATAATTTATTGTTTCCTATTCTGTCACTACTATAATAATAAAAAGAACATTTTTTTTCCTCTTTTTGATCATATTGCTAATGATTTTCCTTAGTGAATTGACTTTTTTCTTCATTTTCTCCTCATTCAGAGCATGGCTCGTCACAAAAAATATTTGTGGTAAAAACAGTTGACTTCAGCAGTGGTCTGAAGTAGGAAAAGGTCATATTTTCAAGAGAACTTGGTATCAAAGTTAGTCATTTTGAGAAGGTCCTGAGATGCCCGTCTGTGGCATTGAGCACCCAAAGACCTTGACAGTTCTGATTGCAACTTGTTTTGGAAAATAGTACAGTTTGAAAGTGGAGGCTAAATTACATACCCTAAACCAGAATTTCTTCACTAGGATGACTATTTTTTTCCCACTCAGTACTACGAAGTGTATCAAAATCTTTTCTTGCACACAGCTTCCTTATCTTTTCTGAGCTTCTGCAAGACAGCAGCTGAACAGTTGTTTTATTTAATGAAGTCTTTGGGTTGTATGGACATCTGACCTTGTTCCTAGATAATTTGATTGTACTTTTTTCCCAAGCAATTATCCCCACTGAAGTTAGATAGTCCCAAAATACTAGGAAATGAGTAATAGAGTGATACCATAGACTTTCTTAAGTGACAGATGAGTCATGCAGCTTCCATTTACAACTTGGGTGATATCTTTATCAAATTCTTCTTTTCTGAATCATCTGGTTAACTAATTGCGTTTATTGTTAGCTATGGAAGAAACCCTACAAGGTAGTGCTCAGAAAAGTCAGTGTGAACAGAGGTGATATGCAGTCTCTGAAATAAATATTAACAGTACTTTTTTTCTGTCTTAACGTTTGTATAATCTCTGTTTTATTTTTTTTTGCCTTGCCAGTCTTACTCTAATTCTTCAATCTGTTGGGGGGGGGAGGAAGGATAAATTATGTCTAAATTACTGCATGGAATTAAGATGTAACTGCAAAATCAGTATATTTTTCTGACTCTCCCTTTCCCACTGCCTCCTGAATGATTAACTTTGTTTATTTCTAATTAGAAAAGCCACATCAGACTAAGCCACAAAGCATGTCAAAGAGTATGCAAATAATGCAGAGTACTTGAAAACCTAGGCCACTTTGCCTTTAAATGCCCTGTGTGGTTTATTAAACTATAATTGCACCTCTGAAATGTCACATTGCAATTAAATTCTGGGTTATTAATTAAAAGAAAAGAAACTATAAATGGTAAAAGATAATTTTGCCTGTGAAAAGCTTTATTGAGATTTTAGAGAAGGGCATTCAGGCAAAAAGTCATTTGTGAGAAAAGCTCCCACTGAATGAAAATTAGGTGTTTTGATCA
Source organism: Opisthocomus hoazin (assembly GCF_030867145.1). Classification (NCBI taxonomy): domain Eukaryota; kingdom Metazoa; phylum Chordata; class Aves; order Opisthocomiformes; family Opisthocomidae; genus Opisthocomus; species Opisthocomus hoazin. The sequence continues at coordinate 57,115,916 of NC_134415.1, forward strand.
CCTTCTGGGGAAGTGAACCTGCATCCATTCTCAGCAGGTTGGGAACTGTAGCTAAAATACACTGAACCACAGAGGAAGAATTATAGGTAATAATGACCAGATAGTTATGCAAATTCATTAGTACCAGCCTATATAAGGAATCTCTTGTTTTCTCTAGTCATATTTTTCAGCCAAAAAAAAAGGTTTGTTTTTTAAAAATATGTTTACTTGTTGGAGTTACTATAACATGAAAGTTGTTAATGTTCTTTAAAAATGGATGCAGCTGATGAAACTTCTGAGAGTATCACCAACATTACCACCACCTCTAGTAGAAGTGGAGGTTATGTGCAATCTTCACTATTTAGGAACAGCACTTCAAAAGAGTAAGTGTTTATGCACCTGATAGGAGTTTGCTTTCCATTTTCTATAGAATAATATAGCGCCTTTTTTTTTTTTTAATGGACTTTAATTTTATGATGTAGGGAGCAGACCTAAAGTGGCTGTCTGCTAACACAGGAAAGAAACCTTCTAAAAGACACAACCTGCTCTTGTATGACTTCTCTTTAGGAATTTGTTTATGATTAAATCCATCCGGACAATGAGGGATTTCAGTTTGGCCAGAGCTTTCTGGTATGAAAGGATTAGTTTTCTTGGTTCTTTTGTGTGAGAACGCATTTATACTTCTCAGCAGTCATTGTGCTGTTGGACTGTATAGCTGAGAAGGAGCATATTGAAGCATTTGTTTGTTCTACTTTTCTGTTAAAGCCTGTCTCCTTTTCAAACTGCATGCTCGGACATTATTGCTTTGCATCTGATGTCAGAAAATAAATCTGGCAAGGTGCAGTAGGTGTTTCTGTCTACATGGATAGTTTCAGTCAGACCATAAATAGACTATTGTTTTTACCTCTCTCTCTATAAACATGGGAATTTTTTTTCTTCTTCTTCTTCAAAAAAGTCCTACAATTACCTGTCTTTTGGGAGAGGGGGAGGAACATCCATCAGAATATTTGGTAGGTTTGTCTCCAAAAACTATTTTTCTGTGCTTCTGCATACCGGCGGTAGGTCAGGCTGCATGCAGTGCTTGTGAAAAGATGATACCACAGTAGCTGGTTTCTCCTCTAAGCATTGCTCTGTTGGTGCAAGTCATAGGGTTGCTAATGTTGGAAGAATGTTCAAGTTACATGTTTTCAGCATATGGCTTTCATTTAATTCCAGAGAGACAGAGGAAGCTGGGTCAAGAGGTACTGGCAAAGGAGAGAGCGAGAACAACTTTTAAAAGTTAGCTTTTGTTAGTCTTGCAGGTATAAGTAGTTCTTACAGTCAAAAGAGCTGCTGGAGTGAATGGAAGAGTGTACAAATAATAAAAAAAATGTACCTTAGCCTGCAGAGAAGGACAGCTTTTTATGATAAAAAGGGTCTAGCTCCTGTCTTTTCCTTTCAGCTGTTGAGAGGAGAATAAGCTCAGGCCATTGGTTATTTTGTGGAATACTAATCAGAATATGCTTTTTGTTATACTGTGTCTTTTAATTGAGAGAACAAGAGGCAAAGGAAAGAAAGTAAATATTCAGAGAGGGGGTTTTATACATGTCTATGAATGAAGAAAAAGCAAATCCTCTCCTCCTGTTACAATAAAAAAACACACCAAAGCCCCACCACATAGAGGCACAAAACTCCTCCAATTCGCCTTTGTATAGTCTCTTTCAGAATCTGTCAGTCACAAACATGTTTAGGATAGTAGGAAAGCTTCAGTGAATCTGGTGTCCCAGTTTGAGTGTTGCTGGAGGAGAGGAGCACTTCTTTGAGGCGTGCCACTGTTAAACCCATTCCTCTTGTAGGAAAAATGGAACAAATACGATTTTTTTCCACAAAGCAAATAACTGAAAAAAATAACCTGTCTGAACTGCCAGAAAGTGGAGTACATCCTGAAATTAATCAGGAGCTCACTTTCATTGTAGCCAGTGATCTTTGGCAAGCTCTCAGGTGTAAAATAGTAAAATATCTACATCAGTATATGACCTTGTCTGATCTCTCCCTCTCGTAGAGGCTGTATTTCACCTTCTGTTTCTTTAATTATTTCTATTAGATATGTTAAACTTAGGAGCTCTTGGAATTAGCTTGGGAGAATAGCTAAGAAGTTTGTTCCAAAGTAGGATGTTTATTTTAAAAAAATATTGTAATCATCTAGATGTTGAAAACCTAAGGGATGGAAAGAAAACATTATGACTTTCAGCAACAGGCTGTAAAGAAATGATAGCATAATGTTTGATACCATTTATCTTTTACGGGAGAGAACACTCAAATCAAGAATTCTGAAACCTAAATACTTTCTTGCTACTAGGTATTACAGCTGTTTCATTAAAACATGCTTAAAATAATATCAATATGAATGTAAATTTAAAATCAAGTTCAATTTTGTTATTAACAGTACAATTTGGACTCATTAGCAGCTCATCAGTGGGGTCAGGATTTGAAAGGCTCAAAAAGGTTCATCATTAATTGCTGTGAATCTACATTACCGTTATAGTGAGGTTCTGGACCAAAGCATATGTTTAAATAACTATTTCATTGAAGACTATTAAGACAGCACTGAAGAGACTCTGCCATGAAGGTGTAATAGAAGTAAAGTCGTAGTACTGTAAAAGACTAATTTTGGCACTTTTATGCTACTTTTAAATCCTTATAAGACTTTAAAAATAAGTTTTTTCAACTCTTTAAATAAAGGAGTAATGAAGAATTGGGTTTTCTACGCTGTAAGGCTGCACTGAGCTTAAGACACAAGGAGCTGTGGACTGACATTGGGAGAACGGGAATTACTGCATCTGAATTTCCAGAGCTTAATGTGCTCAGTTCTGGAGAACTGCATAGTTTATAACCCGTATTTCTTAGGAAATTTTCAAATAAGATTGTCAGTTTGGAATTAATAATTTTGAAGGAATCTACAATGACAGGAATAATATTGAAGCATAGCATATTATTTTTAGAGAGGAATGACAAAAACTATTTACAAAACTGGGGAAGATGAGCCTTAGTATGTGAAATATTAGGAAGAAGAAGAGCTGACTAACGGGACATGGCAGTGGATTGTACTGAAAAAGAAAATACTGGTTTGAGGGGGAAAAAGCAGTGGAATTTCCCAAAGATTAAGAAGCTAATGGAGTTAGTCGTATTTTCATTAATAATATTGTAGCAAGTTGTAGTGCTCTGCTGTTGCAATTGACATAGATTTAGGAGCGACTGTCAATAGAGAAAAAGGATTGATATAGTGGGGTGGGAAGAACCAGATGAACTTGAAGATTATGATAACAGAAATGTGATTAAATTCAGTTTTCAAAAATGCAGGATCATTCCTGCAGATTACACGTAGACTGACAAATAAAATGGAGAATAGGTCGTGAGATCAGGCAGTGACTACAGATTGTACTGCTTAATTTTTAGCGTGGTCCCTAATTTTTAGCATGCTCCCTGATGTGGTTTTAGACCATGCCAACTAGCCCTCTTCAAGACAGTGGTGAGGTATGGCTCAGGGAATAGTGTGCTCCAAACACCATTCCTGACAGCCAGTTTGGGCACAACTGTATCAGTCACCTAACATTCACAGGCTTTGCACTCTCAGATGTTCCTGCTTGCTTTCATACCACAACCTTGTGCTGCACGTTATACATAATCTCCATTTTGTGGCATAAAAATACTACAGTGGTGGACTACAACACGGGGTTGTCATTATTTCAGGTGCTTTGAACTGAAAACCCCCCACACAACAACAATAGTAATAATATTAATAGTAACAATGATAGTCATTGTCATCATCATCATCATCATCATCGTGATGTCCTTGGGCCAAAGAGTACATGGCTTTAGGGATAAAGAAGTCCTGGGACTTGCTTTCTTTAGCCTTTAGGCTACCAGTTTCTGCACTGGGGTGCCTTCTTCAGTCACAAATAAACAAGTAAGAAAAAAAGAGCTGCTAGGACCCCATGTACCAGAGGCACTTGTGTGCCGAGTCCGTAGATCAGGCTGTGGTGCTAGGCGGAGGGAAACAATGCGTTTTTGTAGAGATAGGAGAGCACTCATGACATTGCACAGGACAGTGGAGAGACCTCACTTGACAGTTATGTTTAACCACCTTCGTGGGAAATGAATTTGAACTGGGACAGGTGGAGTTAGGGTGATTTAGGAAATGGAAAGCTTGCCATGTGGAGGGGACAAAAAGAGCTTGGCTTGTTAAATGTAGTACAATAAAGTCTGAGGAGTGTAATTACTCCTTCAGGGCCAGTCACCAGAGAAGAAAGTGAAATAACTGTTTCAGCTAAAGGGCGGTGGTAGCACAAGAGCAAAATGAATGTATCTGTTCCTGAATATGTCTTGGGAGAAGGTTTCTCACCATGAGATGGGACAGGGTTCTGGAGCAACCTGCCAAGAGCAGCAATGGGAGCAAAAAAACCTGGTTGGTTTTACAATGGATCAGCGGCGACTTTTGAAAGACCGGAGATCAGCACAAAAGTTTAAAAGACAGAATTGCTTGCATTCCCTGTGCTGTCCCTTCCAGGTTTATCTTCTTATTTTTGTCTAGCAGAATGAGCAAAATAATTTGGGCATTCAAAGAAAAATAAGCTTGAAGATCAAACACGTTCAGGACAATCCCGACAGTAGTTTTTAGTTTTTTCAGGTTAAGCTATACTGGGAAGAAGCTGCAAACACTTGGTGATCCTCTAGTGCTAAAGAATAAAAACTCTGTGTACATCAGGTTGAATAAATTATGTGAAACCAATGCAAAGAACCTTTTTTATATTTTCTTATTAATTAAATCTTTCTGATTTAAAAATGAAGTTTGAGTGACACAAAGTATCTTCTATAAAATGCCAGTGTTTTCCCACTCATATTGCTAGTCTTTTTCTAAGATGAAATGTAGTTTTGAAATAAATCTATGCTTATTTGTTTTCATACCATGGGAAGCCAGTAATATCCCCAAGGAGTCATGTTTCTTTCATTTTAACTTGGATATAGCATGAGCTTATATTCCTAAAGAAAAATACAAATTCTTTGTGTGCTCACAGTGAAATTAATTGTATAAATCCTGTATGCTCTTAATTACAACTACAAAATGGTAATGCTTTTATGGGCTGTATGAGATCTATGATATAAATTGGCTACAATTTTCTGGTTTACTTTCTGTAAAAGTTGATTAATATTTTACTTATTTGTAATTACAGTGTTCTTTTAAGAGAGCTTATTTGATACATGAGTATTAAATGCTGTATTTTCCTCCTCACCTTTTTATTCAATCTTACAGTAGTTCTAGGGATTGCGATATCTGAAGTCCATCCAGGTATAAAAATAGTAATAATAGGTTAGCCAAAGTTTACCACATAAGATTATTTCCCGAATTTTAGTAGTGAGAGAATACTCAACACAACAGTTAATTTGGCAGTCTTATTTTGGGTGCTACTGCCTTTTGCAGATGTTGGAGATATTATTTGGGGAAGGGGAGAATTCAGGAAAATTTGCTTTTAGAGAACTTGTGACCGGTTATGGTTTCCTTTTCCTGATCTGATGATAACTGGGCAAATTCTAGAGGAAGAAGGTTGATAATAGAGTAAAAATGTATTGTCCCTCAGGGAAAAAGAGTTGCTATTATTTAAAAAAAGTTTGTTAGTTTAGTGAGAGAGACTTAAGAGTTTTCAGGGTAGCAACTGGGGTCTGGGGCTGTACATCCATTGTTACCATTGGTGGAAAAGTTGGTTCATTTAGCGACCATATCTGGACATCTACCAACCTGAGCTGTTATTTGTAGGATATGCTGCTGTAATCTCAGTTGTTCGTGACAGCCTAGTCTTGTTGAAATTTCTGTTTGTTCTATATTAAAAATACCCATTGCAAGCGGTATTACTGGGAGAGGAAGGCTAATTTAAATATATTGTGTAATTATCTTTATATATTGGCATTCTCAAACATTATGTGTGTCTAGTAACTTTTCCTTTGAATAAAGAGACCAAATATATGCAAATGTATGAGGAGGCACCCATTGTTCCACTGCTTTTGTGCCTGAGGGCACTTTATGAAGTGTTAGTGATTACAGGTGCTTTTGTTTCAAACAGCTTTTCCCCTAAAATAGCAACAATCATCAGTAAGAGGAAAACAAAGCCTTGCCAATATCAGCAGCATAAATGAACTCAAGGGTGCTCAAGGGCCCTTCTTCAAACATAGCTGGTGGGTAGATGGTCTGCTCTTGGCATATTAAACGTGTTCTATTGGGGTTTTTTAGTAAGAGAGGAGAATTATGCCTCTCAGAAACCCAGTAGGAATGACACTGCAGCGTAATGGGGCTAACTTTTATGCATCCACTTGAAGCACCTCATCACAGTAGTGAGAGATTCAGGGAATGGGAGCTTCTAATCATGGCTTGCGTACAGTCCCCACAGTGCAAAGAAGCTTCAGAAGAGCAAATACCTATTGCAAAGAATTGTAAATAAACTAGAAGGCTCCCTTAGTAAAAACGTTATGGTATGGTATGGTATGGTTACAAACACAGGGGTTTAGGCATTCTCCCAGACTCCCTGCTCACTAAGGACTCTCTGGATGAGACTGGTTGTTGGAAGGCATTTTGTTCTGAATCATGCCTTGAGTTACGTGTTGCCACATCATTTTCTGCAGCTTTGAGCAGGAGCCGTCCCACCTTGCCTCCTGCTTTTGACTACTGTACTTTGGTGTTGGGTACGCTGAGAGCTGTTGATTCCCCAACTAACCATAGCTGCAAGTATGGAAAGATAAATTAAAAAAAAATCCTTACAGAAAGATGAATTTTCACATAAAATTAAGATGTTAATACTTAGGTCATGGTTAAATACATTATTAACACATATATTAGAATTTGAGATGGCAAAATACAGGGAAATCAAGCTCATATCTTCCTATTCTTTTGATTAACTCATATTTTTCTCTCTGCTACATGTTGTTACACATTGCTAGGACACTTGCATGGCATCATAAATGGGATCCAGTCTTAATACAGACTTTTTCTCCTAGGCCTTTTTTTCCTGAGCAAAGCCATGTTTTGAAGATGCAGGTTTTGTTACGTGCCCAAACCCTCCTAGAGTGCCAGGGATGCTCTTGCATTCTCTTCCCTCTATGGCTTTTCTGCACAAGCAGAAGAGTATCGTTCAGAATGCCTTAACAGTATCCCTGAAGAACTACTGAATGCAATCTCTAACTTCTAGAAATGCAAACCCGGAGGTGGTATCAGGTTGTGATCTCACATCCAGGCAGGGAGAAGAGTGTGCAACTAGGTCTCAGCATTTTAGCAATGCCCTGCAGCAGCATTAGCCCATGATAAGGTAAACCCTTCCATCTGATTCACAGGTAGGAGCTCACAGCTCAGGTTGTTCAATGCTCTAAGAGCTACATTTTCTGTACAGGTGATGATTCTTTGTGCAAGCGTGCATTTAAATGAGAAAAATGCATCTGAGTCATTACTAGGTCTTGAGTGAAACTAGACTTAATGATAGCCAGTCTGAAGAGAGAGTGTGTTTGGAAGAAATATTTTGGAAGAACATTTTTTTTTTTATTAGCTGTATTTTGTTGAAGGAGGGGTATTTTGTTGGATACTGCTGCAAGTGTGAAATAGGAAAATAGGAATTAAATGAGTCTGTTCCTCTTGACATGAAACAAAATGTTACAGACTTACTTAAAACAATCTGGAGTAGATTTTTAGATGTTTATTTTTAATTAAGATTTACCAAACTTGGTAAGAAAAAGGGTTGATGTGAGAGTACAGCTTAAAATTATTAATAGATTTCACAGGTGGAAATGATGCAGACTTGCATGCTGGGAGATGAATGACTATATAATGCAAAACCTAAATAGCAGAGAGCAAAAGAAATAGATGTGCCTGGCATTATTTCAGTGTGCTAGGCTACTGTGAACTAAAATGTGCGATGGCTCCAAAATCAATAAGAAAGTCCATTTTGGGGAAATAAAGGATGAAAAAATTGTGGAAAATATGTTGGTTCCCCAACAGACTCTTTAAAAAGCCATTTTCAATTTCAGATGATGCATCAAAAGAAAGATAACATCATTTTCTATATTGGTGCTTTTCTAAGGCAGGGCCCATGAAGAGTTTCTACAATGAAACAGATGAAACATCAGATGTAATTAACTTGCATCTGACTACTTAATTTTGCATAGCATTAAATGCCATTAGCAAATCTGATCTTTCCTTTATGATAGAGTGTATCAGGTCCTTTGTCTCGTATTGGTGTCTGTATGGAGACCAATTAATTTCAGACTAGTTTTTACCGAAGTTCTCACTGAACCAGTTTTTATTATAGTGCATATGACTTGCCAGAGAAAAATAATGTCGCCGGGATTTCAGTAGCAGCCGAACTCCATACACTGTAGTAAGTAATCCAGGTCCCAGTTGTGAAAGACTGATCCAAAAAAACAAAGTTCACTATATGAATACAGTCTCCTTTCAACAGCGTGAAAGGCAGTGAGCTGAAGACCAGACATGTAGAGGCCTTGCAATGTAAGGTATATGCAATACATGAAATAAATTAATTTGGAGAAATGTGTATTTTGCCTATAGCCAACTAGGTGTCAGGTGTTTTAATTGTTTTCAGGTTTCTAGAAGGTCTTTTGGCATACTGTTTCATTAAATGTAAGTTTTACAGAAGTTCTACAAGCAGTTTTATATGGTATACCATTTTAAAATAAACCAAGAAAAATCCTATAAAGCAACAATTACTAAATAAAGACAAATGCTTCTAAAGCATGAAATTTCTTGTATGAGCTATAGGCAAATACAGTATTTAGGAACGCTTTTTCAGTATTAGGTTGGTGAAACAGTCATGGAGCGCACACAGCCTATTTGCTTTGTAATTGAAATTTCCTGGGCATCTGAGCAGTGATATGACCCTAAATAAGAGAATTAGTGATTGCAATCATATCTAGCTAATCAAGCCTTCTGCAGTGAGCCATATTTGAAAATTCTCCACGTACATAGGATGTTTCAATTGACTTCTAGATTTTTCTCACACATTTTCACAAGTCCAATGTTGCATATTTGCTAATATTCCCTAATCTCATTAGACAGAGCATGGGAAACGGATAGTTTGTAGGGGAGGAGAATAAAGTCAGAGACTTCTGTGAGCAGAAGTTCAGCTGCTGTGGTTGCTTTACAAGAACTCTTGTTCTGTTTGTTGCTGTGATGTGAGAATTGAGAAAGCTCTGAGGTGCAAAACCATCGCTTTTGAGTGAGGAACAATGCCCAATCCCCTAGAGAAATTCACAGGCTCTGTTTTTTCCTCAATTGATTTTTCATTTAATGAAAATCATGACAATGTGCTAGATGCCCCCAAATAATAATCTCATAAATAACAATGTTCATTTTTATAGGCAGCATCCTTTATGAGGCTGCTTTTAGAGACATCTTAGCTCTAGCCTACAAAATCAGTTTCTTCTATACCTACACTGTCACTCATGTTCATAGAGCAAATGAGTATTTTCTGCAGGTTCTGCCATAAAGAAGTGGTCTTATAAAATGATTTAAGACAAGGAAAAAAACCCCAACCCCGAAACCTAACCCTGAATTATTCAAACTATGACAGAGGTCTTTCTCCTGATTGGTTCCAAGCAGTAAATTAATGAGGTACTTTCCGTACACGTTTAATGTATGCCAGCTCTCTTTCCCATTTAAATTGTCTCACTGAGGAAGCGGGATTTTGTCTGGCTTTGCTGGCTGAGCTACAGATAAAAACAGCAGCACAGGGCAAGACTGTTTTATCTGCAGTAAAACACTGGCTTTGAGGCAAATTTTCTACACCTAGTTCTATAAATTAACAGGGAATTGAGCCTGGGGTTTGAAATCTTGAATTCCTACATCCTAACAGCAGTTCTCTTTATTGATTCTCACTGTCCAGCTTTGTACAGAGACAGTGGGAAGTGTAATGTCAGATTAGATGATCATAATGTCCTTTTCTGGCCTCAAAAACCTATGGATAAAGCACTTAAACCTCTCTGTTCCCCAGTCTCTCCATTTTTAAATTGGAATAATTCTTGCACACACAGGTCATGGGATATGCTAGGATTATTTAGTGTCTGTGAGTGCAATGAAAATAGAAAGGCATATATTTTTTAAATAGAAATACTCAAATACTGTTAGAGACTTTCTTTAAATGTTTACCAAAGTATCATCTGGCTGTCAGAGTTAATCTAATATGATTAACAATTATATTATTGTGATATGCAATGCAGACATTTCAATACACATTCACAAGGGATTGCTTCTGATTAATTTGTATGGTAATCCACAGTCATTTATTCTACTTTGTGGCTGTTTGTATGGGGTGGGTGTAGTCTGTATTAAGGTGTTTGCAAGCTGGATAGGCAGCTGGATTCATGCTTATTAAGCCTCAAAGCCTCTCACTTTCTCCCCTGCTAGCAGTGTTCAGCATGCTGTGGTTTTGTGATTTGGAAGTACAGCACTGAGGGAATCGAGCTGAAACCACCAGTCTAATTTCAGTTTGGTCTTTCTTTTCACTTGACTGATCAGAATGATTTTCAGTCACTCCAGTCAGGGCTGGAATCCCAGAGGTGAAAAGTCATCGAGTAATCCATTTAGCCACCAGGTCCTCCAGGTGGAGCTTAGCAAACTACAACAATTATTGCATTCTCTTTCCTCTTATCATAGCATGACCATTGCTAATGTTGTGTTGGAGCTTCCATTTTAAACGGTGCTTTGCAGGAGGCGTAGACTTTGCTGCAAAAATTCCCTACGTGATGAATCCAGACACAAAAGGTCACAATGCAAGGGCCATTTTTGGCACCAATTTAAAGATTCAGTGACTTTTAATGGAAAAATGACTTTTTCATCCAGAATATTCTCCCCCAAAATCCATGCACAGAAGAAACCTTATGTGAGGGGGAAGAGGATATTTGGTGGGATATGTGTCACCATTTCTCCCCAGCTGCTGCATAAGCTGCAGAAGGCCCCTCACTTCAGTATTGTAAGAAATATGGAATAGCAAAGAAATACTTATGGACTGACCCATTTCTTATACATAATAAAGTACATTTATTTATTTATCACCTCATCTTGTTACACCTAAAGTACTCTTTAACCATAGAAATTGCTTTTCATGTTTTCTATTTGGTTAAGCCCTTGCACTTATTTCGAGTTGGAGAATACAGATCTGAGAAGTCACTTGTGTAAACAGACAGTTGCACTTATCAGGTTCCCTGTACTTCAACATCTGGGAAGCAAATAGCACAGAACTGTTTAGTTTAGTACAAAATGTTAGAATCAGGATGACTTTTTTTTTAATAAATGCATTTCTTGAATCCTTGTTGTAGGAAAAACTTCATTTTATGATAAAATTAATACTAAATTAATAACCATCCCTTTTAAAATTATTTTGGCAGATCACGTGTGTGTGTGTGTGTGTATATTACATATATATTCTCGCATGTGAATTTTTATTTTACAAAGAAAGTAACCTGTCTTGAAAACATGAAATCTTTTGATGAAAACCAGATGGAAGATAAGGTCATTGTTATTATTTTAAAAGCAACTGTTTTATAATCAGTCTTACATTTTGTGAGGCCTTACTGTTAAGGACTAAAGACTCTTGAACCTGAGGGAGCTCATGAAGAGTTCAAAACATTCAAAGGAGGTATTTCTGAACAGTAGTCCGTTTACTGTAATTTCTCCTGTTTGGGCTTGGTTTTTGGTCTCATAGCCTTGTATTCCTCTCACTCCCAAGAAGAAAACATGTGAAGATTAATGGCCTTTCTGTTCCCAGACAGGGAACAGGATTATACCCTTAACTTTTTACTGTTGTTAACCATGCAGATACCTTCCCAGATATTGTTCTTCCAGTTTATCTCTAGTGTTGCCATTTTTCAGTATTTTGTGGCTCCATGGAATCACATAAAAGCTTTTGGTAGATGCACAATTTATACTTTAGCCACGTCTTTGAAAATTCAGCCTCCAATAAAATAACTGGGGAACAAAACAAAACTAGAAAAAAACCCTTCTGTTTTGTGTTACTGACCTTTCACAGCTGCTGTGTAATCCTTATAATTTTATCCTAAATTTCCAGTAAATTATGTAATATTTAGCAGTATCACCACGTCTTACTTCTCTTAAATCCATTGTATTTGTACCCACTTTTGTACATGGGAACAAGATGGTATGTAGGAGTTTTATGCACTAAGGATATCCCAAGTGTTTTCTCTTTGGGAACTGAAAAATAGGGAATATTATCAAATAGGGAGAAATATTTTGAATGTGTCTTTCAGTGTACAGAACACAATAGGTAAGCTGACAAAGCATTCCTGAACTGAAGATCCTTTGTTTATTACAAACCTTTAACAATCTCTTGGCTGTTAGAAGTGAGATGGATTCAATTATTTTTAAAGTGACAAACTCTAATCAATATTCAATTATTGGTGTGTTAATTAGTAGATGATGCCTTGTCTCTATTATTAGCGCAGGCAATTTGCTGCTGAACTTAGTTTCTGTTCTGACTGCTCAGTCTCCAGTTGAGAGTCAATATCACCATGGAAGCATGAGCAGTTTAACAGTTGTCGCCTTGGAGCTTTAGGTTAGCATTTGGCCAATTGACATGCTTAAGAAACACGAAATTTCTGCGAAGAAATATTTCTGTGGGATAATGTTGCATAAAACACTTGAAAGATTTTTTTTTATTCATTAATTAAGCAAAGGCGAAACTGCATGAGATGTTGCAATATCTGCCTGTGCTTGTTTGCAAAGGGCAAGTGCACTGCTTTGGAGTCAGCTGCAAGATATTCTTCGACTTCAGTGCAAGCTAGCTTGGATTATTAGTGTTCATTGCAATTGGGATGGTCTTTCTGTGAAGCTAGCTACATGTTAAATTCATATCTGTACTCCACTTTCAAACTACTAGGCATAGTATACACACTCACATATATTGAAGGTACATTTCAATTTAGGGATAAGAGTGGGCAAAAACAAGAGCCGGATTTATTTCTCACAGTCGTAAAAGCCTAGGAATTTATATCCTATCAAATGGCTGACTTGATGCTTACAAAAATAATCTTAAAAAATGCTACTAAATTTAGGACACTGATAATCACTTGTCTGCTTCTGAAAGTTCATTTATTTAGTACAATAGAACATTAATGCAAAATGAAATGGTCAGAGTCAAGGATTATTAGCAGAGAGACAAAGTTGCATGCAAGCTTGTTTTAATCTGTGAGATGTCACTAAATACTGGAACGCTGTGGCAGCATGCTTTTGGTGAATCTACCTGTTCCGACAGAAACTGGAATCCTAAAAAATGAAAGATAACAACATAGACTTTGCAAATGCTTTTGATTTTAGTGGGCAGCTAGGTAGTTCCAGGTGATCGGTAGTCTCTTGGAGTATTAATTGTGCTACCTAAGGAAAACAGTGTCCATGCTAATTTTTAGCATCATGTCAATCCTGATATAAACCACCCAGTAATTCTACAAAAAAATGAGTACCATCACTTTCTAACCACAGTATAACACTGGCAGGTTTTCTCTACCGTGGTTCCATCTGCCTTTATGTATTTTTCTTCCCCAGGACTTTCCTGCTGGGCTACTAATGCACATTGCACTATGGCTTTGTATTTTTTTAAGTATTAAATATGAATAAGAGTACATGCAGTTCAGCCGTACTCATTTGTCCTTGTTTTATTGTACTGCTTTTCACCCTTTGTGTACAAGGGCGAGAAAGTGAAAGTTGCATGCTGAAAGGGACTACGTGGAGACGAATCAGAATGGGCGATTTTGCTCATCAGGAACTGCCAATGTGTAACCCACTCTAGCTTCAGCATGTTTTCAGATACAGCCTTTTGCTTGACCGCTCTGTCTTACCACCTCTGTGCAGAGCTGAAGTCCTCAGTATTCTTCCCACTTCCCTACGCTTTTCTTGGTGTAATTTAGCTGGGCAACACTTAATTAAACTCCGTTTCCTCTCTTTACGCTTTAGGTATTAATATGCAGCTCCCTTCAAGAGGTAATTTGTGGGCTGTTTATCAAAGCTGTGAATTTAATAATATCAAAGCCATGCTATTGCACTGTTGCTGTAATGAGATGTATTGACATTTCTTACAAACAGAATTTTCTCTTCATAAGTGTGTTGTTCCTCTGCTGAATATTGTGGGCGTTCAAAATAAAAAAAAAAATCCACACCATCTATGCTATTTAGTTATATTATCCCATTACCCTCACTTCCTTTATAGTTAGATAATGCCATCTAAAAACAGAAATTCAGCACCATAGTGCTTTGACTGCAACAGAAAAATCATCCCATGTTTCATCTAACAGTGTTACCTGAAGCACTCTACTACGATTTCTGATCTGAGGCATGAGGGGAATGACAGCAGTGCCCTTTCAGACTGTTGGATATACAGGTAGTCTCTGCTGTGGTTCCAGAGCAGCACTGATTATGTAATTCTAGAACTGCTCAAAACCGCAGATTTTTGTTTCCTGTGGAAATTGTGTATAATTTCTTAAAAAGTTGGGGGAGGTTTAAGACAGAGAGTTCTGAATAAAATATGTAATTATTGTGTAGAAGGTAGATGCCTTCATTGATATAATGGAAAATTACTTGTTGATTTTTTTCTATATAGTTTCACAATAATATGTAGCAAGATTACAATATTTGTTCTTTCCTTAACTATTGTGTGCTTTTTGTGTAACATGCCTTTCCATAATTCTTTCCCCTGCATTCAGGAAGTCTGCTGAGATTGCATATCTAAAATATCCAAAATGCAAATATTAAAAAATGAGCATGGAAGGAAGTATGGAAAAGACTAATAGCAAACAAAATTACAGAGTCTAACTCCTGGTCCCCCTTTTTTTTTTTTTTTTTTTTTTAGTTTTTCTTTACTTTAAATTTCAGGAAAGTAGCAGGATGGGAAAAGGAGCATCTTACAGACATTATACAATGTGCAATGATTTAGGTCATTTTAAAGTTAAAGGTCAGAATATGTAGTATATCCATGCATTAATGCTAATGTCTATGGCAGTGTTGTGGCAGGCCTGTGGTATTTTTGAATGAAAAATTATTCTCCAGTATTCAATCCAAATTTTTTTTATAGCTTTTTATTTTAAACTTGTGGATTTTATTGTTCCACATCTATGTTTTTGAACTGTTTTTAATATTCCTGGTTTTTTTGGAGGAATATTAATTAATTCTTTTCTTAGCATTAAGAACCAATGGCTGATGTTTCTGGTCCTCTATTTATATGGGGCAACCCAATTCTAATATTGTTTCTTCTTTGAACGAATCTTAACAAAGATACTATATGTGTAACTCGTGTACATGAGACTAGATTTATTTTAAGAACTACTGTAAATATTGTGGTCATGGATACTACTGTTGTTGTAAGTTCTTGGCATAAGATTACCCTTGCTTATCTAAAAACTTCCTTTCTATTGACAAAGTACTTCCTCAAAGCAAATGCAGTTATGTGCTGGCTGCAGAATCGTTGATAAGATAGTCCTAGCTAGGCATTTTGGCAGTGTCTCGGAAAGATCTTAAAAAAAACTGGCCTGTCCTTATTGCACTATCCTGTAATATCATCTGCTACCTCAGTGACTGTAGGTGCTGGTATAATCCCGTAGTCAAATTCAGAGGATTTTCTCATCAACAGTCCTCTATTCCTTTCCCTCTTCCTTTCTTGGTGATGCTGCCTGCAGCCTTCTCAGGCTGTGAAAAAGGAATGTACACTGGTCATTGTGGAACACCCAACATGAGAAGACCAATCTAAATCCAGGGGTGGTCTTGGTTGCTAGAGATTGTGGAAGTGCTGCACACCCCACAGAACATGTGCAATATATCTTCAACCACTTAGCACTGTCCAATGGCTTCAATCTCAATGTCAAAGAAGCTGTCCTAGCCCTAGTTAACAGAAAAAGGATCAAAATGGTCACCAGCTTTAGCTATGTTGGTTGCACTCAAATCAGTGGCAAACTACAATGAAATCTCACTTTCAAAGAGAACTAATCTTTTAGTTGTGAGGAAAAATGCAGATCTGATCTTCACTTCACTTGAAATACAATAATACTATACTTTTTGCATTTCTCCCTGAGTCTTGGATTCTGTACAGTCACCATATTCAATGCCTTGAGCTGGTGGAGTAGCACAACTTGTGCTGGATTCTGGAGTTTCACTGTCATAGAATCACAGAATCAGAGAATGGTAGGGGTTGGAAGGGACCTCTGTGGCTCATCTAGTCCAACCCTCCTGCTGAAGCAGGGTCACCTACAGCAGGCTGCACAGGACCGCGTCCAGGCAGGTCTTGAATATCTCCAGAGAAGGAGACTCCACAACCTCCCTGGGCAGCCTGTTCCAGTGCTCCGTCACCCTCAGAGTGAAGAAGTTCTTCCTCATGTTCAGACGGAACTTCCTATGCTTCAGTTTGTGCCCATTGCCCCTTATCCTGTCGCTGGGCAGAACCAACATGTCAAATGCTGAGGGTACACTGAGGTGTTCTTCAATACTGGATGTGATCTAGAGTTTCATTTGCATTGAGCTGAATACGCATAGAAGAAGGATGTTTAGGATTCTCAAATGCTGCCAGTTACCTAAACAACAAAAGGAGCTCGAGGTATTCAGTCATCTCAGGAGAGGAAGTTATGCAAGGGCAGCATAATTAAAAAGTAGTCCTGCAGAGAGGACTAGAAAATATTTTAAGAAGATCCTAAAATGCTCCTTTGAATTAACTCTGTTAAATCAGTCTCAGTATGTAGTAACCAGAGGCTTTGAGCTGAGAAAACAAATCAATTACAAGACTATCATAACGTTTGTGGTGTAGTATGCATTCACAGGAGAGAAGAACTTCAAAGAGAGTTAGTCACCACCTTCAAGTTGTGTTAATTTGCTTAGTTGACTTGTAACTGTGTTTGTTCCTCAAATGTCTGTCTGTTCTCACATGAATGTTCACATAGACTGTGAGAGTACATCACAGTGAAGAAATTGTTGTTGACCACAACAAAAGACCAAGAAGTCAAGCTTAGCATGAGACCAAATGCTGGCCACGTGCTCTGTCTCTTCTATGACAGAGCTTACTTATGTGAGGGACAGTTGCATTCTCATTTTGTGATTGGATTTTGTATCTCCTATTCTTTGAGCTTCTATGAATTAAGTCTTTGGAAGGAAAAAAAGTAACTTTACATTTATCTGTATACCTAGTTTCTCTCTACTGACTGCCCTTTTCAAGAGGCTGCTTTAGTCACTGTGGCAGCTCCCTAGGCTGCTGGCTTTTAGGCCTGCCTGCTGTGTTGTTCAGCATGCAAACATTCTCATGGCTTCACCTGCTCTGGAGACAGCTGAACAATGAAGCTATTGCTGTTAGAGGCTCCAAACCAACTGTTTCTGAGAAGCCAGGAAAAACTTCAAGGTTGCTGTTACCAAGAGCTGTTGTTCTTGATCCTAGGCTCATTATTCCAAGACCTATGCCAGTAAGCATGAATGTGTCTCAGAGGATTGTGATGCCTCTGGTGCTTTCTCCTCTGCAGCATCTCAGACAGACAACTGTGATTTCCACAGGTTTGGTGTTAGCACCAGTCAACTCTCGTCAGGCCATGTAGCTCAGCATTGAACATCTCATCACTGAAGCTGCCTTCTGACTTAGTTCAGTGTTGAAATCTGCACTACTAAACTTCATGAAAGGTATGATATTCAGGTAGTTGCTAGCTCCAATTCCACTTAAAACAGTATGAAGTAAAATTAGTACCCTGCAGATCCAAGCCCTCAGTGGATGAGTTTGTCTCTGCTTCATCTGTCTCTTTGGAAAGATTCCAGGATGCTCTCTCCATTAACATCTCCGTCACAGATCTTGTAGAAGGAGGCAATATATTGAGCCATTTCCAAGAGATGAAAAAGGGACATCTTCTTTACAGCAACAGATGATCTGTTCTCAGTGTCCTGTGTTCTTCAGGACCCCTATAGGCCTTTCATGTCTGAGTCTCACTGGGTTGCACATGTCTTTCAAATAAAGTTCTTTAAAATGATCCTATTGTTTCAAGGTTTCTCTCAGAGGAATTGGAGTACATGGTTGCCTTTCGTACCTCTACTTTTTCATCACTAGAAGGCAAGGAGTACTTCAGGAAGACCTCTTTTAATAATGATGCCTCTCAAAATCTATGTGGCACTCCTCATCAGGTGCTTTCCACATTTAATCTGCCTCCTAAGATATGATTTAAGAACTTACCAAAGGATAAGTTGCAAAGATAAGTAATCGTGGATAACTTGGGAGAGGTATCATAACATTTTTAATAACATGCACACAACGGCATTAGAAAAACTCACCTGTTTACAGAGTGCTGTAAGCACACTGAAGTCATTTGGCATAATCTCACTTTCCCCGGAAAATGGAGTAGAAAGTACTGCTAGGTCACAGCCAAGGAAGAAATCTTGGATGGTAAAATTTAAGGAATGACCCCTACAGTGGGGACACCTGAATGATGTTACGGTTCATCTGACCCTGTGGCAAGCAGCTTCTGAGGGAGTAGTCTGCTCTCCTACCCCAACACCGTGTTCTCACTTCTTTACTTTGCGTTGGATCAAGTGATTGTATCCCTAGAAGGTGAGTTGATATGTCTTGTTGATCCATCAGAAAACTTTCCTTCTATTTTTCTTGTTGGCAGAGTTAGTTTTCCACAGGATGAGCCAACTGAACTAACTCACGGTATAGTTGCATAATTCACTAAATCTGACACAAGGCAGAGACACAAGAATCCTTGACAAAATAATGCAGAGAAACTGAATTGTTTTGGCTATAAAATCTGTTCAAAGGCTAATATCCCAAGTGAGGTAGCTGGTGCTCAAGGTCTCAGACTTTAAATCTGACTTTCTCCTAGAGGCCCTTTAAAAAACATGAATTTGTAAAATAAATGTTATTAATATTGTATGCAAATAGTGTGACTCATAATAAAGCACGATCTGTTGACTATGCAACACATTGTTATATAATGAACATTTTACTCTTCATATGTATGAATGTTATTGCCAGTGCTCACCAGGATGCGTCTCGCTTTCTTACTGGCTTAGATACCCATTGGTTTGGGGGTTTTTTTGCACGCTTGTTTTCTCCTAGTCATGCGCACCGACTGTATCACATATCAGCTCTGTGTTGAACCAGAATCTTAAACTGTTTTTTACATGTCTATTAGTATTTACCTGAACTAAATTATGAAAGGAAATAATTCTGATGCTTTTCTGATTCAACTGTGTATTATATAGTCTCTTATGGTGGTGCTAGTTACTAAAAAATTAGAATATAACTTCATTACAAGGAAAGAGTCTTTGCATTTTTAGACCTCACTTTAGAAGCTGAAGGCTTTGAATGTGCTGCAGCTGTTCTATTATCTTATGAATCACATGCTAGATTGCTGAAAATGAAATGAAGTAAAGCAATTTGCTCTTTCCAGTCAACAAGAAATTAAATGAAGTCGGATGGCCCTACCTATAAATATTCCTGTGCTTGTCCTTTGAATGAAACAAAGTAAAACCAAAACCCAAATTTCCTTCTGCTTGGCTTGTCATGTGTTTTAGGGCTACAGTGCCTTGTAGCCATATACTGTGTTATAGCATTTGAAAGGTTTTTTTCACATGTACTTTAAAGATTTAGCAGCAGAAACATATATTCTTCCTCTATTGCATATAAGGAGAGATGGGTATTTGCTGTAGATAGATATGCATTTCTGGAAACATTGGAAACAATTCTTGATCTGAAAAGCCTGTAAAAATACCAAATTTGTCCTTCATTTTTTACTTTCTGCCAGACTACAAGGTGATCTCTGGGAACGTTGTGTTTTCTCTGAGCTGATCTCAAGGAACTTTGCTCATGCTCTGAACTGGAGTGAGAATTGTGTGGGCAGCAGCGTCTAAATCAAATCATTTTGAAAATATCTTTGGTTGTGTCTCTAGGAAATTATTCTCATCAGCCACAGGAGAATAGCAATTAAAATATAGCAGGACACTGCCCTCACAAGTTGTCTTTTTCCAAGTGATGTCAGTGGTGGTCAGTGCAGTAAAAGCAGTAAAAAAAGTGAAAGCTCTTTTTCTTCCTTTAGTTTGGAAATCTGACAAGGACAGGGTATGCTCCTGCCCATTAGTGTCATGTCATGTTCCACAGATGGAAAAAGACACCCTCGTGTTCAAATATGTTCTTTCTCTGTGTACACCAGAGGGTGTCCCCCGTTTGTTTCCTTTCTGTATCTCAAAATACTTTCTCTGTGCCTCACTCAGTAATGCCTGCTGAGTAATATGCATGCTACTTTATTTCCTCCCTGTTGTGTCCTACTGAATTGTCTGTTGCTTAAATTATCTGTGCCCCCATGGAATATCCACAGCATGTGCTCCATGAGAAGGGCTTGTTCTTCTTCTTGACTCTGCTAGGAGATCTGTACTTTTCCTGAGGGATTCCTATGGTGCCTTTGTTCTTTGGTGATGTAGCCACCATGCGAGTCACAGAAGGAAGAGAGTTAAATTGTAGCACGTGGTAAGGGCAAGTATAAGTACAAGGAAGAAATCCAGGGATTGTTTTGAAGTTTGCTTGAAATGTTTGGTTTAGACTTGGGAGAACCAAAAAGTAGGAAAAATACATAATATGAAAGTGGGATCGTATTTTCAGAGTGTTACGAAGAAATACTAATGGAAGAAGGGAAGAACATGGACCATGCAGATGCTGGATAAGAGGAAAGGGATGTTCAGAAAAGACACAGAGGGAGATTGAAATAGCTTTAGTGATAGGCACAGCAATTGTAGCACAGAGAAATAATGGTAGTTGGGGGCAATAAAGGATTGCATAACAAAGGAAAGTAAGAAGAAAAGGAAATATGGTTAGAGTGGAGAAAGATTCCTAACAAGATAGACATGAAAAAGAAAAAACTAAATAGAATGTGCAGGAAATTAAACACAATTTTTTTTCCCACATTGTATGTAATAATAGTTTAATGAACAGCTCAACTAAAATGGTTCTTAAGAAAAAAAGGATTGTGGTGAGTTGATTTGGAATGCATGGATACACACAAAGACAGTAAGAGCAGTGGCAATATTTGTAGGAGATGTGGAGCAGCTGTTCTGTATTGTCCAATTTTAATTTCTATTCTAAACACATTCTTCTGCATGCCTGGGGATCAAGTTTCTCCTTGATAAAGTTGCATTTAAGGTCAAACCAAAGGTGGAATGAGTACAGTCGTCTTATCCAAAACTTCATTGCGAATGCTTTTGTTGAAGGTCCCTTGAAAAAAGGGGACCAGAAAAAAGTCAAGGCAGAGAAAGGACATAGCATGCAAGAGGAACAGGACAATAGCAGATGCAGTACGTCATTATGTGCATGCAATGCTGTCATGCTGTAATGCCCTTTTTAGGAGGAAGCAAGTGAGAGTGTGTTGTTTGTTCCACACTTGTTTTTTTCCATGTGGCCATGGATGGATTATGTCAGCAGCTAAATGTCTGGTTCTACTGAGAACTTATCCTTTGGCCAGGCTTTTAATTAAACCAAGAATATTAATTAAGATCTGTACATCATAAATGCGTAAATTGTTAGAATTTTAAAATAAAGTTACTGGATATTAAATGTTCCCAATGACTATAAAAAGAATGCACAGCAAAGCATTAAAACCACTTTTCACTGCCATATAGAAGGTCAATGCACTGTAGTAGCCTAACATAGCATTTTCTTTTGCTGCTCTGATAGCTCCTCCATGTCTGCTGGCATCAGACATACAAATCAAAATACTGTGAGAAGTCATCTTGCTATACCAGGATTAGGCAGACTCAGCTGTGTTACCAGCTTCAAGATTGCTCTGTGCTATGTGTAGGTAGCCATTGGATGGATGGTGAACAGCAAGCTCACTGCTTTAACAGCTGAGTGTTCAGAAATGGGTAACAATGTTTTCTGGTTTTTTTCTAGATTTTTAAGGAAATTAATTGTCAGAAGTAGGTAAAGGGTCAGGCTTTTTTGGTCACAACATGAGGTACTTAAGGACAAGTTATTTATTAATAAATCCGTTAAGCCTGGTGTGGCAAAACATCCTGTTCATGCTGGTGCCAGATATTGCTACTAAAAAGAGATGGGAAATGTTATCCTGTGATGTACTTTTGATCTTAATACTTAAAGGGAACATTTATAAATTTAACTCAGTAACAGTTTCAGTTCTGTTGAAGTGAATGGCAAAACTTCCTTCAAATCTTCATAGTTTTCACTGTCATATTTCTCAAATCTATCTTCTGTAGCTTTGCTTATGAGTTTTAAAATTATTTTCAATGCATGTATGTAAGTATAAAATGTTCAAATTTTTCACGTACCTCTCCTTTAAATCTCAAATCCATTTCCAGTTATTCACAGTGATTCTTTTTTCTTTTCTCTATTCTCTTGGCTGCTTGTCTGTGTGAGGAAGACCTGTGGCGATTATTTCCTGGGGAAGTCTGCCTTGGGCCATAGGATTCTGAGACTGTGGTTTTCATCTATTCAATTCTCACTTAAAACCAGAAGGAACAGGGTTTAATTGTGGAGTAGGACTTTACTGGACTGCTTTTTTGTTTCTACATTAAAATTAAAGATACAATCTTTAAGGTGTATGTAGGTTATATCTGATTTTACAGATATTTTACAGATGATTTTACATTAAATTATAGTCACAAATTATAGGATACGTGAGTATTTTTTTAGGCTTTTCTAGAAAGTGACAGATTCAGAATTTGCTGCTTTCTAGTGATTTTATGAAGCTTCATATGTTGATAGTATTTCCTTCCATCTGATATTTTGTGTAGCTGCTTCATTGCTCAGCTGTAGGTACCTATCAGGCCTGAAGCTTCATTCCAGTTAAGTCCTTGGATTTGGAACAGCTATGTATCTTCCGTTGCATTTTCAGTGTTGGATTGAACAAGAAAAGAAGGTGTTGAGATGAAAGTCTATTCTCAAATAAATTCTTTCAAGCAAAAGTATAATATGGCATACGTTAACGTACATTTATATATTTTAAACATTGATCTGTCAAAGTTTTCACTAATTTGGAATGTCTGTATGATGTAGTTTTGTCTGCGGTCAACCCAAAGTCTTTGCTTGAGAGAAACTGTTAAAAGATGTCAATTACCAGTGTAAGTAGCCTTGCTGCTCTCGTAAAATTACTCCTTAGCCTACAGGGTTGTTTTCTGGGTTTTCTTCTTTTTTTTTTCTTTTTTTTTTTTTTAATTTTTACTTCTGAGACATACTGATATGAAACACCATCCGTGTCTTTTTCAAGGCTTTTAGCACATTTCTTTTGTAAAATCTTAAGGTACAGGCAGGAACTGTTAGTCCATTTATGAGTGCAACTGTTCAAGGTATCAGGTCTTTCAGAATCTGCTTCTGGTGAAGCTTTTCCATGAAATGTTGCTTGAATGATTAAAACAGTAATTACAGTATTTAAAAATGACAATGTGCATTTTCAGGGAAAAGATGCAAAATTATGGTTCAGAGTTGATTATTTTATAATAGCCTCTAATTACATTATTGTTTGCAAAAACAGGGCAGTGTTTATACTTGCAGCAATTTGAAAACTGAAATTTTCCTACGTAATAGCTTTGTTGGAGTAAGACAAAACTGACCCCAGCAAAGCGTCTAGCCTGGGGTAACTCCAGCGTAGTGCCTTTGAGTAAGAGTGACAAGGAGGGAGGGTGTGTTCAGCTGCAGGCTGAGGCATGTTAAGGTTTGTTTGGAATTCAGAGTTCTCCTTTCAGCAATACTCAGTGTGTAGTTAAGGTAGGAGCACGTTCATCCCGGTCAATTTGAGAATTACTGTAATTTTCTTTTACCATGCTACTCCATGCCTGGTAAATTGCTTTACAGTACAAAAATAATGTAACACAATGCCTTTCTCAGTTCCCAGAAGACTTTCAGTCTCTGAAAGACATGACTGACTGGCACTGAATAAATCCCATGATATTGCTAAAAGGACAGAAAGCTAAAAAATACTAACTTGTCTCTCCTCCCGGTATCATATGAATTCTCTTTCTTCTTGTTAAATTTGACTAACACAATAATGCTATTAAGAGCCTGTCTGAGAAGCATTTATGTGTTTGGAGGATAACGTTTCTGTATACTGGCCTTATAGATTAAGAATTTTCTTCCTCTTGTAACCCCTTCTCTGTCGTCTCTTCCAGGACTGTTAAAATTCAGCTGCATGTTCACGTACAAGGTCTGTGCTGTCCTGTGTGTTGTCCGAGAGGAGCTGTTTGGCAGTAACTTGTTGGTGGGTTTTTTGATAAACCATAAAATCCTATACACACAAAAAATGGCAGGTAGCAGGATGAATAGAAGTGATATAAGGTTTCTTGGATAGAAAGTCTTGAGAGATTTTAATCACCAGTATAACACACGTGTCCAAGTATGGTATGATGAAGGGACTGTGTCAGCGTCCTTGTATCTTCCATAGCTCCTGTTGTTTCTGTGCAAGTATAAAAGATAGCTGCAATATAACCAAAGATAGTGCAGGATGATTAAATGATGACCCTGTCTTCACTCTGTATAGATACAATACTTATTATTATGCATTACTGAAATATTATCATCTTTGAATCCCAGCAAAATACAGAACATGGAACAGCTGTTGAGTATCTGAAGGACTTCTCTTTACTCCCTGCTGTGGTCTGGTCAAATGCCCAGAGAGACATTGTTCTTAGCAGAGAATATTAGACAAAATATTCCAGAAGAGTGAGTTTCTGTTCAACATGTCTTTCTCTCAGGCTTCTGTTTGCTGTGGGAAATCATCTTGACCTTTATTAACCCAAACATTTGGTCTATAATTTTCCGTAAGGCGTAATAAAATTGAATATGAACCTATTGATACTAATATTGGATGAAATATCAGCATATTTTGACTGCTGCCAAATAATTTCTGGAGGATTTAGTGGCTTACAGATGAGTGAAATGATGGAACCGAACTGTTAACTTCTCTCATTAGAAGTCTGATTAGCAAGCTGTACAATGACTGGGGTTCATCACTGACTGGAAAAACTTCCCATAGCTTCTTCAAAAATAGTTGGGCATACCTACAAAATCATAGGACCAAATTCTTTTCTGAACATTGAGGTGTTTTTAAACATGTATAACATGATACTACACAAGAAAATTTCCTAATCTTCTAATCTGGGCATTAGCTTTAAGAAAGGATCCTGTGGAAGCAAGGATAAATTTTTTATGAGCTTGCTTTAAGAATGGAGAGTTAGTTTAACATTTATTTTTGCAGTTGCACCCAGATTTGTCTATGTTTGATTATAGTTTTACCTGTGGAAGAATCAGAGGTTGAGAAACTGTTAGATGTTAAGAAAGGTCTGTTAAGTTACCTGTCCTTCTGTGTGCAACTGCACAATTGTTCTCCTCAGAAAATTTTCTAGTGGTTTGTCTAATTTGCTTTTAAAAACCCAAAACAAATTGTGCTTTTGCCATTTCCTATGGGAAGATGACACTCAGTGAATCTCAACAAACATATATATAATTTACTTCAATTATATATAATGTCATCAGAACTTTATCATCTGCCGAGTTTCAGCATCCGAGCGGGGACAGGAACGACTCTCACACATTGATGCAATGCACAGTCAATTCGATTTATTGCTCCGCTTGCGTGGTTATATACATTTTCTATATCTGCACATGCGATCACGCTTATTCGGATAGGCTACAGACATAAATCATGCGCTGTTCACGCACCCCATATTCCCTTATGATTGGTAACTATGCACTAGCGCTAATAGCAACAGACTGTCTCCACGTCCTTGAACACATCTTGTTTTTGCTAACCCACACCATGTGCACTATCAGAACTTTCTCAATTGTTATTCTTAGCTGCCCGTTCCAGCCGCCTGTTCAGTTATGCTAACTGTTTTGCTTAAGCAGCCTAGTCATGCTAACTGTCAAGTTACATCAACCCCAACAATCATCCAGGTAAAATTCAAGCAGAAAAAATATTTTTATCTATATTTGTTCAGGAAAATTCTGGCATTGTGGTGATGTGTACTTTTTCATAGTATAAAATTTATACCCCAGTGCACAGCAGTTGCCTATACTGCCGTGTTCTAAAAGAGACTTCCAAGAAGACAGATTTAAATAATACAGTCATAATTTATGTCATTAATATGAAGATGCTTTATCAATTACCTAAGCAAAAATATCCTGCAGAATTTATATCTTTTAGTTATTAAAAAGTGGTGACTATCTTAAATTAGTTATTGGAAATAAAGAGTTCAGCAACAGAAATTAATCACTGTCACATCCTTGTGCATGTCTTGTGGATGCTAGGCTGTGTAGAACATTTGTTTGGAAAAGGGAAAATATTATTGTGATACCCTTAATAGAAACAGACAATCAAACAAATCTTAATTTGAAAAGGTTTCTGCAGTCATAAATCATAATGGTACTGTGTTCTAATAGAGGAAAAATAACTTCATAACTGTATGACCTTGATGCAGAGGGCCAGGTTCTGGGAGGGATATGCTTTCATCAGACATTTTTATTTTTCCATTTCAAAAACAGATGACATTTTTGTCAAAATACAAAGTTAAAGACATGCGTTGTAGCTCCTGGTAAAATCATGTTGTATTTATCCTTACATTTCATGACAAATATGTACGTTACCAGTGTGTTAAGATTATCTCTCACTCTGTTAATAGATACCTTACGGTCATTTGCAGTGTTACTGAAGTCAGTACAAGTTGAAGGTTAATATATGTTTAACATAGATATAAAGACCAATGTGCTGGTAACTCTTTGTTTGTTAGGGTCATGAGTACTTGGGCTGAACAGAATGAAGTGAAAACAAACAAACAAACAAAAACTCCAAAAGGAAAAATGTAAAATGTGGAATTTAGGCTGCACAGACCTCAGTTGGGGATGTAGCATAGCTTAGCTGCCATTTAGGCAATCAGGCCATACCATCGAGAGAGGGCTTATTTTTACATACATATGTATATTAAAGATAGTAATCACATTTGCATTGAAGGGGAGAAGATAGTAGAATATTGAGCAAATTAAAGGCTGAAATGATGAAGATATTTATCTTCAGCCTAAGAAGAGGTTAGTATAAATTTAAACTAGTGAAGAACTGGATAGCAAATTAAGATAGATGAATTGTAGTTGTTTAGGTTATTTACTGTATTCTTTATTTACAAAAGCTACTGTCGTCTACATATAACATCAGTGGGAGGCAATTAACATGGTTAAAAAAGATGAGGAAAATGTTTTGTGAATGAATATAGATGAGATAATTTATATAGTTGATACAGTTTATATAATCGAGGTAACTGTCATTGGCCCACAAGGCCTCTTTATCTCCTTCAGTGATATCCCTGAGATGCACCAAGAGTGGTGCTCCAATCCCTGTGTAGTGTTCATATGTTTAGAAAAAGATGATCTCCCTGCCAAAGAGCAGGGTAGAGGGTGTAAAGGGCATATGGTGTACAGACAAGGGAGGGCAAAGTTAAAGTGGTGTAGACTAGATGATCCACAGAGGTCCCTTCCAACCCCTACCATTCTGTGATTCTGTGACTGTGGAATTAATCCTATATCTGCTGAGCCCAGGTCTGATACCTGAACCACATCTGGAGTTATTCAACAGCCTAGCTGGTTGTAATCTGAAGTATGATGGTGAAGGGGAGGCGGGGGGGAAGTAAGATTTGACCTGTATCTTCTGAAAAGGAAATAAAAATAGAATCATTGAATAGTTTGGGTTGGAAGGGGGCTTTAAAGATCATATAGTCCAACCCCTCTGCAATGAGAAGGGACATCTTCAGCTAGAATAGGTTGCTCAGAGCCCTGTCCCACGTGACCTTGAATGTTTCCAGGGATGGGGCCTCCACCACCTCGCTGGGCAACCTGTGCCAGCGCCTCATCACCCTCATCATGAAAAAAATTCTTCCTTATGTCTGGTCTGAATCTACCCTCCTTTAGTTTAAAGCCATTACTCCTTCTGTCACAACAGGCCCTACTAAAATGTTTCACTACTGAAGCAATGAAGGCCATAGCAAAAGATCAGTGATATTGTTCCCTGGTCAACGTTTGTTGTCTATCAGTATGTGAACTGGTACTGTGTCTCACTGTGACATCATTACTGTGTGTGTCTACTGACCCTCTCTCTTTGTGTAACAGGATGCCCTGCTGGTAGGTTTTTTCAGACAAGGATTTTTGGAGCAACATTTTGGAGTAATTTTTGAGTGTGACAGGTTTTCTGCTGTAAAATGAATAGGCCCCATAATAAACAGCTCAGCAGTATCACATAATTTTTTTCAGGTCACCTTTAAAGACAGACATAGTGTTCCTACTGTGCTACATGCCCCCAACAAACTGCTTCCTTAGCAGGAGCTCTGTTGTTTTATTGATAGCACAACTAACTACAGATAAATCCTCTGATTTGGTAAGTCCCTCATTACCTCCCTGTTACAAGGCAGCTCCCACTGTGTTTCCTAAATATCAGATGATCAAAAAACTGAACTGTGAAAACAACAGTAACCATTAGTCTTCCTTCCAGAATCCATTTTTTAAAATAAAAATCTTATAAGAAATTAGTAGATGAATGAAATATATCTCATTAATATACATTATAGCAGTGAGAGAGAGCAGATTTTGTGCTAATTAAGGAAATAGAATAAGTTGGAGAAAGTTCAGCTTTGCTCTTTCACTAATGAGCTATATGGCGTGGACAGTTAGTCATTCAAATTACAGCGTGGTGTGTCATTCAGAAGACACCTACAATTGTAGATCCCTAGACTAGAAGAATAATGATTGTGTATGAGGCGGTGCATTATCCAGCTTATCTGTACACAGGATCATGCTGTGATCTTGGAGTATTTTGCTGTTTGCTCTCACTGAGGAAGGCACTCACAAGGTTTCAGCACCCACTCTGAAAGGACAATCTGGAAAAGTTACTGACTTGATTGTATTTACCAACTATATGTCAGAGCTTACCAACTTTGCTTTAGCGAATCTGTGTTTTGGGATGTAGTTCAGTCACACACTTTCTCATGTAATCTCACTGTCTAAAACATACTGAAGTGTCTGGTATCTCACATGCATCTCGTATGGCACTGTCAGAGGGATTTCAAGACTGTAGTCATAAATGAACAGTTCCCAGATTGCACCTCCGGGAACTGTTCAGCTGTACTGTGGCATTTGATCAATAGGGGTAGGAACTAGAAGGTCAGAAATATCTTAAAGACATTAAGGGGGCTTTGACTCAGTCTTGGTAACAGTCAGATTACATACTGAAAAGGGTATTTAAGTCTCTGGAATAGCTGCTTTATTATAAAAGTGGGTAGTGGTTTGGGCTGTGAATTTGTATAAAACAGGTCTCGCTGTTCTTTGTAGTTTTTGTATGAAGCAGTTAGCTAATAAAAGGGGCACTTGCCAGAATCGAGTATTGCCTTTCCTAGTACTACTTTTGGAAGAATCTCAAACAATTTGACTATGTTTGCAGAAATCTAGAGGATCATTCAGCCACTGAACATATTGACTCCACAGCCCAGTCCAGCACAACTGAAAAGAAACCTTCTCTGCTTCTCATCAGTCTGACCACAAGAGCTGCATTTTTTCTGATATTCCTCTGATATGGAGATCACAGAAAAAGAAAATGCTGATGGGGAAAAAAACTAGCTGAGTTTTTCAAAGCTCAAAAAATGTTTGGTTTGACTGCAGTTTGGATTTTAGATAAAGAAGCAGTGGAAGGAGAACATAGTTTCTGTTGTCAAGACTGATTTTGCTGCTCATCTGATTTCATGTATTTCTGAATATTATTTATTATGAAGATCTAAAGAACAATGGGTTATACTTCTCATATACTTATATAGATATATAAATACCTAATTTTTCTTTAGGAACCCAGATCTGTGTTTGGTGTCTGACATGGCAATGTGAATGAATTTATTTTAAAAAATAAGCTAATATTCCCTATTTGTAGCTATAATTAGAGTACCAAGATTCTGTTTCACAAACATACATGAGCCTAAATCTTGAAATACAGAACAAAAACTCAAGAGTGAATGTAATTGCTTTTAGTGTGTTTTCTATATACTGAGAGTAAAGATGGAGAGATATGGGAAAGGACGGGGTAGAAAAGTAAGTAATGTAAATCAAGAGGCTACTGAAACTTGTTAAAATGCAGTAACAGTGTAATGAGTACCTACGCATATCCCCTGGGTAGTGCATTCCTGGACTTAAAACAAGGACAGGAGAACTTGCTGCAGTTTTTTCTCCAGTTGGAGAAAATCCTTACTTGTTTTTTATTAATGAGGTGCTTTGATGAATCAGGGAGATTGGACCTGTCACTTTGGTTATTTTGCGATGGTAAAGGGATCACCTTAAAAGGGTTGAAAAATGCTAGAGTTTTTGATGTCTCACTTCATAATTGACCTTAAAAAATACGTCAGTGTCTTTTGGAAATAGAGGACCGCACTGTTGTCAGTTGGATACAGTCATTGTAATCGTATTACCTTTTCACTAAAAACAGTAACATTGATGTTTTAGGATCCAAGATAATAAAGTATAAAAATAAAAAAGGATTTTGTGCTCTCAGAAAACTTAAAAGAAACTTTCCACCAGTGTGGTATTAAAAACTGAAATTGTCCTGTGCCCCTAAGGATGAGGGCAGAGAAGGCAGCTTTCTTTATGCACCAATCTAAAAGCCTTTTTCTCCAAATTCCATAAGTTTATTTCATGGTGAAACACGTTTATTATGTTTCGGGTATAGACAAGAAGCATATGGATAGCATATGATATCTAGGACCTACATCTAGACCAATTTCTGCTAAGCAGAAAACTATCAAATGCATATCCAGTTCAGAGAGTGTCTGAGGTTATCGGAGCCTGGAGTTCAACACATACTGCAGACAGACAACATCCAGCAAAGACATCCACGTTCTCTCTTCCTCGAACACATACATTCCAAATTTTCCAGAGTTTTGGCTATAACTATACAGATGTCTTTGATTCACAATAATACAGAAATGTTAGAGAAGTGATGTATAGGCTGCCTGAAAGTGACTTGTCATTTTACAAATGCAATGGAGATTGTTAATTATTTGCACAAGATCTTATTTACAATAATAATTTCTGAATGAGGTAAAGGTCTTTTACACCTCATGTAATGGCTTGGATATTATATCATGCTCCAATGCATTTGGACTTATTACCAAGTCATTACAACAAGAATAAAGTTTTCATAATTTGTAGAAGTGATTATGCTGTGTAGTGTAGGAGCTGACCAAATAAATAATTAAAAATGACATTTTTTTCCTTAGGTCCCCTGCCACTAACACGTTTCTCCACGCTGACTGTTAAAAACTGTGTCCTGAGCTACTGTTCAGACAATACAGAACATGGTTACAAGAAACATCATTTCCATCAGTCTAAAAGTGATATGTACCTTATTCAATCATGTAAGCTTTGTATACTGGTTGTACTTTACTGATAACTTCTGATGTAGCAAATGGAGTTTTATTTTTTGCTTTTCAGATGCATGGTGATTTCACTTCATCACCTTTTTTTACAGTTATTTATGTTGTACAGCTTTAGTTCTGCAACCCATGTCTCCTTAGGGCTTTTGCCTCAGGGCAAACCATAACTGTCAAGTTTCCTTGTTTAACTTAGCTTGTTTAGAGTGTGTAGGAGGAAGAGACTGAGTAATGCAATCCATACCCTGACTGTATTGAAAAAAAACCCCAACATTTTTGGTGTTGGAAGGTCTGAACCTGCGAATTAATTTTGGGCTATTTAGACAAAGTTCTGAAGCACCAATCCTACGCTTTGTGAGCAGTCCAACTTGCAAACAAGACCAAGAAGTGCTCCAGAGAGCAGCCTGCCTTCTGAAGGAGCTAATTAGGGGTACAAATTTTAAGCTTGTATTTAATTCACAGCTTTTTATAATTAAAGTCTTAGGTGCTTGTCACATGGCAATCAGCTGCAAAAGCTTAAGAACAACCTACCAATTGCCTGCTTCTGCTGGACAGCTGCATCAACAGCCCATATGAGAGTTCCTCAGTCAGTGCAAAGTTAAGTGAGTTTATTTTATATTGTCATGGAAATATGGCTTGGGCTAAGCTGCTGAATTTCACAGGAAGTGGCTGAAGAATGGAGGTCAATGCAGTAACCTCCAGCACAAGGCGGTAACACATTGCCATAGAACAGCAGCATCTTCAATTACTGCGGGTGCTTGCTAGGCAAAATATACATCTGATGCTTAAAATCTGTATTTGTTCAATGAAGACAGGGATTCATGACAGCTTTTGCCTGAGTTACAGTACATAGTTTAGTAACTGGATCTTTGAGTATGAGCTTGATTTTTCATTTCCTTGTTTTAAAGAAGGGGTTTTGAAGTTACATTGTCTTTTTCTTTGCTCATGCTGTTAAGTTAGTGTATGTGCATGCTTTCAGAAATATAGCTGCTCTAGAATGAGAATTTTAAGCACTCTGACAAGTTTTCCTTGACAGCTGATACATAGTTTTTCATGTGCAAGAGTGATGTGTTGATTATAAGGGTTTATTCAGAAGTGTGATGGAAGATGAAGAATCAGAGAATGATAGGAATTGGAAGGGACCCCTGGAGATTGTCTAGTCCAACCCCCCTGCCACAGCAGGGTCACCTAGAGCAGGCTACACAGGACTGCGTCCAGGCAGGTTTTGAATATCTCCAGAGAAGGAGACTCCACCACGCCTCTGGGCAGCCTGTTCCAGTGCTGCGTCACCCTCAAAGTGAATAAGTTCTTCCTCGTGTTCAGCTGGAACTTCCTATGCTTCACTTTGTGCCCATTGCCCCTTGTCCTGTTGCTGGGCACCACTGAAAAGAGTCTGGCCCCATCCTCCTGACACCCACCCTGAAGATATTTATAGGCATAGATATTTATAAGGTCCCCTCTCAGCCTTCTCTTCCTCAGGCTGAACAAGCCCAGCTCCCTCAGCCTTTCCTCGTAGGAGAGATGCTCCAGTCCCCTCATCATCCTCGTAGCCCTCCGCTGGACTCTCTCCAGTAGCTCCTCATCTTTCTTGAACTGGGGAGCCCAGAAATGGACACAGTACTCCAGATGGGGCCTCACTAGGCTGTAGAGTAGAGGGGGAGGAGAACCTCCCATGACCTGCTGGCCACACTCCTCTTCATGCACCCCAGGATACCATTGGCCTTCTTGGCAGCCAGGGCACACTGCTGGTTCATGGTGAACCTGTCATCCACCAGCACTCCTAGGTCAATCTCCGCAGAGCCACTTCCCATCAGGTCAGCCCCAAGCCTGTACTGGTGCATTGGGTTGTTCCTCCCCAAGTGCAGGACTCTGCACTTGCCCTTGTTGAACTTCATCAGGTTCCTCTCCAGCCTGTCCAGGTCTCGCTGAATGGCAGCACAGCCTTCCAGTGTATCAGCAACTCCTCCCAGTTTGGTGTCATCAGCAAACTTGCTGAGAGTACACTATCCCTTCATCCAGGTCATTGATGAAGAAGTTGAACAAGGCTGGGCCCAGTACTGACCCCTGGGGGACACCACTAGACTCTGCGCTGCTGATGACAGCCCTCTGAGTTCTGCCATTCAGCCAGTTCTCAGTCCACCGCACTGTCCACTCATCCAGCCCACACTTCCTGAGCTTCCCTATGAGGAATTTATGGGAGACAGTGTCAAGAAGCTAAAGAAGAAATTGGGAGGACTTTTTTAAAATAGAAAGCCAATTTTGAGAGCTCTTTCTGACCACAGCAATATATTGAGTTACCGGCTTTTGTCATACTCATGAAACTGATATAGGGTTCTTCTTTGTTACTGGTTCTTCTAGAGAGTATCTTAAGATTTTCCTATTACAATAAACATAGCAAAAAGGAAGATGATAGTATATGCCACCCATCTGCAAGGTTCTCAATAAATCATCCACAGTCATATGTTTGAGTAGGGGGATGTATCAAGAAAGGATAAAGTAGAAAACACAATCCTTTTAAAGGAAAGTTTTGAATCTTAGGTCAGGAAAACAACATTCTGAATGAAGACGTTCAGTAATACAAAAAAGTAATACCCTGTTGTAATCAGAACGTGTCTGGAAGGTAAACTGCTATTTTATTTCAAGGGCTGAGCGCTGCATTGCAGCCTTCCCTTTGCAGTGTCATCTTCACTGTTGGGGTGGGTTACAGCAATGCCTTGGTCACAGATGCTTGACAGCTAGTGGAGTGACAGTGGTCACTGCAATAAAAGGCCTTTGACTGAAAGATATATTGCTATTACAATGACAGTTTCTCATTTATTAATCACTTTTTACAGAAAATAAAGGGGAATATATATGTGTGGGTGTTTGAGGGAAGGGAATATGGAGAAGGCAAAGCCCTGAAAATCTCCAGTGGGAAGTAATCATAGTTAGCCAGATCCTCATGGGCAGGCTTAGCTGCATAGCCCAAAGAAATTCGTTAGCAAAGGTATCAGTGCCACATAAGGAATATACTCTCTTCATGACTCTTTGTTAGTCTGATAACTCTCCAATATATTTTGTTCAGACATAGGTCTTATAAAGTTAAGATATTTGATTGCTGAGACTCAGTTCTTTGCCTTCTCGCCATATTTCTCCAGGAGGTTGAGCAGATCTGCAGAGAAGTAGATTATGTAGGGGCAGTGTCTACAGGCAAGGACCCATTCCTTGGCCCTAAGCTTCAGTGGCACAACAGAGTTTATACCCATATAGCTAACTTTTTTTCCTGCAAAAAGTGTCTTGGCCTCATACACACAGCCTTTTCAGAATGGTCCTTGGGCTCTGCTACAACGAGGCTGTTACCCAGTCACTAGTGCTATCTGGTGTGAGCCAAAAGCACCAAACCAGGTATTAATTACAACTTTGGCAATAAATGATAATAGAACGGTGCTGGAGTGTATTCCCAGCCCCCTATTATCCACACATTTTGAGGGAATGTATCTAAATATCTGAAGTCACAAAGTAGGGGATACTCTGGCTGTACTTACAAATATGACTGATTCCCCTTGGTTTCTGGAATGCTAGAAATGATAGTGCATTTGAGAGCTCTAGGACAACAAGATATCATTAGTCACTAGACAGGCTCAGTGGACTTTAGATCATGTGGTGGACAACAGATATGGCCATGAGTTAGAGGTATGTCCATCCACGAGAGGACTGACTAGGTCATGTACACGTTTCTACAATAGCTTGCTTAAAAGCCTATGCAAGTACACAAGTGACAGAAAAGCTGAAATGAAAGTCTTGATGAAGATAAAGGAGGTGTACTGCAGCTGCCACAGTGTCACTTCTTCTTACATTCACATAATGAAAGGAGCGGGCTTACTCTTAGGTATGTAATGCTCTAGCATGCTCTACAATTGTGCTGACTGATGGTTCTTTCACTCACTCCAATCTTCAGTTGCAAATGACCGTAATGTAAAATGGAACAAACCTACAAGGTCATACAGTTACTGTAAGGGTATGTTTAAAAGTTGTCAAAGGATTCAAAGTTGATACAGAAAATTCACCTTTTGAGTAGTCTTTAAAATGTAAGATGTAAAATGTAAGAAATGTATGTGTATGTCTGCATATAGGGTACCTTTGAGTTTCTAATGAGTGCTTGATTGTGGGGATTCTAATCTGATAGCAATTTTCATCTTCACTTACTTATTTCTGGCATGAAATACTCTATCATAAAAAAATAGACTCTGTTCTTTTACAAGTATATTCACAGTAACTGTAAGGAAATGCACATCATGGTTTTACAATAGGACTTCAGACTTCACAAAGCAATTGTATTGGTTTTTATGCATCCTTTCAGCATCTAAGTAACTTTATTCAGTAGTAATCACCAGTAAAAGGCATAGCACTCTCTTGAGATGTGAAGACATTGATTGTAAATCATGGTTTTGTAGTGGTTCACTACAGGAACTAGGAATATCAAACTATATGTATTATTTTTGTTTAAGTGCCTGGAAGTATCCAGCATCTTTCAAGTAAATCACAAATAACCTGATGTAGCAGCAATGGTTTTTGTTTAGGTGAATGCTTGAAGACTTGATTTAGTGAAAATCTCTCTCCTTCAAAATCTGTGGGCAATTGCCCAAGCTCTGAGGCTGACGGGGAGGTAGAGGGTGGAAACGCTAAACAGATAGTGCAGAGAAGAGAGGACCTGCCCTATTCAGGATCTGTATGGACTTGGATCAGTTTAAGAACATGCCAAGACCACAAGTAACATAGACTACGATGCTGGTTGCAAGCAGGGGCTGTCCTGGGCAGCTGCCTGTACATGCTTACTCTGGTTCTGCTCCTTGCTTCCTGGGCTATGCAGGGATTTTACACAAACCGGCCACCAAATATGCTCACTTTAACTGATGATCTTCCAGTTTTTCTAGTCTCTCAAGTTGGATCAGAATTACTGTTATGTCTTAATTATTTTCTGTTTCAAGAGTTTTGGTACCTTTGCAAAAATGATATGCTGATTCAAAGGAAGGAGAGGAAACAGGAATGCAGATGTGTGGGGAGGGCAAGAGTTCTTCTTTGGGTGGCAGAGCAGATTTAACTTGGCATAGGTCATGAAGCTACACTAGTACCTGTCTCTCCTTCCTCATGTCAGAGTTGAGGACAAGGCTTGGTTGAGGTACAGATTAAGAGCAGAGTAAGATTAGTGTCTCTGTAATTTATATAACTATTTCAATCACTATAGAGCAAACCACCTTATTCTGCAGCCTGGATTCCACTGGTAGAGTAATTCCTCAATATGAATGTGAAAGCAATACATTTTTGGTCTATGTCTACACAGGTAATTGATCTTCTTTTGATTTGACTGTTAGCTGATTTGGCCTTCAACCCTTCTGTGCTTCATATTTTGAACTCTGCAACAAGTATTCATTTTTTCCTCACACTTCACAAGAGTCTTAAATAAGAAATATGTTTAAAACTATGATGAGGTGTGAAAATGGCCCCATTATTGTTTTGTAGCAAGGATAAGGGACGGTGGTTGAATGAGGTATGTGGAAGACAAAAAGCACTGAGGAAAATGTCAAAAACATAGAATATATGGAAAGGAGAAGAACCATTCTGGAAGTTTGGGAGGCTCTGCCTGTAGGAGACTGTAACTTTCTGGGTTTACTTATATAAATGTTTCACAGAATCTAACAATAATGATGTATTCTAAGATTCAAGAGATATTAGCAAACCTTAAGCCAGATCATAGCTTGGTCCTTCCATGAATATATGGAAGCCTTTACTCCAGTAGGAGCAGGCCAGCTGACCCAATTTAGCAAAACAATATATCCGCCCTGATGCTTAAAACTGCAGATTCTGTTGGCAGAACATTAGAAATTGTAATCAAGGCTGAATGTGCCAAGTTTCAGAGTCTGAAGCCTTCAGAAAAACCCAGCACATCAGGAAGGTCTTTCAAAGGCTTTAGGAAAGGGTTGCAACAAACAAAACTGTAGCTCTTTTCAAAAATACTTGTGCGACAAAGCAGAAAGTGATTATTTCTGAACTTCTTATGGTAGTAAAGTTTACTTTACTTTACAGTGTAAAGGCTTGAGGTGAGTATTTTGGTCTTTGCAAGGTTTGGGGAGGCTCAGAAGGGGCCCCAGAGGACTGGTTGCCAGCACTTCTGATCTGAGCTGCAAGCTGTTTTCTTTGTTCTTATGAGTTGTGATGGTGGTTAGACGTATTCATTTTTTTTCAGTGATTTTAGGTCTCAACATAGTTTAGGGGTTTTTCTCCTGTATTGTTTTCTCTAGAAGGATTAGGTATGTTAAAATAATCAATGGATAAATTATTCCAATCCAAATGTGCAGAGGGAGGACTGTGGTCCTTCCTCGCCTGCAAACCTCTGTATTCAACTGTTTCAAAAGAGGCCTGCCCTGGGTTTTGTTTTGAACCTAGTTTTAGCAACTACTCTGCTCTGAGATTGGCATGTCATCATTTTGAGGGAGTATTTCATATCCCATTGAACAGTTTTGTGTTTATGTAACTATATAGGACACAAATTGCAACATTTGTGAGTGAGAAGGGTACAAAGACTACGTTATTTTGAAGTGCTGTTTCAGATACAGAATCACAGAATCATAGAATGCTTTGGATTGGAAGGGACCTTTAAAGGCCGTCTAGCCCAACTAGTCCTGCAGTGAGCAGGGACATCTTCAACTAGATCAGGTTGTTCAGAGCCCCATCCAACCTGATGTTAGATGTTTCCAGGGATGGGGCATCTACCACCTCTCTGGGCAACCTGTTCCAGTGTTTCACCACACTCATTGTAAAAAATTTCTTCCTTATGTCTAGTCGAAATCTACCCTCTTTGAGTTTAAAATCATTACCCATTGTTCTATCACAACAGGGCCAGCTAAAAAGTCTGTCCCCATCTTCTTAATAAGCCCCCTTCAGGGGACCTTCTCTTCTCCAGGCTGAACAGCCCCAACTCTCTCAGCCTTTCCTCACAGGAGAGGTGCTCCAGCCCTCTGATCTTTTTTGTGGCCCTCCTCTGGACCTGCTCCAACAGGTCCATGTCTCTCCTGTGCTGAGGGCTCCAGAGCTGGATGCAGGACTCCAGGTGGGGTCTCACCAGAGCAGAGTAGAGGGGCAGAATCACCTCCCTCGACCTGCTGGCCACATACACTGTTATAGTAGGCAATGGGAACAAGATAGTCTGTGAAAATGTACATTATGTTCATATTTGTTAGGTATGTGTAGAGGCTTAACCCAGCAGCTGGCAACTAAGTACCAGACAGCCGATAACTTGCCCCTCCGCTTCCCCACAGTGGGATGAGGAGGAGAATGGACAAAGGGTAAAACTCATGCATTGAGATGAAGGCAGTTGAAGAAGACAACAAAGGAAATACTACTACTGCTGCTGCTACTACTACTAATAATAATGATGAATATGCAAAACAAGCTATACATAATACAGTTGTATTGTCCCCGAGCAGTGATGGTGAAACCCGGAACTCGCAGATTTTGTGGAAAGCCCAAAAAAGTTTGAGCTTGTGGGAAAAAAAAGAGAACTCCTACCCCCCGGGCAACCCCCTTTTATAAACTCAGCATGACATCTGTGGTAGGGAGCATTTCCATTGGCTTCTTTGGGCTATCCGTATGGCTGTGCTCCCTCCCAGCTCCTGCACACCTACAGATTAGCTGAATATGGGAGACTGGAAAAAGAGGTTGATTTCTTAGCAACAACTGAAAACATCAGTGTATTATCAACATTCTTCTCATACTAAATCCAAAACACAGCAGCTACTGAGAAGAAAATTAACTCTGTCCCAGTCAAAACCAGGACAGTGTGTGACTGCATTCTTCTGTTCTCATAACAGAAATGTGTTTATGCTTAGACTTGCAGTTTGGAGCAAAGACTACCATAATAGGAATGATACGTTGGGATTTAACTGCTCTGTGGATTGTAGTACAATAAAGCAGTAATGTCTCCCCTGTGATGGTTCTAATTTTTTATTCAGCTGTGGCATTCTGTACCATGCTGTTTATCTTGTACTTTCATTCACTCTGGATCTGATAGTTGTGAAATTGGCAGATGGTTTGTGGTGCTTTGCTAGGAGTGGTTGTATCAATCCCAGTGATTAAAAGGCTTGCTGATTTGCTTACCCAAAAGGATTAACGGCAGGCAGCGAGGGCTTTGTTTGAAAAATCCATGCCCCATAATTCAACAAGGGGACAAAAAAGTAGACTGGAAGTAATCCAGTATTAGAGCTGCTTTATGGAGAAGCTTTTTAAAAGACTTACTGATTCAGCAACTGGACATTTCCCGATGAGATCTGAACTATCAAGGAAAATGCAGCTTCACACTCTTGTCTCAGTCATTCCATGAGAATAAAGTTCAAGGTTTTAAGCAGGTCAGCAGCAGAACTGAGTGACATGTAAAACTTTGGAGAGCTGCCCTGCATATTTTGCCTCTGTATAAGATCAGAAATGCAAAGTACAGAAGCATGACTTTGACCCATCCTCTCCTACCTATGTGATTTAAGCATTCATAAATTGCTGGGTTTTTTGTTGGTATAGTCAAATACTCAGGCAGACCAGACTATGAGCACTTTAACCTACTGTTTAGACTTCTGTAAGTTATTGTGATGGTTTCCTAGGAAATGGTAGTTGCAAATTGCAAATTATAGTCTACTGTAATAGTAGGCTATTAAATTTAAAGTTAAATGTCAAGTACACAACACATAGCCTTGTGAAGGGTAAACTCCTCTGGGAGTTCAGGATGCTGGTCCCTGTTCTCAAACCATTTTTAAGGTGTGTGCAACAATCCTTGAATGGGAATGGAGCTACTGTATCAGCCTTTCTCACGCCCATTCTCTCTTCAGCCCTTTGCCTCTTCCATTCTCATTTTTCCAGCTCTGAGAGGAGACAGCTCCCTCTTGGTCCTGCCTCTTGTCAGATGAGCAGGGCACTCCTGAGCAGTGGGGTTCAAACACTCACAGATTGGGAATGCCTGGGTCCTGCCTCTGTCAGCAACTGTGCCAACTACTGGATGCCCCACAGAGGTAGGCATGACTTCATCTGCCCGCTGTGAGCTTCTCACTTCAGTCAGCACAGGCTGCCTTAGTCATTTGTGCGTGATTTTCTCTAAACACGTCTACTGACTTTATTTCTTTGGGGAGTTTAGGTGGAGGTAGGTATGCTAGATCGTAGATGACAGATAGATAACTTTCCACAGATTACAGTGCTTCTCCATATACAAAGATACCTATTTTGTGGCTAGGAAATTGAAATGGAAGTGTTTCTTGAGTGTGTATTTCTGAAAATGAAGAATGGCCAGAAGATTAAACAGTCCAACATGCCTATTTTGGGACCCTAATGGATTGTAGTCCATTGGTGTATGGTGTCATACAGTCACAGTGCTGCCACCACTTATTCTTTATGTGAGCTGATTCTGCATGTTGGTATCCTTTCTTAAAAATAAGTGGCATCACTAGTATTTTTTCGCTTCATTACATTATCCCAATTTTGGCACTCTGTGCAAGCTTTAGGCATTATTAAATATACATTGAACTAGCTCCACTTGCTTTTTGCTTCCTGCCTTTCCTTTTGATACCTTTGCATTTTTAATCTTGCCTACAGGATCAGAAACTTCAGCCTGGTCAACATGGTGGCTGTTGTTGGGAAAATGAGAATCACCTTGTAAAGGACTAATTCTAAGTCTCCTCAAAATCCACCTCTGAGATTTCTGTCCTATAGTCTGATCAAGAGTTGGTCTTTTATCTCAGCTAATCCTCTCAGAGTTGTAAACAGCTTTTCAGCCTTAGATCAGCCACAAACCTTTTACAAGGTTTAATTTACCTTCTGTCCTCAAGTTTAAAACATATATGTTTCAAAACAAATGTGTCAGTTGTACATGAGGTACGAGACTCTGCAGCTGTGTGCAATGCATTTTCACAGTTAGGTCCCTCTGTGTGATTGCCAACAAAAATACATCAAGAACACAGGAAATCTGTTGCTATCGGACTATTCTCTGCGAGTTTTTCTTTTCACCAGCACCCATTCCTTAAAATATAGAA
The DNA here is from genome assembly GCF_030867145.1 of Opisthocomus hoazin. Taxonomy (NCBI): domain Eukaryota; kingdom Metazoa; phylum Chordata; class Aves; order Opisthocomiformes; family Opisthocomidae; genus Opisthocomus; species Opisthocomus hoazin. The sequence continues at coordinate 57,157,382 of NC_134415.1, forward strand.
TGTGGGTTATATCTCTTGCAGTAGCCTTCCATATATCCAGATGTTTCTATCCTTCGTGCTCAGATTATTCTCTGTAAGTTAATTTTCTTGCTGATGCTAAATACTGCTCAGAAATCACTTTGGATGATGGTTCTTGAGAGAGAGACCCTTATTTAGAGGCACATTCTCAGTCACTTCTGCTTAATGGAGAATGTGCTTCTTCACAAGATCTTTCTGGGTCTTCCAAAGAATAAGTAGAATTACATGAAGCTCCAGTTCTTCTATCACATAGTATTTGTGATGATGTCAGCCAGGTTACTCATCTGGGGTGTTGTCTATATATACTGAGACCCAGCTGGATAACCTGCCTAATACACCAAAGGTAAAGTCACCAAATGTGCCCAAATAACCTAAGATCCTACCTGCAAAACAGAGAAAAAAAAAATCTAAATTTAATTGAAAGTACTACTTCTACGTTCTTTTGCATTCTTTGCTCTGCTAGATTTAAATCCAGGGATTTTAAATATGCATATTTTCCATATTGTCTCAGCATACTCTGGAGACACTCTATGTAAGCTGTTTTTAATTAGATTTGTGTTAAAGAGAGACTGCCTTTATCCTAGTTGAGCAACTAGACATATGTTGAATACTTTTAATGGCATTCTCTCAGTGCTTAAATTGTATGTGTGATTATTTGTTATCTCTTTCCAAGTTATAAAAAGACAATCAAAATTAGCTTCAAGCAATATAGCCATGACACTGATGTGATTCTGATCTTACAGGTGATAGATGGGAATAAACTACTGACCCCAGAAACACCTGAAGAGTGAGTGAGTGAGCTTAAGATGCCCGTTTGCCTAAAACTTAGGATAGCTTCAGTAACCAAATAATTTTCCTTTCAGTTAATTCCCCGATATGTGTCAGGACACTTTTTAGTAGACATTTGCTTTAGATCAATTTTTTCCAGAGCTTTTGTTTTGACTTGAAAGGATTAATAAGATGAGGAAAAAAAGTCCTGCGTGAGTAGTTTTTGTTGATGTGAGGAAGAGTGAGCAGTATAAGACGTGTAAGGGCAGCAAATTCTTTTCTATTTGTTTTCTTGGTGTATGGAAAAGGTTCTCAAACCATCCAATTTTAGCTTCAACTCCCCAAGTACCGTATATATTCTAGCATTTTGTTAACCTTCTATGTAAGTTATCTGTCCAACCCAAACAGCTTAGGTTATATCACTATTTTCTTGTGTCCAGGAATAGTTGGTTAGGCTGAGCATATATGAACTTCTGTGTACCTGTGATCAAGCACATGTGCATATTCCAGTGCTATAGACTGGTTTTGGGAAAAAGAATCAGAGTATGTTGAACTGTATTGTGGAAGAGACTTGTAGTATTTCTGTGCAGATTTGTCATGTGCAGTCTGAACATTTTATAAATACAGTATTTGCTGCAATGAACTGAAATGCCATGTAAATGTGGTTTTGCATCATAGGTGGTACCTTTGCTATCGAAACCCGTTGTTACCACAGCTAGCTTCATCTGTCTCTGTGACCGGCTTCCATCAGTGCTTTTCTGTCAACAGAATGCCATACAAAAATGCATCTCATATTAAAAAAAAAAAAAAAAAATACTAGGTCTCTCCAGTGGGAAAACTTGTACAGTTCCATCGTACCTCAGGATAAGGAACAGTTAACTTTGTAACTTTGGAGATGAATATTTTTTTTCAGTCTATTGAAATTTCTTTTGACATAGTTGTAAAAGTATCATCACATTTAGTCTGTGGAGTCCACTGCTTCCCATTTGAAAACTGGATGTAAAATTGGTTAGGACAAGAGTAAGCTTATTCTACTTTGCAAATACTTGTGTAAACATAGGATACAAGCATTAGTAACATAATTTTCAAGCTTTTTTTAAAAGGAAAAATGTTTTTCTTTTCCCTTCTGGTTTGATTGCCTAATCAAAGGTGTTCACCTAATGAAGACCTGTAGAATCTACAGATTCAGCTCTAGTGGGGCATGCCCCTGATTTTAATCACAGTTTGTAGTCTTCAACCATGGGAAAATTTTCCCATTTAAAAGTCTGATTGTCCTGGTTTTGGTTAACACAGAAGGGGCTGTGCTTGGAGGTAGAGTGACTGCAGCAGCTGTAGCAGGATCAGCAATATTGGCAGCGCTTGCTGTGGAGGCCGCAGTAGCTGCGGTGGGGGAGGAAGTTTTCCTGGCACACCTTGCGTTGCGAGATCTTGAAAGAGCTACATTAATTCCACGGCACTTATGCCTGCACCAGGGTTTAATCAGACACACCACCTGAAAAACATTCAGGAAAACTGAAAATAGAAACGTGTTTTGATAGTCCCAAGCATATCTGAAATTCCCAAACTCTGGCAAAGTCAGGTTAGCATAACAAGAAAGCGTATGACTTCTCAGATTAGAGGTATGATTACTAACAAAGTCCACAAGGTAACTCCTGTAGTACTCAAATGAACTTGTTGGCACTGGTTTGGGTTTTGCACTTTTCATTTTCATTACCTGATAAAAATGAGACATCGGAATGATAATGGCTGACCTTACCACAAAGAACCTGAATAGTAAAGCCCATATCACAACAGTGCCTTTCCTCCTACACCTAAAATTCATAAACCACACGAAACCAGTGGCAAGCAACCCAAACAGTATTACAACACCTAGGTCTGAACGAAGCTCTAAAAAGACATCACAGAGTATCAAGCTTAATGTCGAGGCACTCAGCACAGTGAATGAAAGCTGCCTGCTTTAATTCCAAACTCCTCAAAACTTCAGAGAAAAACCTTATACTTTCTCGACCGAGCCTAAACCTCCTGCCGGAATCTGAGTTCAAACTCAGACCCATTCTCAAGCCCTCGGCCCAACATTGGGTGGCAATTTTAATCTGTCACTGTTTAAAGCAAGGCGGCAATAAACTGAGTGGCAGATGCTCTCTATTAACCCCCAGCCTCTCACCAGAGGAAGGGAAATGGAGGAAAAGGGACAGCGACTTACGGATTGAATATAAAAAGTTTTACTAATAATATTAATAAGAAGAGAAATAATGCAAAATATACAAAACCGATACTGAGTTTCCCGGAGCTGGGTGCTGGGTATGGGCATCCCACCAGCAGCTGCCAGGTAGCACCAGGCAGTCCCAGACTGGACTCGGCAGTAGACGGGAACTGGACTCAGGAATGCAAGGGTCGGGATCTGGATCAGGATCGCAGGCAGAAAAACGAGCAGGGTCCTCTTCAGAAGGCGGCCATGTACAAAGGGAGCAAGACACTCGTGATCCCCCAGCTTTAAACTGAGTATGACGTGCATAGCGTGGAATACCATATTGGTCAATATCGGGTCACCTGTCCTGTCCGCCCCTCCCCGCAAGTATGACCCCTTCCGACTCTTCACCTGTGGGACCTAAGAGATCTGTTGGTGACCTTGGCTGCTATAGTGATAATTATAAACAGGGGCCTTTTTCTTCATTCTTTTCCTACCATTAACGCAGTAATGCTACAAGCATTAGGTGTTCTCAGCTCTGGAGCGGACAGTGTCTGTAAAATATGCAGCCAGCTTCAGAAGAATGCAGTTACTTAGAAGAACTTAGCTGTGAGGAAGATTCACTAAAAGAAAATCGTTTCTGTTTTAAGCAAAACCAGGACACTGATCTTCCTAGTAATTCTTATAATGACTTTAAGACTGTGTATAGTCTGCAAGTATCAGATCCCATTCCTCAGACTGTAGAGTTATACTTTATTTCATTGTGCTACTTCTATTGTATAAGGTATAAAAGACTTAACACTACTCTTCTGTGCTGAGTAAATATTCTCCCTGTTATAAAAATGAGTATGTTCCCTATAGTGTAAATACTGTACTCCTAGAACAGAGTGATTGGCACAGATGATCGAGTTAGATGACAGAAAAAATGGAACTATTGTCTTGTGGGGACCTTGAGAGCAGAGGCAGGTAAAGAGGCTGTTTTCTCCAGGATTAGCATAAAGATTTTTTATTTTCTCCGTAGAATACTGGTCCTCCACAGGGTAAGCCTTATTGAAAGTAAACTTCGTTAGAAGTCAGACTGCAGGTAAAGAAAAAAGTAGCAACCATTATGGAGTAAATTCAGAAAGTTCAATTACAGGACGAGTGAAAATATTTTGGTTTCATCCATAAATAACCTAAAGTTTTCTGAACAGACTTTTATATCTTTAAGATGTTTCAGGTAAAACAATGGAAAATGTGTATGTGCACATTTTATATAAGTTTATACTAAAATCTGAGGCTTCAAAACTCAATATAAATAGTAATATTTATATACTGTGTTTTCCACCATTTCACTGTATGTACTGTTCAGTGCAAGTTTAAATGTACGTGATAAGAAGGAACCTGTAAACTAAAGTGAAATTATCTTTGCTCAGTATAATCTCTTTTGCAAAAAGTAAACAAACATATGAATATTGAAGACACATCCTAAAAACTGCTAAAAATTTAATAGTTAGAAATACCAGAAGGAAAAAAAAATATCCTAGGTATATTATTAGTAATAATTATCCCACCGTATCGCTCAAAGATTTCAATGAAGAAAAGATCATAGTGGGGGATGTAAAGAGGCAAAAGAACAATTCACAGTCTGAAGATTAAGAACAGATGAGGACTAGAAAAAAGAAAAAATCATATAAGGAAATGAATTTCGGCAAAAAAACTTCGTGCCTTTTTTAACTGTATGTCTACTTATTCTATTTCCTGACTGTAATTAAGTGCCGGATATGTTTTTATGTGTAGTACTTCTTACATTTATTTTACTCCTGTGAAGAATGAATAGGTCTTGCCACCTGCTTTGTTTGAGAGTCATTTGAACACATGGTTCAGAACAGGTCAGCATACCCTAGCACACAGATCTGTTTTCCCATTTGCACAGTATCACTTTCCCAGATTAAAGTTTGGCTATGTCTTGCTGGGTTGTTAGTGTTTCTTGCCAGTACTGGCTTTGGACTATGATCTGTCTGGTATCCCTCTTTGGATCTGTGTAATGTAATGATGAAAGAGAGAGAACAATTGTTTCTTAGCATTGACCTAATTCACTCTGCTTGTTTAATGAGATGATAGCTTGATGTGATGTCCATAATGGAACTAGTCTGTGATGACTGCACTTGAGATGGAACCAGCCTTAGGCTACAAAAGAAAGCCAGCCAGTTAATTACTTTTTTTTTTTAAATATCTTCAAAAATCTTGTGAGCCACTTCAGCACCCTCCTGCAGAGATGTACTTCCTGCCTAACCCCTTTTCTGTGCCTGACTATATAACGTTAAAAAAATCCCTAAACCCACAAAAAATCCCAGAGTTAGTTCTCCAAAGTGGATATTCAGAAATTGGGAATCTTCTGTAAATTTGGAAACAAGGTGTTTTGAGTGTATTTCAAGAGACTGTTTTTCAATAACCAATGAAAATCAAAAGTAAAAATACCCTACCACTCACCAGTGAGAACTACAGGGAGGTAGTTTTTTGAGAGATCTTCCAAATACAGACTGAAAGTTAGTATAAGAAAACAAGACATAAGAAGAATCTCACTTTTTTTCCTTTTTTTTTTTTCTGCAAATGAGATTCTGATTAGAGATTTGATTAACTCTGCTTTGGGAAAAGCTAGCTGTAAATGATTACCATTGTATGTAATAGTAGGTATGTATGAAACAAGAGATTTGTACTGCAGGTGGAGACCAGAGAACTGGTGCAGCATAGTGTCCCATCTGGGGTGGTACATATAGGAATGACAGGTGCATCGACTTCAGTTGAAGACAGTATGAAACTTTGTGTCTTATGCCATGTTCATGAAAAGGATGTATTTTTGTCCTGTTTCTATAATTTTAGCGTCTGTCTCCCTTGCAGGTATAGGTATACCATTTGCAATAACAAGGAAGCCAAAAATAGATCTGTATTTTTTGTTTCTTGTTTTCTACTGGTTGTTGTGTAACATTTGCAAGCTCAGAAAGTCATATATTTTGAAAATAATACCTCTGTACCCTATTTAAATATTTTTTGAGAGAGCAGTGATGGCTGTAGTTTGATTTGGAGTGATCGTGAGACTGAAAGGTGAATTTGTTTATTTCTGTGAAAAACTACCATATGATAGATGAGTTTCAATCAAACAAACAAACCTATTAAACAAAGTTGCTGGCACAGGTGGTAACTGGTTTCTGCCAAACACCCACAGAGAAAGTGGCTTATGCCATCACAACATGATACAGAATAGGCTGCCCTGTGCGATTCCTTTGTGTAGGAGATAGCTGAACATCTTTGTAATACTGTTGAAGAAGAGCTTACATCTCCTCATCTGAATTGGTGGCTGTCATAAGGTTTTCTGAAAAGTACTGCATAAATCTTACTTTTTGATGATTTCTGAGATTGAATTCACTTGAGCTGAAGCCTTTATTGCATTGAATCGAAATGTGAGTCAAGGACCAATGGACACAAATAAGAATTAAGGAGATGCAAGAAAATAGCCCTAATAAAAAAAGCCGAGTACTTGGATGCCACAGTTAGATTGAGTCCTGAATTGTCATTGATGGGTTTCTCAATCTTGTCAGTAATGACGGTGTCCCATGGTGCCAGCAAACTGCGAGCAATTTTCTACAGTAGCTGCTGTGACCAGATTGTATTAAGATGAAATGTTGTCGTGAGACAAATACACAAAAGCTTGTACTTGTTTGTGTCTGATGCAAGGAAGAAAACCATCTTTCTCTGCTTGGTGAAGCATAGAGAACCATCCTCAAATCAAGGCTGGAAGAAAATGTGTTGGTGTTTCAGTCATATGCCATTTATTGTGTCTTTATTAGAGACAACTTTTGTGACTGGAATACAATGAGAATGTGCATGTACAGACTGTTTTCAATATATGAAATATCATTTGGTCATTTATGGGCAAATATTAGCTACAGTAATGTTTTCCTCATTTATTGCATAGTAGAACAAATTTTCTTTGCACAAAGAGTAACCTAACCTCGTGTGAACATTTGTAGATGGCATTGCTTTATGGCTAATGCATGTTTTCTGTACATATTTTAAATTTGTATTTCTTAGAAGTAACAGAGTAGCGGTGGTTGAATAGAGTAGAATATTTCAGTTGGAATGGACCTACAATGATTGTGTAGTCCAGCTGCCTGATCACTTGCTGGTGAGGCAGGAGAACAAAATTGTTTGGACGGGTTTATTGAGAAGCACTGGCATAGACAACAGGTATCTGTATCAGAGATATTCAGTTCTGTTAAATCTATTGCAGTCTTTCGTTTGAGGCCTTTAAGATGACAAAAGTTCACAACTAAACAGCTCTATAATGGAAATCTAGCTATTTTCAATTGTAAGTAAATATGTACCTAATTATGTCAAAGTCTGGAAACAACAGGAAGTCATGATATCCAACTAATTTTAAGCAGGAGTATTTAGGAAGAATGCTGTTTAAGATTGATGTTCTTGTGGTTGCTTTTGCCAGTAGTGAAAGAGACATACTAGCACGTACTGCATACAAACCAGGTTCTGGGCATAATCAGTAAATCAGAAAATTTCTCTCTTCGGATAACTGAGAGGGATAGGACTTTAAATTTTAAGTGGATAAAGTACGTAAGCAGTCAGGTGCAGCTGAGAGAAAGTGGAGCAACAGCTCTAAGTCCTTTAGACACATCATTAGGTGAAAATTACTTATTTTGTTTTGTTTTTAAGAGGGGTTTATTCATCATTGTTGTGTAACTAATAGCAGCCTATAATTCATCACATAAAATTCTCTGGTACCTGAGGATTGAAAGGTGGCAAAAGTGACACCAGTTTTATAAAGGCTTTCTGGGAAGCCAGGGTTAATATAGATCTGTAATCTATACAGATGTAAGTCTGTAACAGACAAACAAAATTTTCAGGGAAATGAATAAAAACCGTGGTAAAAATAGAATTGATAGACACATGGAAAAATATGATGAACATTCATCTTGGCTTTTTAAATGGAGTGCTTGACTCACAGAGGCACTGGAATTCTTCAAAGTTGTCAGCAAGTACGTGGGTAAAGGAGATTGTCAGAATTTCCAGGTGGCCAGGTGAACTTCTTTCCCAAAACTTTGAAAGAAATTGACTGAGTAAAGAGTTACTGACGGCACAGTTCCTTGCATAGAGAGGTAGTGCATCAAAAGACAGAAACCAAGGAATAGAAATAACTAGAATGAATATAGATGTGACTAAATCTGTTGCTGATATTAAAATTAACTCAGCATAGATCAGTGGACAAGGGAAGAGCTATGGATGTGATCTATCTGGACTTCTGTAAAGCCTTTGATACAGTCCCTCTCAACATCCTTCTCTCTAAATTGGAGAAATATGGATTTGATGGGTGGGCTGTTCGGTGGCTAAGGAATTGGTTGGAAGGTCGCAGCCAGAGGGTAGTGGTCAACGGCTCACTGTCCAAATGGATGCTGGTGACAGGTGGTGTCCCTCAGGGGTCCGTACTGGGACCGGTGCTGTTCAACATTTTAAACAATGACCTAGACAGTGAGATCGAGTGTACCCTCAGCAAGTTTGCAGACAACACCAAGCTGAGTGGTGCAGTTGACACACCAGAAGGATGGGATGCCATCCAGAGGGGACCTGGACAAGCTGGAGAGGTGGGCCTGTGTGAATCTCATGAGGTTAAACAAGGCGAAGTCCAAGGTCAGGGCAATCCCCACTATCAATACAGGCTGGGGGATGAAGGGCTTGAGAACAGCCCTGCTGAGAAGGACTTGGCGTTACTGGTGGATAAAAAGTTGGACATGAGCCACCAATGTGCGCTTGCAGCCCAGAAGGTCAACCATATCCTGGGCTGCATCGTGAGAAACATGGCCAGCAGGTCAAGGGAGCTGATTCTGCCCCTCTGCTCCGCTCAAGTGAGACCCCACCTGGAGTCCTGCATCCAGCTCTGGAGCTCCCACCACAAGAAGGACATGGAGCTGTTGGAGCAGGTCCAGAGGAGGGCCACAAAGATCGTCAAAGGGCTGGAGCACCTCTCCTATGAGGAAAGGCTGAGAGAGTTGGGGTTGTTCAGCCTGGAGAAACAAAGGCTCCGGGGCGACCTTATAGCAGCCTTTCAGTACCTGAAGGGGGCCTATGAGAAAGATGGGGAAAATATTTTCAGCAGGGCTTATTGCGATAGGACAAGGAGCAGTGAGGGAGGGTAGATTTAGACTGCATATAAGGAAGAATTTTTTTATGATGAGGGTGGTGAAAACACTGGAACAGATTGCCCAGAGAGGAAGTGGAGGCCCCATCCCTGGAAACATTCAAGGTTGGACGGCGCTCTGAGCAACCTGGTCTAGTTGAAGATGTCCCTGCTCACTGCAGGGGGGGGGTGGGCTAGATGACCTCTAAAGGTCCTTTCCAACCCAAAGCATTGATTCTGTAGTAAAGACAAGGTTCATCAGTAACAAACTACAAGATGAACTGACTGGGGAGTGAGATGGCAGATGAAATGCAATGTGAATAGATACAAAGTGATGCACATAGAAAGAAGTCCAAACGTCACACAGAAAATGAAGGCACACACAGAAAACGAAGGCATTGAGCTCACCATTAATACTCAGAAGAACCAAGAATGGCCTGGACAGGCTGATCACATCTTCCTTTATCAGTAAGAGGGAGCTGAACTGAAGCTGGCAGAAGGCAGGTGTGGAACAGTGAAGTGGGGCAGTTTCTCACCAGCCATGGAAGACAGAATAAAATTTTGCTCTGGCCCAAGGTCTTATGTGTAAAAGCCAAGAAGCTAAAATGGCGCTAAAAATTATTTCAAGGATAATTCTCTGATAGTCCCAAACGTGGCTTATATTGGTAATAGCAGATGATAACAAATACTAACCTTCTCTGGCTGGCAGACAGAGCTGCTGAACTGTGCTGCTGTTTCACAAGCAGCCATTTAGTAATATTGACAAATCTGTGATGTGTTGCTTCACTGGTACTGTTTTCAGTCTTGTGAATATACAGAGAACAAATTCCACAGGTACTGTGCTGTCCTGGGTGATGAAAAAACCCTAAAACATTGAGGTTCAAGCACTCATAGATGATGGGGACAGCTGAACAAACAGGATGCTTTTGAAGTGGTGAAAGAGAGAAACTGCATTTCTGGACCCAAAACCTGAGATAGGATAAAGTGAAATGGAGGATTTCAAAATATGAGAAATACACCAGCAAAGGTGATTGAAGTTGATGGCACAAAGTGCAACAATAGCTCCCTGCTAGAGAATCCCAGACGCTGCCTGGCTTTATCAGGAGTAACACAATCTCAGTTTTTGATTCATAGGCTGAAGTGAGACTTGACTAACTTTTCAGTCCTCTGCCAAAATGAGTACTTTGAAACATATTTTAGGTGTATTTGATCAAGTAGATTGGAAAAAATGTTCTTCCAAACTGTTTGTGAGGTTTTTTCCTTCTGACCCTGACAAAATATGACAGCTTAACAAGTGCACACCCAGAAGAGGAAAAAAACATGATGCCTTTTCTTCCTTTTACTTTATCAAGTCATTTCCTGTTAATTCAATGGAAATAAGTAACATATCTTTTCAATATCACAGCACATGTCTACTCTCTGGCAGGGCTTAAAACAATAATAAGTGCTTGTTATGTAATATTGCTTATCATCATCTTCTAACATTGTTTTGAGTCCTTCAGTAATTTAAGTTTAAGCTTAGACAGGCAGTAAATATATATTCCAGTAATCAATTTGAGATGAGTATTTGGAGAGAGCTGTACATACTTTAGTGCTGTTAATATCCTTTAGCATGCAGGTGTACAGCATATGAAAAAATAGAATATAGCAGGTGGGAATAATAAAGACCTCTGGAAGTTGATGAAACTCATGGCTGTTCATCCTGAGAAAACATGTGGTTTCAACTAGTGTTAAATATGATTTCCTTGTATGTTTCCTTGATTAATTACTTGCTTATTTAGGATGGTTAGGTTGGTTAATGTTTGTTCTGCCATTTGTCAAGGATGCAGGCAGTCTTAATATCTCTGGTTGCCAACACTCATTTACTTTTCTCCACTTATTGCATCTTTGGTTTAGCTGCTCACTAAAATTCTTCATCCATATCTTATGTACCTTAGGCATCTCTCTTGAGCAGATAGTCAGCCTTTTGAACTGGAAAAATCCCATCCAATATTGATTCCATGAATTTTCTTCCTTAAATTACTCATATTTTCTGTGTCATCTTTCTATGAATCGCCCTTTCTCTTTATTAACCATTTAACTCTGAATTTCCTTTTTTTTTTAAAAAAAAGCCTCTACCAAGCATCTATTTCATTCCGCCTTAAGCTAAAATTCTGGTTTTCTGTTGCCTGAAGCCTCCTGATATTTTTCCTCCAAATCATCCTTCACACCATCCCTAGCTACTTTCCACTTCAAAAATCTCTCCCCATCTGCCTTCTAAGAGGTGTACACTTTCTTTATCTTCTTCTTGCAAGCACCTGAATCTTTCTTCTTTCCACATCTCATGGCTACTCAATATATATAACCCCTTCTTTTGCCTCTCATGTATATTGCTAGATTTTAATTGCACAAGATCTCTTCTATTGTAATAAAGACCTGCTTGCTTTGCTTCCATGTATTGCATCTGTAACCCTCTGCCTCATCTTGCCAGGTTTTCTTCTTTTCTAACCCTTGTATTCTCCACTGTTGAGGGCGCATATACATTTTTCTCCTGCTTTGGGACACCCTCTAACTGTCTGTTATGAGTCCATCTGCTAGCTCTTTTTTTACATTTCGCTCTCTTTTTTGCTTCCCCTCTCAGTCACACAGAATGCAAGCTATGTAAAATGATGTTTTTCACAGCAGTGCTGTGAAAGTGAGACCAATATTTCCTCATTCTCTTTTGTGGCTTTCATATTCTGTATTGCTGGCATAAAAGGATGATCTCTGTAGAAAAGCATGGGTGCCTGTTCAGGGCCTTGCTCTGAGTAGAACTGCACTTCCGAAAAGTTGGGGCTGTATGTGCTGCAGTAAGAGCCCAGCCACAGTATCACCTCCTGACCCAGAAGGTTAATTTTGACCATTTCTTACTGTGAGATGAGTTCTTCAGACATTGGCTAGCCTCATGTATCACTTGGAGCAAAATAATCTTTGTGAGCATTAGTAAATAAAGTCTTTGCAACACAAAACTGCCACAGAAATATTCCGATATTGCTTCCAACAGCACACATCTAGAATGCTGAATCTGTAGAACAGGTAGATATAAAAATGATTGGCCAAGAGATTAAACTTCTCTGCCAGATGCTCAAAAGATATTAGGTGCCTAACATCTAAAATATGATCTGTCAAAACCATTAAAATCCTACTTCTCGAGCAATATGATCTCTGAGCTGGGGTGGGAGGAAAGGTTATCGCATACAGGAGTCTGAGATGAATGTGTATTGTGATGGTTTCTTTCAGTTCCTCCAGCCTTCACCAAGCTTTTGTGTGCAACAGGAGAAACAGATTAAAGTGGAACACAAACTTTAAAATGGGTACTACTTCAGAATTTAATTTGACTTGTAAACACTTACAGTCCATTCCCCACCAACGCACCTGCATTTAGTTTTTTTCATAAAAATGCAGTGTTTTGTAACTTTTAATAAGACGGCAAACAACAGAAGCCTCATTCCCAGTCTGTTCACCGAATAGATTTTAAATACTTGCATTTTTTTTTCTGAATATATATCTAAATGGCTAGATAATAATAATCAGAAAGGGTTATTTCTTCCAGCGATAATGGTTCTTTCTGAAAACAACTCTTCTATTGGGTAAATCTTTGTATGTCTTTAAACTGCTGTGGCATTTGTAGTTGGGTGAATCTGAAAGCACTTATTAATGGAGGGACAAACACAGAGAGGAAAAAATTGCTATCACAGTACTAGTCTAGCAAGTATCTTCTATATTACATTGTCTGTATATGATTTTGGAATAGGTGTGAAACTATTCTGTTCCTGAGGGGGAATTTCCTTGGGTTTCGTGGTCAGAATAGTTTGCACAGTCTGCAGTCACGTGGGAGGTGTTGGTGGCTCGGCTTATCACGTACATCATGGTGGTGGAAGGTTACCGTTAAATTTCCAGGGAATCTGTAAGGCAAATGTTGGATGTCTTGCATTAATTGTAGAAATACCTAAACATGTTTTTCACTTCATCTTTTATAATTTCCCATATTCCCAATCTGTTTCCTCCCACCTCAGAATTAAAGTTTGAAAAGATAGCCTGTAAAACTTTGCTGATTTTCAACTAGTTTTTCCCTTTTATGATTTTTACCTGGACTTGGTCAGTTAGCTGAACGAAGTCAGGTAACATCTGTTTCTCCAGAGCAGCTAATAGTGAATTGCCTAATCATGAAAAGCAAGTGCGGGTGGGTCCTGCAAACACGCAGTGGCAGTCTCCCAAGCTCCCCTCGCTGCTGCTCCCAGATTCAGATGCCATTCACTGGGCACACGCAGGAAGACTGAAGTGCCAGCTGCCTTGGCTCACTGCGGGGTACCTGCACATACCCACAGTTCAAACGCCATGCCAGTTTCTCATTAGAACTGGCTTTCTCCAGCTCCAGCTATCTCTTTCTTCTGTTGGGGGCTAGCACTGGCCATTGCAATCTGACCCAGGAGGTTTCCAGCAGAGGAGTCCAATCTGTGTTCTCGCTTTACACACAGGGGTCAGAAAATATGTATGGGGGGTGCACCCCACCGTTTTTGGGGTGACAGCTACCTGCAGAATTGCTCTGTGAGGCAGCAGAGCCTTTCAGGCATGGAATGGGATAGGCGTGCTGGGGGAGGATAAGGAAGAAACGAGAAGCTGCTTATGTGATCATCTTGCAATCTTTTTCTTGATGTATGATATATATAGATCTGTTCTAAATATTTTACACAGAGATATCTTAACCACATTATTTTTAAGCGTTGTGCCTGAAATTTCTTCAGTTTGTGAAAATAATTTTTGGATTATGGATACCAAATACATGTGAAATTCTCTTATGTCAGTTTAACACTGTGGTGAAATAATTATGCCTGCTTAATACTCCTTGCTGATGCCCAAGGATTTCATTAGTACTTTTTCTCATAATGTCATCCTGGAAGTTCATGTTCTTTCTGAATCGTCACCATTTTCCAGGATTCCAACCTTCTGTTCTGTTAGTGTGGCCTGTATTCTTGGTTCCTAGGTGTGCTTACCTTCCCAGTAACTGGTTTCTATGCACTACTTCCTTCTCCATATCAGAGTTTACAAGCAGTCTTTGTATAGTTTGAAAAATCACCAATCTTTTACCAAGACTTGCATTGTGTAACCCCAAATGTATTGTTTAATTGTATTTCCATCCTCTAGAAACCAAATCTTTGGCAATCTTTTCTTTTATCATGCATAGTATTCATACTACTTTGTTCGTCCTCATTGCATACTGAAATGTTAGTGTACTTCCAAATTTCTTAAGCTTCCTGAGTATTAACGAGATTTATATAAAAAACTGGTAATAGTGGTTGAAATATCTCTCCGTAGAGCTTTGGGAGGTCATTATAAAAAAAGAAGCTGATTTAGCAATCCTTATCCCTAGTCCATGCTAGGTATTTGTCCACTTACGTTACTCACACGATGAAAACATCTTTCATTGTTCTCATGTTCTACTTTTTGCAAATGCAAGTACGATTTGAATACTTGAGCCTCATCGGCATGTTATGAAATTTTATCATTTCCATCTATAATTTAAGTTTTTACTCTTGCTAAGTCTTCTTTTGTTACTATATTTTAAAGCCTTTTTCACAATGGTTGTATACCTGCCATCTGTGATTTGATTTTGGTTGATCTTAGATCTCATCCCCATGTTTCTAATAACATCCGTTTCACTGGTAATGATAGCTAGATAACTTCCCCCTTGTTTTATCATTCTCCAAGACAAAATCTCTGGTGTAGACTTGGCATTAGCTACAGCCCTTGGGTAGGTGGGGATAGAAAAGGAGAAATATCAACCAGTTGAATCCTGTGATTCATTCCAGTTCAGTCCCTGTATAGTTGTGCTTGAATGAGGATCATCTTTCCTTATTTTTAGGTTTACCAAAGCAGTGACATATTTAATATTTTGTTGTTTGCATAGAATTTTCTAATTACTCAGTTTAGCTGAAGAAATCACACATTGCTTTGGTAGATAGTTAAGGTCTGACATAAAAATTGTGTGTATCTTTTGAAACAAATTTTTATTACCTTTAACTTCAGTGCAGTTAAATTGATTCCATGTCCAAATCCTTTTTCTAAATATGCCTGTATCAGTAGGCCAGGCGTCATGTCGTGAATCAAAAATCATGTTGCTTTTTTCTCCCTCTGGAAGTCAGGTGTTGATATTTTCTGAGAAGCTGTTTGCTCTGTAGTTACTGTGCTGGGGCAAGTCTGAAGACATATTACTGTGGAGCCTGCAGTTTTTTGGACATAAATGGAACACCCCTCCATCCTGCTGTGACGAATTTCCTGCACAGTCATGTCCTTGAATCATAAGCAATCAGTGAAGCATGGCTGCAGGAAGCGATTCTAGGAAAGAAACCTGGGGGATAACTACTTTTTAGAGGGAAAATGCAAGCAATAAAACTATAGCTCTGTTCCCACAATCAGCTCCAGGTTAATTCTTGAAATTTTAGATATTGAACCTGCCACAGGATCTTGGTCTTGAAAAGGCACAGATCGGTAGTAAGAATTTTAATCTTAAATGATACAAGAATTGTCCTACTAAATTAGAGATTCTTCCATTCTATTATAGACATTGAATAAAAACCTACCTTCAGTTGTTTTGTAAGGTGGTGAATGCCTTCAAAGAGAGCTGTTTGTTATTCATGCCAAAAAGCCAAACCTCTGAGATACCTAGGTGTGGATTTAGGAGTCTAGGCACTTCTGTAACGAAAATTCTGAGTGCTCTTCAGAGTAAAAATCTCTATTCTCTCCTCTGTTATGGATGAAGGAAACTAACAACAACTAATAAAACAGATAGGAAAGTCGAGTTAGTATCCTAGGTAGAAAAATGCAATTGCATGCATTTTTGTTAAGCTCCTCAAAAGGGACTCTTTTATGACTACAAGAGCTGATTGGATATTTTCTTGTTCTTATTTTCTTAAAATTCCAGCAAACTCCAAGCAAGAGGTTTATCTCATCAGCCATTCCCAACAAATTTCCGTTTTGATATGGATTCTTTATGGACTCCCATTGGGAAAAGAAGGATTGAAACTCAGTTTTTGAGACACTGAAAATAATTTAACTGATAAGAAAAAAGAAACTCAAAAAGATAGACTCAATAGAAAACAAAATATTAACTATTGAAGTACAAGATTACAAACATTTTTTTAGAACATTTTATTTGGGATAGAAGATTGTTGTGGAAAACAACTTTAAAACTGCAATCTAACCTGAAATGCTGATACAATCTTTCTGTAACCCAAGTAGAAGTCTCTCAAATGCTCCTTTATTTTTATGTGTTCCTCCAAAAAATATTTGCCCAGTAGGCGGTAAAAATCTTTTGAAGTGACATTGCAGTTTGTTAGTGTCCTAAATATTATTAATTATTAAAGCAGCTGTGTTTTCTTCTTTAAAGTAGATATCCATCTGACTAATTGATAACATAATTGCTTGTGCTTATTCCTATTACCTAAGGGCTTATCTATTTGCTGTTTAAACATAGCTATCTAGAAGGAGGCTACTGATAATATGTAAAACATTTTTAGTGCTTATTCAAGAGGAAAAAGGGTATTATAGAGATTTTGGTGAAGAATTGCTTTATATTTATACAAAATCTGTGCTATATTATGTCTCAGGGAGGAAATGTCACTATGGTTCACCCTGGGATATTGTAATATACAGTAGGCAGTCGGTACATTTTTGCCTTCCTCTCATTTTCTTTCATCCAACTAAACTCTATCCCTTACGCAGTAGCTTTGTTTAACAGCACCCGTAATCTCCAAGCACTTTTTGTTTCCCACATCTTTGATCAGACGGCAGCATGAAAAGCAGCTAAAAACCATCAGAATGGCTGTCAAGGGATCAGAGTGGCGAACTGGTAACGTTATGAGGAGGGGAGGAAGGGTGAAGAGGAAAGTGGACTGATCTCATGATCATGCATGACACGTGGCAGACATGCTTTGGTCCTTGGGTCCTTCAGACTTGGCAGATTTTTGGCTAATACTGTGAGAAAATAATAAGATGTGAATAGGATTTGTGTGTGAATTCTGTGAAATAGTTACTGGTTGTGCAGGAGGATTGGCTGTTGAACACCCGGGCATTGAGCTGCACCCAGATTGCCGGGCCTCCAGTCCGTACTGCAAAGTGGAGCCTTCTTTTAGGACAATCCTACTATTGCATTAGACACCCGCTGGAGGTGAGATGTGGTTTTTTCACTTGCTACTGTAAACAGAAAGAAGAGCAGCCTCTCCAGTTATGTTCAGCTCCTCTGACAGTCATAGGCATAGCAAACATGATAAATGGTTCATGATTCATTCTCTGGCTTGCAAGGTCTTTGACCTGGGAGGATGTGGTATGAAAAGGGAAGGAGCTCTTTGCCCTGTCATAAAAATTGGAAGTTGTCTGAGCATGGCTGTAAAAAATTATTAAGAGTATGGTGAAGGAAAACATAATATCTGTGGAAAAAGAGTGGTTTAACTGTGGTGCCTCAGTAGGGGAGTAGTTGTACCAACAGCTTGAAAGCTTCCTCAGCTTCTATATTAGATTGCATAAAATGGATATGATATTACAGACTCTAGTTCTGTGATTAGTTTCATACTGCATTTTTGTAAAGAGCTAAAGGCCACAAACTCTAGAGAAATTCTAGGTGGTTATTGCTTTGTAAAACACTAGAGAATCAACTGCCAAAATTTTGTAAATGGAGATGTTTGCCTCTTTTTACATGTTAACAAAAAGCAGGTACCACTTCTCAGTTAGTGCAACTGTAAGAGTTGACAAGATTGCTCCCAAAACTTTGCTTTAAGCAGTTGTCATTCTGTATACATAACAATGTGTGTGCTGGCTGCCTCCCTACACTGCTTTGTGGCAGCAAAATAAGTACCCCTTCCGTTGTTTGCCATAGCAGTGGAAAATAAACATCTGGCTATCTGTGTCTTCAGAAAATACAAAATGCACCTTCTGAGAGAGTGTCTACATGCCAGAGCATTACTTTGTCAGAGAAATAATGCTTTATCTAAGAAAAAAAGCACCCAAAAACTTGAAAATCACAGTGTGCAGCTTTAACATCTGGTATAAAGTGTGTTAAGAGCCAACAACTCAATGTCAATTTGGTCTGACTTTACGGTATTACTAGCTTGATTATGGCTCTCGCTGGGGGAGCCAAGCATTTCGATATCATCCAAAGCCCCTGAGAACAATTAAAACCAGCTGCTATTCTCTATATTACATAATTACCAAGCACACGGTGCCATTTGGTATACTGAAGAGACACTGGGGGCCCACTTCTCAAAATATTTACAGCCTTTTATTCTTCTCTAAACAACCATTTGCATAGTAAAAGTGATATACAGCACACCAACATGTTTACTTTATTTTCACTTTCTCAGACTTACCTGGAAGTGGTTGTGTTTAGCAGTGACTAGGCAGAAGGGAGGTGGAACCAGCAGGGATAAAAGGCTGTAATGTTTCCAGGAAAAGCTCTGTGTTGACTCGGTTGGTGAAAGATGGGGAATCTTCCAAAGAAAACCTGAAAGATGTATAAAAGTTCTCATGCCTATGTGAAAGCATAGCATGAAACATCTCCCCTGGAAGCAGAAAGACTGTCTATTTGAAAGCTGCATTAACTGTTGAGCAAAACCTACAAGCAAGGGAACAAAAATCTGTTTTAAATTTGAGTCTTGTCAAACATCCTCTTTTCATCTACATGCATGTGTGTTTGAAGCGTTAGGGTGAAAAGCAAAGCCTGTATCTCTCCAGTATGAAGACCAGAGCCCATTCACGATGGTGGGTGTTCAGTCTGCAACATCCTTCCAGCTGCAGCGTGGAAGGACCATTGCCTGCTTAGCAATCTGTGTGTAGCCTTCTTCGAGGGATCTATCTTATTAGTAGAAATTAGACTTCTATTGTGAACAGTTCTTACACCAATTTTCCTTAATATGTCGTGTGCTATGGCAACAAATCTGAAATCCATGTAGGTAAACTTTTGCTGATTTATTCATAGCTGATTCATGGATTTTACTTTGAGGCTCCAGAGGAATTCCATTAAATCCATCCTCTATTTTACCAGATTTGACTATGTCAATGACTCTGTTGCCCCTCCTTCTTCTCCTTTAATTTCACAGACAGAATAAGCATATGGAAGGACGTACGTAGCTGAAATCGCCAAGCTTCTGCCTCTGCAGACTTCCAAATTCAACCTCAAAATACAAACTTGATGGACCTTTTTGTATTAAAAAATATACATGCTAATAGGATGCTCCAGTACATGGCTTTTGAAAAAGTTAGCATAGTGTTAAAATAGGTGGTGTGCAAGAACATAAACTTCACCAGATACGTCATTATCTTAACAGTTCTCTTTCTGTAGTGAGAGCAGACAGACATAATTCTCCACCTTTCTGGGGTACTTCTCAGGTATATATTATAGACTTGGAACACTATTTGTCTGGATTAGACGGGGGAATGGTATCATTGAGAGTTCAGTGAGATACTGTGCAGGAGGTTTCTGAATAAATTATCAAAAGCTCAGGAGTATTTCTGCCCTGCACTGCAGCCTCCTTTCCTGTATCATCTAAAACCCATAGCATCTACACAGTCATACAAGATACAACGAGGTTTTCCCACTTTATTGCATAGCTAGAGAAGTAAGAAGGGTCCTGAAAGATGTCAGAACATAACACAAATTTATTTTGTTTGAAAGATTGAATGCCTGACAAAAGCTTGCACTTCAGTTGACTGGGTGGCTAAATCTATGTTATCCTTAGGAGAGCAGAACATTCAGAAAAGCCTAAAAGTGACAAACAGAAAAGACATAATTACAACAACAAAAAAATCTGGATTTACTTTTATGCTTTGTGGCTGTCATTAGGACAACAGATTCCAGGATACAAAGATCCACTTCTGAAAAGAAATTATCAGTTTGTGAGATCCAAGAGCTAAGCCTTTAGTCTGTATCAGCAACTATTTTGTACATGATCTTTTGCTCATGGCTTTGTCTTTCCTAAACTCATCCCCGTGCACTTGGACAATGTCTCTAGATCCCTCCTGAGTCACCTACCCCTGCTTCCACCTCTTGTCTGCTACATTTTTTATGTTTGGGTTCTGTCAGGCCTTCCTTGTTCATCCACGCAGGCCTCTCGCTAACATCACCTGACTTCCTGCACATCAGGTTGGACCATTATGGAGCTTGGAAGAGGAAATCCTTGAAAATCAGGCAGCTTTCCTGGACCCCTATTCTCTCCAGGGCCATATCCCATGGGATCCTTCCAAGCAGGTCCATGAACAGGAAAAAGCCTGTTCTCATGAAGACCACTGCTGTGATCCCGCTTTTTGCCTTGTTAGCTCCTTGCAGGGTCCTGAACTTTTCTGTTTCATGATCACTGCAGCCAAGACAGTCCCCAGCCTTCAAATCCCTAACCCATTCTTCCTTGTTTCTAAGCATTTGGTCCAGCAGAGTGTTTTCCTTTGTTGGTTCATTGATCACTTGTGTCGTAAATGAATCTCTTTTTCCCTTCAATTCACCCCTTTTTCCTTCATGATGTTGTATCTGCTCAGGAAAGCTTGCAAGGCAAAACTAGCAGGTTCATAAAGAATGAGAACCAGAGGACGAGATGAATTACAGAGCAATAGTCAGTGGTATGGTTTCCTGTTTGAGCATTCATGCAGCTCTTACAGAAACAGCGTACATTAGAATGCAGTCAGGTATTTTCTTGGAGAAACTAAGGCAATAGACAAGTTCATCTCCAGCCGTCCAGAAGGCTTAGGCTATATTTTCCTAGCATCTCCTGTGGCAGGTACTCTGGTGGCACTCAGTCAAATTCTGCAGTGCACCAGACGGCACAAAATATCTCAGAATTCAGTAATGTTTGCAGTCTGCAGGTTCAGCTACACAGTGGCACCTGCCATACTGTGTCACTGTGCTCAGCAAACCACTTCTAATGGTCCATTCAGACTGCCCTGACATTTTTGTGCTGGTTTTGGCTGGGGTAGAGTTAATTTTCTTCATAGTAGCTAGTATGAGGCTATGTTTTGGATCTGTGCTGAGAACAGTGTTGATAACACAGGGGTGTTTTAGTTACTGCTGAGCAGGCTTACACAGAGTCGGGGCCTTTTCTGCCTCTCACTGTGCCCCGCAGCAAGGAGGCTGAGGGTGTACACAAGAAGCTGGGAGGTGACACAGCTGGGACAGCTGACCCCAGCTGAGCAAAGGGACATCCCGTACCGTATGATATCATGCTCAGAATGTAAAGCTGGTGGAAGAAGAAAAAAGGGGAGGACATTCAGAGTAATGGCATTTGTCTTCCCAGCTAACCATTACCGTGATGGAGCCTGGCTTTCCTGGAGATGGCTGAACACCTGCCTGCCGATGGGAAGCAGTGAATGCATTCCTTCTTTTGCTTTGCTTGCATGCATGGCTTTTGCTTTACCTATTAAACTGTCTTTATCTCAACCTATTAGTTTTCTCTGATTCTCTTTTTCTGATTCTCTCCCCCATCCCGCTGGGGGGTAGTGAGTGAGTGGCTGTGTGGAGCTGAGCTGCCGGCTGGGGTTAAACCACAACAATTTCTCATTTTGATTCTGAACTTCTAATACCTTCACTTACAGCGCAAATGATGCAATGCATTAAAACATCTTGAAAGTGGGAAACAAACAGGCACCAAAAATTAGTTTCAGTAACCCTTGCTGTGTGGAAATTGAATGATAACACCCCCCGCAGGGGTGCAGAGATTTACAACTAACCATATCTGTTTGTAACAACCGTTCAGATCCTGGACAATACGTAAATACCAGGCTCCCTATAGTGTATCTAATAGTTTGCCCATGCTCACTTTCAGCTAATAATTTCTTCCTCCCCAAAACAATTTTATAAGCTGTAAAAGTTTGATTTGAATCAGATTTGAAGCTTTGTGGATAAAAAGACAAGAGATTTGGGGTTTAGCCCTACACGCAACATAACTAAGTACTTTAAACGATCTCTTAATTAAAACCAAAACAAAACAGAGAGAGAAAGCCTATGCTACACAGCACAAAAGCCTTTAAAAATTCATTTAGCATTGCTGTATGCGATTCCTTTTGACAAACATGAATTTAATAAGAGAAAACTTGAGAAGAATTTGGGGATTTGAAGGATTTTAGCTACATTGTGCAATGCAATGCTTCCCATACATGGCATGATGGTAAGTTGTGGGATCAAATAGAGCTTTGTAGTTCACGATTTGTGTGTGTACAAGAAGTGTATATACTTTATTGGTGTGGTAGGGAGAAAAGAGACAGTTACCATTAACCATTCAACTGTCCCTTTGTATTTTTAAATCTCTCAGACCAATACATAATAACAGAAACTTCAACAGATTTTTCCTTTTTCCCCTCTTTTTTCTGGCATCTCAACTACTGATAACTTCCATGGCTTTTTGTTCACTTTAGATAAAATGCAGTTTCACCAACTTTGCCTTAGAAGGAACCTGATCTTGTGATCGAATATATCTTGCTTAAAACAAAGACACACACATACACACGCACACACACCTCTTACAAAGATGCAGCCACCGCATCTCATCTACACATGAACAACCCCATCATGACCAGCTTGTGCTCTTGCAGCTTCTCCTGGTTTCTAGCTTATCAATATAGATAGAAATTACTAGTAGTTCTGTGTTTTCTGACTGAAAATTCTATTAACGACACACGAGTTTTTTTCTCTCCACAACCCTAAGGTATGTTACAGTCTATCTTGTGTTTTAGTTTCCTTCTGAAACAGAAACTTCAATGAAAAGTAGCCATAATCAGGCAGAGTGGATAGAGAATTGCATGTAGAACAGACAACATACCTCTCCAAACCTGTGTAAAATAGTGTAGCTGCTTTGTTCTTTGCTAAGTTTAGATCTATTTCTTAGCTAGCAGACTCAATAGTCTGTGTGGTGCTACTACGTAATTTAATGATATTTAATGATTGCATTCAATACTATTATTAATAAAGTTCAACAAAAAGAACAGTGTTGTGGAAAAGCAGTAATATCCCTATGACAGCTCTAATAAGGAAGTAACCATTATTCTATTGAATATGTGCCGTATCCTGATAAGATTAACTTTAATTCATGTTGAAAAGACTTTTCACCTGTTACAAGAGAATAGGTTTTTCACACATGGTTCAATTTCTTTTTCTGGCTTTAATAATTACATTTATCTAGTACTAATTTTTCTTCTTTGCAAAAATGTGCATAGTAACTTTTGTGTGTGTATATATTAACTTGGATCACCTAATTTTTTAACTCTGTAAAGCTGCACATCAAAAGTCCATACATCTTGCAACAGAAAAAGAACCTCTATTGTGCACAGCTAGTGTTGAGATATTCAAGGTGGATAATGCAGTTTGTGTTCTTCTGAATAGTATTTGTGCAACTTCATAAATGTTGGTCTTTATGCCATTGTTATAAATCATAATTGAACCCTTATTTGCTGAAAGGTTCTAAGAAACATCACTTTTAAATGTGCCTTAAACCATTCAGTTGAAAGTAATACCTTTTTAAAATGCATGGCAGCTAGCATTTTGCTACTTGAAAAAAGTAAAAAACCTAAAGCTTAACGAAGCAAATGCATCAATTGGGTAATTAGCTTAAAAAGCAAAAAGGAAATTCATGTCACTTTTACTTGCTAAACCTTAGGATGTCTTACTAATTTACACATTAGATTTTTCTCATGAAGAGGTCAATAGATTGTGTGCTTGTAACTTTATTTACGTACATGGTAAAAATAGCAGACATACAAAAGGAAATTTGTAAAACTTGAGGAATGGTAGGTACTATGGAAGAGTAGTTTGCTCTAAAATAAGTCTCAGCAGTAGATTACAGCATATTAAATTAAAATGTTGATTAATAAAATCATGGCTTGATTTCTTTAATTCAGTTGCAGGAAGAACTTAAATAATAGTGCACAGAGATAATATTGTATCTTGAATACTATGTTGCAGTACCAGTAATTATCCTTACAGAAGAACATTTTAGTTTCCCTCTGTTAGAAGCTGATTACCTCTGCTAGGGAGGCACAGTTTCCAACCTTTCTTTCTCTGCCTCTGCTTTCTGGGATCCAAATGTTATTTCCCTGTTATGACTTATCTTTGCGTACTTGAATAGCTGTGGGTCCTCACCATTGTACTGCAGATACAGGATGAGGCAGATGAAAAGAAAGGATTCTTGCAACTGTGTCCTGATTTGTAAGATGACATGACCTCCTTTAAAACAGCCAATAATCCATATCCATTTCTCAAAAGCATCTAATTCCTCCCCCTTCCTGTGAATTACATCTGCTGTTTTTTTGATAGGTGAGGGTTGTTCTTTTGTATACACATACTATTTTCCAGCCATGGTGTTCTAAGAAACTTGTGCAAAACTACATTGGAAATGAAACAGAGAACTTTTCTGTGTTTCATCTGTTTCATAATACTAATATGTAACCGATGAAAGCCCAAAGAAAGGGTCATCGGTATAACAGTTGTTAAAACAACGAAATAGCAGAGAGATGTTGCGTATTTTTGTACCCTATTCTTGCAGGCTTTTGGCATAATCCTTAATCACTGAGTATCCTTGAATCCAAAGTTCTCTTGCATGAGGATTTTATAATAAAGTACTGTATCAATGCTTATACAGTTCTTGATGCTGTCATTCAAAACTTCTTTCTGATCACACTTTGATCATTTCTAGACTTCGGTTATTGCTTTCTCACATTGTTTAACATCCAGGGAAAACAGCTAATGTAAGAGATTCTACCTAGTTAAAACCCTGGACTTGAATTCTGATATTTTGTCTTTGCATGCAATGTGCTTTTGGAGACTGATTGACAATTGACTTTTCTTTGAAGCCCTAGGTCTTACCTATTTTTCTAAGAAAGGGATTTTCAAAGGCTCGCCTGATTCTTCAAGGTTCTATGAAAATCCCAGATTAATTCTTGATTCATTTGGCTGCTGGCTGCACAGCTCTTTTTCCATTATACTATCAGTCTCTATCTTCAAACAAATTAGATTGTGTTTAACTGGATTTTATGGATATCCTTCTTAGAGGTACTTGTATGTGCTTTTAAAACTCAATTTATAACTATTTTTTAAAGCTTAACTCTAACTCAAAGTTGTAAATTCCTCAAACTGACACAGAAAACTGAGTCATACCTACAGAGGAAAAGCTTACCAACAGGCTGTTTGTAAGTTAGCTTTCTGTAAGTAAAGCTGCCGATGTGGCTGTGCTTGGGATGTATGTGTACGGCCACTGTATGCCAGATGAGGGTTTTTGTGCTTCAGCAGAGAAGCAATAGAAATGCAAGAATTTCTTGCCTGTATCAAATTGCTGTCTGAACTCCTGTAACCTGGTTGCAACCAAAACACAATTTTTGACAATCCTTATAAAATAGACCAACATGCTTCAAAAGTCAGTTTGTACTTCCATATATCATGAGGCAGTATGCTTGAATCAAGGTCACTCAGATGTGATCAATCTATTTCAGTTCTCTGTTTTACCTTTGCTTTCTCCTCTTTTCCCTCCTTAATTTTCTGCCTCGTGGTTCAACTACAGTCCAGAAAGCTGTAGCATGGTCTGTGAGCCTGCACGGCTGCCATTTGGCCTCCTGTCTGCTTAGGGGCTATCTTGTCTCCACACCTACTTTTACTGCCATTCCCTGTACTGCCAGTCTGCATAGGCCGCCAGGTGCACAAGTAACTGGAATATGCTTGACGAGGTTCAGTTAAGCTTTTTTTTAATTTCTTTCCAGTTTCTCTTTATTTGTGCCAGATTGGGTTAGCCTGCAATCTTACTAAGCCCAGCAATGGCTTTTATCTAAGCAACGTTGCTGAGCGTGTCTAATTTCTCGCCCCATTGGCCTGCCAGCTCCAGTGGACTGGCTAAATGGTTGTGAACCTGTCAGCGCTAAAGGACAAGAGGGCAATATTTTGTTGCACAGCTATAAAACTACTTCAGCAAAGCTGTAAGAATTGCAGAGTGTTATTGTCCTAGGACGCATAATATCATCTGAACTTTTCACAATATTGACACTACAAAGTAAGGATCATGATACTGCAAAATATGTGATGCTATGAAACTATTTAGGTTATGTTTTAAGAGTCTAGGGGTCTCTCTCCTCACAAACACTCTGTCTTCCAGACAGTCTTGATTTTATTGTGGGCATCAGGACACTTCTCTGTGACATTTTGCCTTATATTACCACCTCTTTTGCTGCAGCTTGTGAGGACTCTCTCTCCCTCATCAGTGGCCCCTCCAGCAGCCCCTGACCCCACACATGGCATTTTGCTCGTAGAAGTCCCTTTTGCTGGCATGCACAAGCCATGCTTGCAGTACTGTCCCCATTCTTGGCCCAGGCTGGAATGAGTTTGGCAGAACAGAATGTAGTGGCTTAGCGAAGGACCAGACTGTGTGTGGGACTACAGAATAAGACACAGGTCTGGTACCACCAATACCACAGTAACATTACTATGTAATACCTTTGATAATACTAAAAGGTTTCAGTCTATTGCGGTTCCAGGAAGAGGCTCCAAGCAATCGAGTTCATTCCTGACCCTTTGTCTGTTACATGTATGCTCCTCATCTACCCAGGATGATGGGTTATCTTGAAAGTAGAAGTATTTCAGGGAAAGAGGATATTAGACGAGTTCATCAAGTGAACAATCTTATTTAATATTCCCCTTAATGACCTTGACTCATGAATGAAATTTGCTGATAAAGCAGAGATGGGGTCAATCTCAATGCAGAGGAAGAGTTGAATAACAAGTAGGATGAATCGGGTAATATTGAGAGCTGAAATGAATAAAAAGAGATGGATTTTAATAGTTGAAAAGACAAAGCCGTGCATCAGAATCAAATAATAATTTCTGCTATATTCTGAGCTCTTATCAGTTAGAATAAAAAAGACTTAAGTGCATTAGGCAGTCATAGGATGTTTGTGAAGTACTGATGAGATTTTACTGTGCAAAAGCCACGATAGCAAGAGGTGTATGATAAGGTATTTCTAGCCCTTGTACTGAGTAGTATCAACTATGTAACACAGTGACGGGGTTCCTTCTGAAATGTCATAGACATGTCTGTCTTCAAGAGGGATGAAAATGATGTTGAAATCACTGCAAATAAGGATTCCTAGGATTGTAGGTTATCAAGGGAAGGACGGGTTTGTTGAAGAAAAAATGGATGTCAGCCAGTTGTGTGTACCTCTTGCCTAGAAAATTTCTGCAAGTACTGAGACAACCACCCCACTAGCATTCCAGTGGGAATAGGAAAAGTAACCAGATTTAAGATGACACTTTATAAGGTTATAAACAGCATTATGTGACACAACTCCTTGTCTGCTTTAGCAGGGGACTAGATCTGGTGGCATGCAATTGCTTCAAGTACATGTTTTCCCTTTGGAAAGAGCTCTGAAGTTTTCAAGCACTGAAAATAAAAATTTAATAATCCACGTAGGAGAGGTGCATTCTCACAACTATTTAACCTCTGCAAAGGAAGCAGTGAAGGATAGAACTGTGAATTGCTTTTGCCAGAAATATTTACCGTTTTTTTCTTCCATAAGGGATTCTGGAGGGTTGTGTTTAAGTTTCTTTGTAACAGAAGGAGAGTTTTGCACAGTATTGACTCTTCCCAGCTGACTGGAAGAAAATTTTCTTCACAGAATCTGGGCCTCCCTGATTTGGAAATAAAAATATTTGCATCCTGGAGTTTCATGATTTTTCATCATCCTAAAAGGAAGCTTGCCCTTCTGTTTTAGTTTCTCTGAGTCACCAGTCCTTCTTGGACTTTGCCATAGTGTACCACTTTTCATCCTCTCTGTTTTTCTTCTCTCTGCAACATGTGTCTGGATTATCATAGGAAATGCATAAGCAACTTCTTGATAATCATAACATCTGTGTGTAGTGACAGAATCTTTCAGCTGAAGACACTTTTCAGCTTTTTCATCATTTTTATAGAAGGGTTCCTTTATTCTCAGCCCAGGCATGGCTATTCTAAAAAACCTGTTCCTAGTTTTAGTTCAGATACCAAAGTAAAAATTCCCACAGCTTTTTTTCTACGAATTTCTAAGTATTTGCTCGCAAGGAACTTCAATTATTTGGACAGTGACCAGATATAATGCTGGTTACTTTCGAAGTTCTCATTAAGGATCATTTCAAAGCCCTCCGAAAACAGGCATCTAATTATTACAAGTGCCTACATCTGAACAAAAAAGGTCAGTGGTTTTACCAGATCCAATAGGATTCAAGAGAATGAGAATAAGAGTGTCTATTCTCCCTAGAGTACCTTACAAAAAGGTAATAATTCAGTTACTATCAGAGTTTTAACACATACCAATTCATCATCCACAAACAGTTTTCTCTCTGACTTCTAGACATTCATATCTTAGGATTCAGGACAAGAAAATGAGGGATTTACCTTCCTGAGAATAAGCATCATTGTATTTTTATGTCAACCTTACAAAACAGACACATTTTTTGAATTAGCCATTCATTAAAGAACTTGACCTTTGTTGTGCTCCAGAAAGGACAAAATTTCAAAATTCAGCTAAGGAATACATTAGTGTTCCTGTACCGTTAATTATACCCCTATCGTAGTTTTTTGTAGTTTTGGGTTTTAGTGGAAGAAGCATTCTTTAATTTTCATTCTAATTCTGGGTCTTTTTCCCAGCATGTTCTAATTTCCCAAATTCTTAAACCAAGTCTGCAAGAATAAGTATAGAGAATTCTAGCAGGAAAATATTGTGCTTAATATTTTCACTCGCATCATTCCTTGAAACCTTGATAATGTTAGAGATAGGAGACCTTTTTAAAAAAGAAACTTCTTTTCAAACTTTTCCTATTAGCGGTTGTAGTGGGCTCATAGAGTTAGTATGTACTGACAGCTTATGCATCTGGAATCCTTATGTGCGCATTTTTCCTTTGCATACTGTGGCTCGCAGGCCAAAAGTAGGATTTTCTATCCTCTAAAAAGTTTGGTTGGAATTAAAAAAATATCTACCTGTCTGTTCTAGGATTTTCACAACTGAACTAGCTGACTGTAACTTTTGCTGACACAACCAAATTAATGCAGCAGTTCTCACTGAAGAGAACAATTAACAGCTAGTGGGTACTACTAAACCCTGTCCACTACTTTCAATCTGTATACCTGAAACATTCTAAGTGCATGTAATGCTTCATAAAAGGTTAGCCTTGCTCACTTAAAGAA
The DNA here is from genome assembly GCF_030867145.1 of Opisthocomus hoazin. Taxonomy (NCBI): domain Eukaryota; kingdom Metazoa; phylum Chordata; class Aves; order Opisthocomiformes; family Opisthocomidae; genus Opisthocomus; species Opisthocomus hoazin. The sequence continues at coordinate 57,186,708 of NC_134415.1, forward strand.
CAGGGCTGCTTCTTGGGCAAAGAACAATGTTTCAATTCTGTCAAATTGCTGTTTCGCTTCCATATTTACAGTGCATTTCTGTACTTCACACCTTAAAAAAGGGAAGAGAAGGAGAAAAATACAAGTTGTTCAATAAACGGCACTATTACATCTTCATAATCCCTGTTTTACTGCCTCTGCTCTCCCAAAATTTTCCACCAGTTCTTCCTCTCCTCCAGCATTCGCTGTCTTCTCAGCTGGGCAGGAGTCATCTGCCTCTGGGACTGGTTTTGAATTCTGGACATACTGGTTGCCCATCTGATTTCTGCTGCTTAAAATAGGCAAAATGTTCTTTCTACTTCTACTTTCAGAAAAAAAGGAGACAATTGTATGAGTCTTGCTCCTCTACCCAGGTGATACAAAAGAACTTCACTCCCTTTTAAAGCATGGTTAAAACATTTAAACATAGAATACTAAAATTTTCAATCATATTCAAAAAGGTTCAAAACAGAGGAAATAAATCTATCCTTTTACCTCCCTTCTCTTTTTTTACTCCAAGATGTAAGGTTTGACCCAGTATAAAGGGTCATGGAGCGCTATATGCACATTAGTGAAGGAAATACCCTTTCTTGTTCAGCATGCTTTTTAACAAGAGAATATCTAGCACAACTAGTTAAATAATTATTGAAAATATTCCAGGTGTGTAGCTAACTGGGGGAAAAATAGTCAAAGAGGATGCAGTGGGTCCCAAGGAAAGACCCTTTTAGCAGAACATGAACTGTAGATCATTTTGACTTCTTAGATTTCATGGAAGGAGGATTGACAATTTTGGTTGACCTGAACCTGAGATCTATAACATAAAACTATAAGTTGTGAAGGACTGAAGAAGCAATCTTTGGGGAAGTAGTTTAGGGAAAAAGAAAATAATGGCGAGATGGGCAGAGAGATTCTTCTCAAAAATATCTTCTGTTCGTTAGTAGAAAGGAGAAAGATTTATGTCATTTGAAAGTACAAGTACTATCTGGCAGTCTGCTTTTAAATAAATGTTTGCTGTTTCTTGGGATTTTGACAGGGCTGCTCTAGATTAGCCAATAGGAAAGTTGCTGAAGAATGAGAAATGTTACACATACAAAAAAAATTTTTTTTTTGTACTTTACTTCTTTTTATATTAACCATGTCTGGGGAATTTTGAGACCCTCTTCTAACTTTAAAAAAACATAAAGCTGCAATAGTGGTACTTACTGACAGAGTTTCAGAATATTTGCTGCCATTTTAATCAATACTACTTTTCTCCTTTATTTTTCTATTGCTTTATTACCCCACTCACACACAGTTTTTAACTCAAAATACTGTCTGTAGCTATTCTACCTTCAGGTAGGTGTCTTGAATAATTATCAGCTATGATTGCCAGTTCCAGTGGAGAAAATATTGGATAGCTTTTTTCTCTTTTTTTTCTTTCTCCTGCATGCCACTCCAAAAGACACTGACACATGGCACTTCAGCCTTTGGACACAACAGTTGCCATGGGAATCTGAATGTTTACCCCCAGGTTCTTTGCAAGAGTACACCTTCCTTGTGGCAAAGGTGTTTCTATGGTAACATTTTACTGGAGGCCATAGAACTTATAGGAGATGTACCATAAGGCTTCTTCTGCACATTATCTATCTTAAATATGTCAATATAGGTATAGCTATATAAAGGCAGATAATAGTGAGAAGAAATGTTTCCCTTGGTGACTAGACTCTTTAGGAGTTATTGAACACAATTCATCAGATTTTTACTTTATTCCAGGTTTTTATTCTGTGCTCTTATTATTTCTGATGGGTTGCCCTATTTTTCAGTGGTAGTCATTCTCTGAATAATACTGGCTGATTGTATTAACTTCAAAGGAAAGATGTCATTATATCAGTATCACTTCTGGTCATTCTTTAATAAACCCAATAGGACTTTTGATTTCCGAGAAGACGTTGTTGGTGTTTTGCAACTTGGTAAGATGTCGCTTTGGTGTTTGTAGGGAAGTCGCTATCTGTAGCAAATGTACTGGACTGAGGGGTTAAGTATGGGTTTTTATTGTGTCTTTTGATTCACTATAGATCATTGTCACCTCTGATAATGGCTTTCACCTTAAAAAATGAGATGGCACTTCCCAAATTAAAATGGGCCATGTTTTCTTGCTGAGAGTCATCCATTGATGTCGGCTTCCATTTACAGCAGAGCCTGAGCAGGCAGCAGTGTTCTTGCCTTGTAATAAATAATTTTGGGTTATCATCATTGTTTTATTACTGTGCTATCAGCCTTTATATTTATTCCTATCCATCAGTGAAGGGACTCTTATTGCCGCCAGGTATGTGGGCCCATTTTATTTGCCTGCCTGTTTCAAAATGCTGGTCCTGGCTTTGCATCAGCCATTACTTTGCTTCCACTATTGGGACTAGCTGCAATAAGGGTTATTATTAATGTCAATCATTCTTTGCTGGCAAGGGTACAAAAGAAGGCTTCAGCCAATGCCATGCTACTTTTAACAGGAGTCTTAATCAGATCATCTTCCTTGGCCAGGGAAAGGTGTAGAAGAGAAAATGAGATGAGCTAAAAGAATTAGGACAAACAAAGACATCTTGTGAATGCATTTGTGACAAATTAGCTCAGACTGAAAATAGAGATTGATTTGTTTGGGTAAAACGAATCGGTTCTCAAGAACATAAGGATAAGACTCTTCAAGTTTAAGGTGAGGGAAGGTATATTTAGAACCAATCTTAGCTTTACTTCTGGTATTAACCCTGAACTGAAAATAGAGTCTGAAGTTAACAATGTGGAAGTTTCTTATATATATGTCTTCTTGGATAAGGGGCAGCTGTTCTCACACAGAAGTGGGATAAGATGTGAGTTTTGAAACTGAGAAATAAACTGAGTCACAGCCCATAGAATTAGTAGTGGCTGCCACCTTACATGTACTGCCACTGTGGAGGAGGGTGCCGTCATCCCTCATGCTTATTTGCCAAGAAGGCTGCAGAGTCTGCAGTGCTGGTGCACTTACATTCACATCCACTTGACATGAGTCCCATCAGTCTGCTCAAACTAAATACCCTGAGCTGTTTACCAGTGTATGATTGATGCTAATTCTTATCTTTGCCATGTAAAAGCACGAAGAGGGGAGAGGAAATTATTTCCATCCAACCTGTTGGCATTTGGAATATTTCGTTCAAGACAGCATTACTTTATTCTGCTTTATAACATAGGTGCCATGCAATTAAAAGTTTTACATGTGAAAAATTCATGCACACATTACTTTATCTGGCATTGTAAAAATAAAGCAATTCAATAAAATATGGAAGCCATATTTTCAGAAAGGTCTCAATGAGGCATCTGAAATTATTCAAATACTTTTTAACAAGTATTCATTGCCATGCATAAGTTGGGTGACTGTGCACACAATCATTTGATCCTTATGTGTACCATTTGGTGCTCAGTTTCAGACTGACTCAAAATTGGAACATTTGTTTACTTAGTTGGCTTGTTTAGAACTGTGTTTTGCCAAGACTTTAAGCAAGCCAAATATTTATAGATGCTGTTTGTTAAGTATTCTTCCTAGGGGCAAATCTCCCAGACCCCAAGAGTTAAGTATTAAGCCAGTTTATCTGAAAGGAGATGAGAAATGCTCTGTGATGCTACCTGTTCTCCCTCCTGCATTTCTTTAGTTAATTTCCATTCATATATCTTTACTTCTCTGGAAGAAATAATTTCTGTGTTCAAAATAATCAGTTTAACCCTTTTGTAATTGAATTCTGCCCAGCCAAATGAAGTCAGTTAATTCTAGTATCTTGGCCAAATCAAAGTAATTAATGGTGGCCTACACTCCTTGCTCAGGTCTTCCCTGCTGTTACACGAAACTGCACCCTGGCTAAGTAGCAGCCTTCAGGGCACCATTTGTTCTCTTAAGCCTGCTGCCCCCTCTTTTCAGCAGTTCAGGAACTATTTGATACTGCCTTTCCATGCCCAGGAAGAAGGACAAGGCACAAAGGTTAGTATAAAACCTTGTTCTCATCTTGTAGACTGCGAGAATATAGCTGCTTCGTCACTCCTTCCTGCTTCTCTTCCTTTAACTTCGATCTCTAGCAGTGTCTGTAATGCTCTTTTTTTGTACCTTGATTCTCTCTTCCTACCTATGCTTGTTGCTCTTGGAGTACAGCCTGCTGATATAAGACAGATCATGTGAAAGGATAGCAAGGCATTTTAGTTTTTTCATGGCTTGCAGGAAGAAGTCATCTTGATGTTTGGTTTTGTGGTTTTTCCATGGTGTTAGAAGACAATGATAAAGTTATCTAAGGGGTGTGGTATGAAATCTGCAATTTGGCATGCAGGGAATTCTGCCTGGAGATTGCACAGCTCCACCTGTGCTCCACGTGTGTCCTAAGAGCTGAGCAGTTTTACGGAAATGGGGGGAGTTCATGGTGATGAGCCATATTCCTCTCCTTTTTTTCCTTAGCCAGTATCAGGTTTTCCTTATCCGTCGAAGTACCAGAAGAGAGCTGCCATTTTCATCCTGTCATATTGGGGGGCTGGCACAGGGAGGCAATCCTGTGCCTGAGGAAAAGGGAGAATGTAGAGGGGGTCCCACAAATGCTCTGGGCTGCTGTCTGTGCTGTGGGATCCTGAGCTTTCCTGCAGGATTTAATTTGGAGTAAGGGACTAGTTTAAGGCAGAAAAGGAGGTTCCTGTCTTTGCTCATCATCTCCTCTAACCTCCTTGAAAATTTTTTTGTAATATTTGCATTTAATCTCATGGAATTTTGGTGAGAAAGTTCAAACAATACCACCCTGGATATCACTGAGAGCCAGGGTAACCTAAGTAGTATTCCAATAATGAACCTTCTCTTGTGGCATCAGTATTTGCCGCATAATTAAAGTAGAAGTTTCCATTTTACGTTTGATATTGGATTCTTCAGTGAAATCTGTCTAAGAATTTCCATCAGTTTCAAAATGGCTTAGGTTGCCTACAGGGCTGAGAATTTCTCTCTTCTCTCCTGCCTCCCCAAAAAAGGCCAGGAAATAGATAATATTTGGCTGAAGACGACATGCCTTAAGAAGAGGAGGATGTGTGCTCATTTGTACCTAAACAAGAAAGAGAAAAATAAAAATCGGTATTTCAGTGGGAGAATGAGCATTTTCTTCTTAAGTATTTAATTTTTATAGGGTTAATTTGTAAAATTGTGTTGTAATTAAGATTTGTAATGCAGTAATTCATAAGAGTTAGCATCGTAATTTGATGGTAGATTTTTCCATCAATGCACTTTTATTGGGACCATCCTTTCTTTTGTTTCTAGCTCTCATTTATGTGAAATAAGAGAGTAATAATACCTATATTGTTGATGGGTGTTCAACAATTAATTTCTGGTTGGAACTAATATGGATATACTCATATGGACCTAGCAGCTTGGCAAAACTAATCATAAGCCTTTCAGTATTTTCATGGTAGCATTCCTTTGACAAGTTAGGTAGAAAGTGGTCCCTAAACCTGCTGTTAATACAATTACCTTGAAATCAGTCTAGATGGAGAGAGAATTAAATCCAGGACTCCTACTTTCTGGGCATATTCCCTAGCCACTATGCTGAGACTTGATACTATCTTTCTCCTTCCAAGTCCTCAAAGCAGGTAATTAAGCACAGCTGAAAGATGGGAGCTTTTCCCATTTCTTGCAGTTATGTTATGGGGGGGTGGGGCTTGGCTGGGGGGTGGGTCTCTCATCCCACCTAGCCAGCAATTTCACTGTCACTCATCATAAGTTATATAGGCTTCAGTATATACAGCACTTGATTACAGTTTGGATATCCTGTGCAGCTATGTTGAATGAAACTCTAGCAGTATGTCATGTGAACTCAGTTATGACTGACACAAGAATTTGAAAGAATTGTTGTGACTGTTTTTGCACTCTCTTAAGTAGCAGCCAAGGTAGGAAATACTATTTTTGTTCTATAGGAGCAAAATAATGTAAAAACAGATGAATGAACAGAATTTATTATTCTTCATTGTACCAGATTCTTCTATAATGAATTTTGGCAGGAGGATCTAGTTATAGTAAGTAGTAGTAAATTGTTACAGTAATACATGGAAGCATGTCAAATAAATACACAGGTATCTTGCAAGACTTTTCTGAATGCTTGTCATAGCCTGTTCAAGTTATAATATTGTGCAGTGCTGTATTTTGCATGTTGTGTAGTGACTTGTTCTTTTAAGAGATTTTTCTTTTTTTTTTGGTGGTGGTGAACTGTTTTTGAGGGGTACTGCACATTAAGTCTAAAGCAAAGTTTTACTTGTTGCGTACTTTCTTCCCAGTAAAACAACAACACAGCCTGCCCTATTACTGAAGTACAGCTGGCTGAGTTATTTTAGCTGTGATTTTCTTTTGCAACATACAGATTCCGGGTTTGAATGCTTAGTACCATAATACTGATCTCTTTATGTAAAGACAGATGGGGTGGTTTTGCTCTAATCTACTAAGAGAGAAGCATTTCTTTTAGAATTGCAGTACTTGGAAATGTTCTCTTGGTTTTCTAAATTCGTCATGAGCAGAGGCTTAATAAATTAGTAAGGAATCATATTACCAAGTTGAACATCTTCAGATTGCAGTTCAGTGTCTTCTGTATTTATGTGTTGGGGTCACTCCAGAATGGCACACATGTAAGCATAGGATGCCAAGTGAAACACAACCTTGTGTCAAAGGAGAGTTGAAAACTTCAGACTGGTTCTTACAGGAGGATCAGTCACATGATCTAATGCTCCAGTTCAATCTAGGCCTTATTTAAGCTTAGTGGGTACAGAGATGCAACTACCATTTTATCCAGGTATTTTAATTGAAGGAATTCCAATAAAGAAAAAAAAAAAAAAATCTTTTACAAGCTAGTTTTAACAAAATTCAGTCATATTTTTTTCCTGTGATTTTGGCTTTGAGTTATAGAATACTGTGTTGCAAAGAAAAAAAAAAGTGATTAGGAGATTAGGACGGGAAAGGACTGTTGGGTTATCTTCTCTATTATCTCAAACACATTGAGCACATTGAATAGGAGGCAACATCAAGTAGCAGGGATTCAGGGATTTTTTTTTTTTTTCCAGCACTATTAAGTTTGATTTTGCATAAATTCCACGTGCCTCCAGGGCCTGCTAGCTTGGACAGAGGTTAGCCTATAACTGCCAACCTTGTCTGTGTTACTATTGATTCTGTCTTTCAGGCACAGTTAAAAAGACAACTTTCTAAATAAAAATTGTGTCACGATCCATTGCAAAGTGTTTACCAAAGCAAGAGTAAAAAATATCTAAAATGTGCCCTTCTGTCTTCTTAAACAGGGTGATTAATTTTAGATAAATGCAGATGCTTTATCTGTGCCCGAACATTAATATTGTAATTGGATATAGTGTTCTTCAGTAAGCAGTAGGACTTCTTAGATGTTTGTTCATCTGTATGGGTTAAATATGGAATTTTAAATCATTAAGGAAAGACAAGAGAGAAGGATGATGGCTTTCCCTTTGACCTGGTCACCATTCCATAGGTTTAGCCTTCTGGAGAGGATGCTGGAAAAGGTTTCTCCTTCACAAGAGCCATCAAGCTTCCACTTTTGTCACTCAACAGCACAGCAGGTCAGCCAGCAGGAGCCTTCAGCTACAGTGCAGCTGGGGAGAGCCAGGGAAGGCTGGAAGCTGATGAGCGCTGGGAGCAGATGAAAAGAGGGACTTTCCCATGCCCTCTGGTACGATGGCGAGGAGTTTAAACCTAGGCACTGAGAGGTGCTGAGCTGAAGGCAAGGCAATAGCTTGTCTTCAAGCCCTTTTGTTTACTTTTTGTCACTCAGCAGTTTTGAATTTCTTTAGCTGCAAATATCTTTTCCTAGTAATTGTGCTGGTTAAAAAAAAAAAAAGTCTTAGAGACTGCAAATCTCCAATTATAGACTGCAAATATTTGGTGTCTTTAAGGGTGCTTGAAAGAAAGAGGGAGGCAGTTGTATCCCAGGGCTCCAGCTGACTTGAAATTATGTCAGACTTTTCTTCAGACACTCTCTGGTTTGCACCATTAACCTGAAATTGAAACCATCCTGACAGAAAAGTGTAGGGGGGGTCAGCCAGGGAGACGGGAGTGATCTGTTGTGTCTCTTATGCAGCCCGTTTAGAGCTGCTCTTTAAATCACACATGCTGTAGTACGTTGTGTCATTTTGTCCAGTCTACTGTTAGGAATCTGCTTTCCTTAATGTCATCATACTTTAATTTTTGTATCTTTTTTATAACACCTTAAGTACTCTGGTCAGTCTACAGGCTGCTTTTATGCCTTTTCAAATAATTTTAATAGAGGTTGTTTTGCTGAAAGAGTTGGATGTACTTGTTTACATTTAAATAATAAAAGTTTTATCCCAGTCTCCAGGTGTTTATTGGTGATACTGTAAAATCATAGCACCATTAAATCAATGTATCAACATAGAACTTGGCCTGCTATAACCATTTGATGCTGCGGCATTCCCCAAAAATCACGAAGTGGTGAATAAAATCCTGTGGCCCAATGTCCACCAGCAGATAACCACCTGCCTGCCTGCTTCTTATTTAGATGGACGAGTGGTCTACTGTGAGAAGTCTTCCTCTTTACCCATTACTGGATAGAATAGCATGAGGAAAGAGGCTGTCATCTGAGTGAGTCCGAAGATCTTTGACTGCAAGCTTTACCTCAAAAACAAACTAGTTCCAGCACATAAAATAAATATTCTGAATGTTCATATATTTTCTGTAATAGCAAATGTTGAAGTTAGAGTGTTTTTATAAGTTGCTTCATAATAATTTAATCATACGTCACAGTTTCTGCTGTGCATTTTTCTCAGTTGTGTAGTAAGAGTAATGTGTACGGAGGGGTTTGGGCAACAATGTAAGGGGAGAAATGGGATGGAGAAAGCTCAAGGGAATCAGTACATCATCTTTCTACATTAAAATGATGTTGCAGTGGTAGTGATATTGTTCTTACTGAAAGCTATTCTAAATAAATGAAATATTCCACTAGAGGAAACGGAAAGCAAATTTGTTTTGACTTTACAACATACCAATAAATATTGTATTTTCAGTGGCATGAAAGGAAACCGTTGCTATAGCCAAAGGAACAAAGTATTTCTATTGTAAGAAATACAATAAGCCTTAAAAAGCAAAACAAACCATGCAATACTTTTCTTTTTCTTTAAACAAACAAAATATCTTTAATGAGGAAATGGAGGAAAAAAGTCATTATTTTCATGCAACAACTAATCATTATGCCCTTGCCTTGGTAAACATATATTTTCTCAGTTTAGCTGCATTACATAATAAAATATTCTGGTTTCAGCAACTGTGTTTTCTGCTGAGTGTTGTGAAATTTAATAGAGAAGTAATGTCTTATTGATGCTTAGTTTTTGTGACCTTTTCCATCTTGTATTAGTGACATATTGGTCCTCTGTCTCCAGTTCTATGGGATTCTAATGGATAGTGTAGAATGGGTCAGATAATGAAAGTCCCTGGTACATTAACTTTCAATTTCATGAATGTCTGAATACTGCCTGGAAGATGAATAACAGGCATTTCCTTCCTTTTGCATTTTAGCATTTATGACCTGGGTTACGTTGTTCTTTTTTTTGACTGTGTTACCTCACAACAGATCCTATATTATCGTATTAAACTGTGTACTTCTGCTTTTGGCAAAGATCAAATATGGTAATTTGCAGAAGGAGGCAGATAATGCCCAAATTCTGCTAAATGAGATAGTCTAATCCCCATTTTTTATTAGCAAATACAAATTTTTTGCCCAAAGTTATGTTCCTTGTTTAATAAGGTGTCACTCAGCTGGTTTAGGAAAGCAGTTAGACTTTGTTAGTAGTTGATCTGTAACTGCAAAAAATGGTAATTACTGTTATAGGCAGCATTTGAGCCTTGTAAGGTTGTAACAGTAGGCTTGATATATGGAAGACAGACAAGGACAGGGATTAACCAGTATTTATAGGGTGTATATAAGTGTACATAGGATACCATATTACATATACAATATACATACTATATTGTATATGTACTATAATGGGAAGCTGGAAGTAGTTAGATTTTATATTGCCAGAGTTAAAAGAAGGAACTGTTAGTGATACGGCTGAGGGTACAGCGAGGTGAGAACTCAGTCAGTCTTCCACCTCTTCGTAAGATATTAATATAGCAGTTAGTCTTTTGGCAAAGTGCGTAAGAGCTGAAGCTTTCTGGGCAGGGCTTCTAGACGATGTTTCAGAAGGCGTTGGAGGTCAGAACAGCTTCTTCTGCTGATTCCAAGAAGCCTGTGTGATGTCAAGTTGTGTAGAAATGGGTATCAGAACATTTCTGAGAACACAGGTGACAATAATGCCCAATGTTAAATAGCATCAGTGCAGCATCTTTAGAATCTTTCTGTTGAAAACACTGCAAAATATTTTCAGGGGAGGAGAACAGAATAAAGCTCACACTCCGTAGAAGAGTTCAGCTGTGTTTACTCTCCTTCCATTCAGCAGCACTCAGAAACTGGAAGCAAAGTTATTAGTGTCAGTAGTTGTTTCATCCACTGAGATTGATGGGTATAGATGAATAGGGTGGTTAACAAGATGGGAATATAGCCAGTGCACTACGTCTAAATAGGAATTGGACTAGATTTCCTCATTAAAGTGAGGTCTGTGGTTTCAGATCCAGATTTTAAACGGAACTGAGGTTGGGACTAGTGGGAAAAGGATGCTTCTCCCATGTCGAGAAGGAAGAAAATCCACCAACATCTTAGATTTAAGTGAGATTTTTCTAGAGGGAGGTATGAAACATGATGCTGAAAGCAGGGTAGGTTACATCAGAATGTTTTATTGTTTGGGGGCTGCAACAGCTGAATCAGTTCACAGTGCGTTTCTGAGACAAATTATATGTCAATGATTTTTCAGTCCCCAGCATCAACTGTATTTATGATCCCAAAAGAAGAATTCAAAACATTCTGGAGCTGGATCTGCTGCCTAGGACCCCACTGATTCTCTGAAACCATTTTATTTTGAGTATTTCAGAAATGAACAGCGTGTGACACAGTGTGGATTTAGCAGATGTTCTGTGGAACCAATCATAACACTTCTGCGGATGTGTAGGTGCTTTATAACACTAACTAACAGTTTGATAGACATTCTTATTTTACACCCAAAATTGTAAAAAAGAAAGAAAAAAGTAATAGCTTTTTTGAAACAGCTCATGTTGGTATTTTTGCTTTCTCCAAAAGTACAATTTAAAGGCCAAATATAATTTAATGATATAATGTGAATAGCAAACTCATTATATATGTTATTAAAACAGGCAAAAGAAAATTTTCTTGGGCAGGCTGTATGCAGGAGGGCCAAATTTAACTGCAAAGTAAGAAATGCAAAGTAAGTTCCGTGTTGTACCTTTTGATTTGAAAACTCTAAAAGGTGCCTTTTTAAAGTAAGTATTTTTGGAGGAGAGATTCCTCAACATGGGTCATGCTCACTGTCATTAGCAGTCCTATCAGTTGCAAGAGCAAGCACTTCTTTGTGAACAGCTGCTGATTATGCAGATGCTGCCTCTTTTACACAGGTTCTGTCATGAAGTAAAACATATATGCTCATGGGATGGTTTTTGCCTGGATTTAGGTTGCTTCATCTTTGGTAAAAAACGTAGTTGCAAAGACTGTGCCCGAAGCCTTGCCTAGCGTTTGAGAGGTAGCACCTGACAGGCCATAAAGGCCTGTTCATGTACTTGGCATGTGCAAAAATAAACTGCGTCATACAATAGCCTATTACAAATAGCCAGCTAACTGTTTTTCGGTTCTAGTCTGGTTCCAGAGTCAAATGGGAAAGCTGGTGTTTGGTGCACGCGCAAGTGTACAAAATAGTTCCTGTCTGAAGTTGTCCTCCTTCCATCCAGGTCTAGTTGCCTTTAGAAGATCACAGCTGGGGTTGTGGAGCTGCTGCTGTCCCTTTCTGGACAGAGCTTTGACTCTCACTGTAGCTGATGACATTCCCAAAAGCAGGTGTAAAGGTATTTGGCCAGAGGTAAATTCTACAAAGTACAGATGTCGTCTGCTTCCCCAGTTAAAAAGGATACCCTACCATTTTCAGCGTGAAGTAGAGCAAAACTCTGATACAAGGGAGAGACAGCGAACCAGGCGGCCACCTGGAATGAACTTGATTTACTTGCATTTTAAAATGAACTGGATTGGATTAATCAGTTGGTCTACTGTCAAAATTTCATATATTTTAATACACAGACAAAAAGGTATCGAAAGTCATCATTTCAAAGTGCAGACAGAAAACATTATACAATGTATTTTTCCCAGATTAAAGAATGAATCAATAGAATCAAAAAGAGATAATCCGCAGTTTAATTTTATTACTTTTAAAGCATGTACAATACAGCCAAAGATGTACAGTTTGTAGCAGAGATGGGTACACAGTTCTTTAAAATGAATGAAATAAATCTGGTAAAATTAATTTAATATGCAATCTGACAATATATTTTAAACCGAGGCATGTGACTCTATGTATCACATGGCGCATTCATGATTCAGATTCAGACAAATCTTATAGGTCTCATTTTCAGCCTAAAGGCTCTTGTCTGCTTGATCATTGTGTGAATGAAATGGGAAGTTTAACCTGTGTTGTGCCACATCCAGATCAGAGTGACTTTTAAGATGACGAGGTTTGCATTACTCTCCATCGTCTTACCAGGGCAGTGATCATTGCAGCTTTCTTACAATGAAGAGAGTGACCTGTCCCTTTGTGGGGTAAATGATGTTTATCAACCTCGTGAAAATCGGAGAGGGAGCACAACGGGATATTCCTGCAGCACATTTACACCCATCCTAAGTATCGGACCTCTGTGTTTGAGGAAGGGGGAGTTTGTAAATAATTTTTTGTAAATAAACATTTTGTACTAAGAAAATGCCCCAGCTCGGGGCTGCATCAGGTTCTCCTTAAGTGAGAAGTGGCTCTGGAGGGCCCCTGGGTCTGGTCCTGCTAAGAAAAGCATCTGTGATACTAAAATTTCAGTTATTAGTAGTTTGATTCTCTATTAGGTCTAATCAAAAGTGCGTTCTGTTGAGTTGGTCCTGCTGCAGCCTTGCTAAGAAACACTGCTCTGAAAAGGGGTGGATGGCCATGCTGCAGAAATGCGTGTGCCTGGCCTAGGGCAGAGGCTGGAACAGTGGCAGTGCGAATACAGATGGTGTTTCTTAGAAAAGGCTACAAAATTCTGTAAGACAGGAGAATTCTCATTAGAAAAAGACGGTGGTGCTTGCAATTCAAAATGTAACTACATGCTTTCAGGGTGAAAGAAAATCCAGGAGACCAACGAGCTTGGGGAAAGCAAGCTCAGGGGATGTGCTTTAGCAGGGAAAAACTGATTTCGGTTTCTAGTGATTACAGCTACAGCTTGATGGATTATTGGTAATAAATTCGTCAAGTTCAATTTGAAAACTAATTAGAACAGTTGTTTCCCCTGCATATACAGACTAGTAATTTCCTTTTAAATCTCAGACTGAATAAATTTTGTCATGAGCTTATACTCAGTTTTTCTCTTGCCAGCATGACCAGTCCTTTGCTTTGATGTCCTTTGCCCTTCCCTAGTGTCTGTGTGTGCAAGTGTCTCTCTGGTCCCATATATTATTTGTACATCCAGTCTAGCTTCTACCTTCCTCATCTGGCAGAATTTTCTTTGTCATAAACATGTGTGCACATACCCTAATTCACAAAAAAAAATCATTATAATTATTTAATGTGCTCTTATTACTTAAAAATAAACCCTTCTTTTTCCCATTTAACCCAATTTAATCTTTCTGAAATTATACTGCCCAGTGCTGGGAACTCAGGCTAAAAGCCTCTCCTTTCATGAAGCAATATAAAATGCTGATCTTTCAACATATTCCTTCTGCCCAACTCGATCAAAGCAGAACACATTAGAGGTGGAGATGACATTTAACTTCCATTCACCAGAACTGGGTAACGTACAACCAGGAAACCATATGACAGTTATCATATTTCTCTAATTTTGTTGGAAAGTTCCCTTTAACCCATATTAACATCTTACACTAATTGAGAAGGAGGTAATAAATTACTGCATGGATCGTTCAAAGTCTGATGATGCAGTGACATGCAAACGTTTTCTCTGAAGAGTCATTAACTGATTATTTAGTCTTTGCCAGAGCCTGAAATTCTGTATTTCTTTCTAGGCATTTTAGGAAGACTTAAGTGAAAGATGTGATGGTCATATCGTAGAGATATGGTGCCAGAAAATTAACAGTGAATGTATAATCAATATTTCTAGTATCTATTGATTTATGCCAGTAATTACTTGTGAACCCATAATGCTGACTGTTGTCAAAATAGCTTGCTCTTTATGGTATAAAACACTAGTTGTGCCACGGGATTCCTTATTTATCTCAATAAATTAAGTATAATAGTGATAACTCTAAGCAAGTCTTTATATAATATGGCACCTTTGACACTGGCCAGAGAGTAATTCATTCAGAAGGTTTCTAGGCATGAATTAGTAAAGAAATAAGTAATTCCACTCAGAGTCAGACAGCAAAACCCTTGGGTTGAGTCAGCCTGGGCAATGCTCATGTAGAATATAGTTGAAATATAACAAGTCAGCTTTCCTGAAAACTTGCACAGATTCTGTTCTGGTTTGATACTTGTGTTTGGTTTTTTTGGTGGTTTGTTTTTTTTTTTTTTAAACTAAGAAGCAACAGTCTAAGTTGTATTGCTGGGAAACTCTCGTTACACAATGAATTACAGCTTATGGAAATTGAAATACAGCACTGAATTTCTCTCAGTTAGTAGTTCATAACTGATTCTGGGGAAAAAAGAGGCCTGCACATTTACCAGTTAATTGCAGTGCTGTCCCTGATGGTGTGTATTGAGCAGTCCTGAAAAGAAGAGCTTTAACTTGCTAACTACATAATGCTTTTGCAAGGTGTAAGGTGTTCCAAATTTCATCAAAATTCACAGGGAGCTGCACAGGACTGGGGTCATGGATTTTCAGTGGCTTAAGTGCATACTCAGCTTCTTTCAAAAACAAACCTACAGAAACTGTGGCTGTGTATCCTGGTAATTGAGGAGCAATACTGAGGAACAGTAGTTGGTACAATCACAATTCAGTTCAGTCCATCTTACAGTATTTACAGAGTGGCCTCACCTTTATACCTGACTTGGTTGTAATGATGTTAATTATCACAGTGGTAATTCATGTCTTGAACAACTTGACTGTTTGAGTGTTCACCTTTTGCCTAAGTGTGTTCTTGTTTTGTTTGTGATAAACACCCTCCTTCGCTGGCTCCTTATATTTGTATTAAAATTGCCAAGATTTGAAGGGAAAAGAAATCATAAACCCCCCCCCTTTTTTTTTAAACTGAAAAGAACACTAAAAAAATAGGCTCTGATTAATTTAGACATGATGACAAAGGCCATATGTTAGTGCTGTCAGCACAGCATTACACTAGAGCGTAAAATGCTTAATGGAAGTTGTTAAAATTTATTTGTCTACTATTATTTAATATAGGTGAAAGATTTTTGCTGATCCATACTGCTTTAAGATTAATAGTTCATATTAGGAGTGTAGTTTGCAGAGTTGAAACTAAATATAAGTGTATGAAAGGTCATTTACCACAAAAGTCACGAAAGATATAAAAAACATTTTTATAGCAAAAATCTTCTGGATAAAAAAATGCTTGTCCCTTACGTGTTTCCCTCATTTTTCTGCATTAACAAATGCTAAAATGATTTGGGTGTCTATTATCTATGCTTAATATTCCATTGTATCTTAATGGTCATCACATAACTTGGATAAGTAACAATAATACTGTGAGACACGCTAAATCTATTGAATTAAAAGTTCAAGTGTAAAGCTATGGTGCATTAGAACAGTAGAAGTCTTGCAGACATTCCTCTGGTTTCTATTACATCTCTTTAATAATTTCATGGAAGAATAAAACATCTGAAATGAAAATCTAAAATGTCTAAAAAGAAACTGTGGATAGATTATGAGTAGTCTACCTTACTGGAAATCAAAAGGAATACTACAGAAATTAAAAGTTCTCATAATGAGTAGGACAACTGAAGACAAAGAAAATGTAAGAGCAAATTAGAGAATAATAGAGATGGATAAAAACTATGTGCTGAATAGGAATGTTGGATACTCAAATTTAAGAGAAATTATAGTCTTTTTTGTCGATGTCTTACCTATGAACATCTGAAGTTTTTAGTAAGTTGTTTTACAGATTAAATGGCAATAGTATATGTTGTATGGCACAACAGGATGAACAAACTTTGGAACCCAAATGAGATCATGAAGAAGAGAAAATTTGGGAATGGAGGAGCAACAAAACAAATTTCTGCTGTTCCCATGTAAAATCCTAAACCTGCCACTTTGACTTGACTGCGGCAGAAAGCAGTCCTCCTTTGTGGTGCCAAGGTCTAGGTGCCAAACTGAGCCTTAGATTGTGGGAACACGTCTTCTGGGGCCATGCTGATAGTAAGGGAGAGGTAGCTAAAAATTAAGCCTAAGTAGAACAGCAATTTATAGGCTGTTGGAAACCACAGTGAAGGATTCACCTATCATGTGACTACATCAGGAACACTAAAGAATAACAGCTGCTGGCAGCAGGTCTACATATCTCTAAGTTTTACTGGTTTTATGCTTCAAGAAATAAAACTGCAAGAAGTTTATAAAGATAGCATTAATACAAATTCTTATGTTTACCTAATGTGGAATAGACAGATACATTAGGAATTGAACTGTCCTATACAGGATACCATTGTAACTCATTTTATCTCTAATTCTTATGAAGTTAAGGTATAATTCTTTTTCTTTGGTTATATTATTTTGAACGCATAATTTTGCATTCTGACATGAGAAAAGAAAATCACAGGATATACCTTTCTTTTAAGTCTCTCAGCTTCTGATTTGTAATTCAAGAATATATTTACCTAACTTTTCTCTATGATATGTTGGAACCTTGGATTTTGATTGATGTTCCTTTGCAATAGTTAGTATGATCAGAAATTAAGAGAATGTCCTAGAAAAATTGTACAAGTGCCTGACAAGAACAGGTGGATAAAAGAAGCAAGCAGTGAGTTCAGTGTATAATCATTCAATAAAATTTATTGAACTAGGCAGAAGAGCTCCAAGTAACTCCTCCTTCTCCAAAACTGTTCAATTATGCTAACAAAGCTTTTGTGGCTGGAATGTCAATCAAATAGTCAGTCTCTTGAGGCTTGCCTGATAGCAAGTGAAAGGATTTCTTTTCTTCCCTCTTTGCTACAAAATTAGGATAGGTGCAGGGTAGGAAGTAATTAACTATAATATGACCCCTAGCACCAGAGAAGAGTAATGCAAAACAATATTTGGGAGGAGTTTTAAGTTTGTGGGAGGACCAGACAAAAAAAGTAGAGGGTCTTCAGCTCATTGCCGTACAACACTACATACCTACTTGGAGTTGTAGGGGCTCGGTTCTTCCAAGCTGAAGAGGCAGGGCACTACTGGGGAGTTCACTTCTTCACCCACCTCCAGTCCCCTCTCCAGAGACTGTGGGAGCCATACAGTGTTTCTGCCTGTATGGTGTGGGGGTCTCCTCAAGCAGCTTTTGAGCAGCTTCACTTCCTTCCCACACAAAACAACTGGTGGCTGAGCAGCATTTCTGACTCGTTTGGGATTTCAACTGACACATAATTCATAGGTGGGGTCTCCAGTGGATTTAACAGGAGGTTTCACTCTTTCTGCTGCTACGACTATTATGTAAGGAAGAATCTTCTTCAAAAAGAAAAGTATTTTTTTTTATGAAGAACTTAATACCCTGATCTCTCAGCATGACACATAAAGTCCCAGTTGTCTATGGAGAGATTGAGATGGCATCTCTCAAGAAGAGTTTGAATTCCCACCTGGTCAAGAAGAAGTAAGCAAGAAATTTAATACTCACCTGTCTGCCTGTACACCAAAGTTTCCATTCAGTCTGGAGATGAGGAGTTGCTAGGGATGTGTTTATATTTTGAAGTGATATGGCAGATTTTTCCCTGCCTGGTGACCATCTAATATACCTCTGTGTTTCGAAAGACCATGGGCTACACTTCAATGATTTTTTTTTGATCTTGAAGAAAAGCCCCCGTGACAGCTGTTCAGTTGTATTTTCTTTTGTTATGATTCCTGGAAGTTAGCATCTCTAGCATTAGCAACTACTTTGAAGGTTTCTTCCAACATAAGTAATTTCTGACTGTTGAATATTTCTGAAATATATATACCTTCGAGGTTTTACACCTCTGTTTTATCACCTCAGGTACAGCAAGTCCGGGGGCAATCTCTAAAAAGTATAAAACCATTTTCAGTATATGTGAAATCTGCTGGGTTAAGAGAACTGAAAACAGAAAATACCGAATAAGAAGGTTTTGTTGACAACCTAGACTGGGCTGTGGAAGGATTAAATCTTGTAGGGAAGGAAAGTTGATATTAGGACAAAGTGCTAATAGCTATAATTGTTATGATGAGTGTAGAGTGAAGTACATAGCCAGCTGAACAGCTCCTGTAAATAAGCTGCTGTTACTAAGGCTGAAGGACAGGTCAAATCTTACCTTTCCCAGTGCAGTAAAGATGTCTAGCTATGGCCTTACACTCCGTCACAGGACTCCTAGCAAATGAGTGCAATGCAGCATGCCTGTAGTGTTTTTCTGAACTGAAACTGCAAAGCTGTAATTAGCATTGCTGTTGACTTTGTCGAAGGTGTTAGCTAACTTGACAGTTTGACCTTTCTCTTCGGATGACATACACTTGGGAATATGCACTAGAAGTTAGCTTGACTTGACTTTTTGTTCTTTATTTGGTGCTATTGCTGCTGCCTTTTGGCTTTTGTGAGGGAAATTGCCCTTTTCTTGCATTCTCAGCTCTAGCTGTAAAGTAGACGGCAATGAACAGACTTCAGCCCTGAAAACCTAATATGTAAGATCTGCTTGCCAGCAGTTTGCTGGCTGCTATTAAGCACAAAATCGGTGTCTTAGAGTATGATCAAGTTTTCACCTTAGCTTTATAAATATTCATTATCTTACATTTTCACTAATTGCTCTAGAGCAAGAGAAAATGTTAATTTTTAATCAATAATACAGCATCCTTGAGAATATTTTACAGATTAGGAGTTCATTTAAGTCCCAGCATATGTTGTTAATGTTGGGTGTTACATGCTAATTAGTTTGGATGTTTTTAATCAGGAGTGGCAGTGGAAATGCAAGCTATGGAACTGGCATTGAGCAGAAATTTTCTGAGCAGAGGTCAAGTAAGAGCTCCCGTATAGAAGAAGCAGGATGTAGTTACTTGCTGTTTGAGTTTCCTCTATGAAATCAGTTGATAAGGAAATTAACTCATTTTCCTAACATAGGTTAACCAGCTGTATCTGTAAAGCTCCAGAATTTCATCTGATTAGTAATTTCACCATTTTAAGGCACCATGATTATAAATTGATGGGTTTTTTGAAGGTTAAGTATTTTAAAGCACACAGATTTATTCATGCAGACTATCAATTACTTTGATACCCTTTGAATTAGCATTAAAGTTAAGGGTCTTTGAACTGAAAGGATTTCATTAATTGCAGGCAAAAGATATGGAGTCCATAATTCCTTTGGATGTAACTGTCATGAATTTTGAAATGTGGCAGGAAGAGCCATTAGCAGAGTGCCATTCACATTGGCTCATCGGAAAGGGAGTTTGATGTGATTGCCTCAAGCAGAGTACAGAAGGTCAGCATGGGCCAATACCCTCAGCTAACAGAACTGTAGAAAGTTCACAGAGGTGCATGACAGCTAGCTCCAGTAATCCTGACTCCTCTGTCTACATGAGTTGTTTCTCTGGGAGAAACCCATTGTCAACTGCTCAAGGCTCTTGCCGTTTAAATTCTTAAAGGGATTTTATTTTTTATTAGGTGACATTTCTATAATATTCTACATGACTTAACATTATTTTTAGGGGTAGTAGTAAGGTTCAGTTAGAGATTAAGGATTGAGATGATGACCTGCTCCCTATTTCTGCATGTTTCACTTCCAATTTTTCTCTCTGTTTAATGTTCTCCTACTATAGCTCTTGTGTAATTCCACATACTATTAAATCCAAAAAGAAAATCTTGAATCTTTGCAGACTGAAACGATATGTGACAGGTCAGGAAGGGACATTTCTCCACTTCATTGAGCAGAGCTCGGGCACAAAAAAGATGGATGTGTGAGAGAGAGAGCACCAACCACCAATTCTCACTTCTTTTGTACTTTAGCTTACTCTGTTGGTGCAGAACCAGGAGAGGAGGAACACTTGAATGACTGTAGGCATTTACCCTTCTGCCCCCTGCACCATTAACATGGATGGGCACAATTCTGAGAGTGAATGAGATGAGATTTGTCCAATATAAGAAATTTAAAATTATGTTGGTAGGAAGGAGAATATTCCAGCAAACTTTTGCTATTCATCTTATCCATCATCAAAGTATGAAATCAGGAGCTGTTTTAGCTCCTTCACTAGATTTCAATTACAAAAGCTTAAATCTTAACCAGTTCTGTGGTGGACAACAAATGGTTTACTCTTAATATGGCTGTTGAAATTACATATGTGATTTCATGACTCCTGGTTGGCTCTCAGAAATCATTATGAGGAGTATCTGCCTCAGTCTTCCGTACTTCTTAATCCTTCTATCACCCCATTGTCCCATGTTAATGTGAAAGTGAATATTCCCCAAAATGAGATGTTGAGACACTAAATTGATCCAAGTGGCCTGGCTTTCTGGCTGACACACATTATCCATGACTTCATGCCTACAGAGAAGTAAAGGGGGGAGATTTATTTTTCTGAACCTCAGTTATTTCTGTTACTTCTCCAAAACAGATGCAGTTTCATAACATGACACTTACTGGTCTCAATCTCTACAGAAAGGTTATTTGAGACTGGGATTGACTGGACAAACCAGTTGATTCATAAACCTTTTAAATTACTAAATTGTTAAGTCTGGAAGGACAGGAGAAAGAATGAGAAGACCTGGATCTGACTGAGTGATAGCAAAAATTGGTCTCACGTAAACATTACAGTGCAGAACAAGGTTCATTTTTTTTGCTTGAGGAGGGAGAGGCTTTCTGTGGTGGTTTTTACTGTAGTCATTAATTATGTGTTTATACAACTGTCTTTTAGGAAGTATGTGAGATGCACTTGGTTCTGGTGGCATGAAAGATCATGCTTAGCCTCTGGGGCTGTGAAAAGGTTCAGCTGATAGTTAAAATAAAAGGTAGGTCACTTACTGCTAGTCATATTTTAAATCTGGTGATACTTTTGGGGAACTACTCTCCATGCTATTACAAGCAAAGCCACTTTTTCCCCTCATAACTGGCATTTCAGGTTGTAGCTATATTTTCTCTCATAGTCAAGTGTTGAGCTTTTATGTCTCCTGTCACAATGACAAAGTGTTAACAATTTCATTCAGCCAGTCAGTCACTCAAAATAAAATTTCACACAATCTATATTGTTTATGCGTCTTGTCCTACTATCTTTCAGTGATACTTTTGGTCTCTAATGGTCAGTGACTCTTGACCAAAGTTTAAGTCCAAAAGGTTATTTGGGACTTTTCTTCTTTATTATTTAATTCAGTATATTAGGTCTGCTTTACTTCAGTCAGATTCGTAAGTTTTGGTGCTGTGTATACTCTCAGATTCAAGCCTGCCATGCAAGTTGCAGCCCTACCAGTCACCTTTGAATCAAAACAGCAGTCAGAAATGTTAGAGCTTGGAAAAAGCGTGCAGTCACAAATATCTGTATTTAAACTAACAGCTTCCCAGATCTTCCATGTACCTCCTGTTCTGTTCTCCCCTGGCATATGAGCTACATAATTTTGACTCAGCTGTAAGCACATGCAGTTTTCCTGATAGTAAACACCATGGTTTAAAAAAGTGGTAACTGGTTGCACTACTGCCAAACAATGGAGCTGTGTTATTTCTCAAGTCTTTTGCATTCAGACTCAAAAACATGCAGTATCTGGAAATACTACAATGCTGTACACGTTATTTACCGCTTTTGAGATGCTTTTTTCTGGCAAAATACAGTCCTTTAAAAAAAAAGGCATTTACATGTTGTAACTGGTGATGATGACCTGGCCAATGGTGATAACAGCTTTTTCATATGACTTCATCGCAGTCCAGTAGGGAAGATGCAGTAGCCCCACTTTGTGGGACCCAGAGGTGGTAGTATCATCATGAGGGAAGAAAGCAGAGTGAATGATGAGTTGGAGGGTTTATATATAACTGTGTCTGTGTGTACATATATATGTATAAAGAGTAGACAAATACGATAAGACCAGTGAGTGGTTTAATTTGCTCTGATTTTCTAGTTATCCCAGAAATTCATTGAACAACCTTTTTTCAGATGTAAATTAAATCGAAACATAAACCCAAAGTAAATTGCATATCCATTTATGCCACACAAGGGACGAAAATGCATAAATAAACTTAGAATGAGCGTAGATTTTTTTTTTCATGTTCACTTTATCACACACGCCCCCTGACAGTTATTTAATTTTAAATGGTTTGGGTTTTGAGTCATAGATTTTCAGTGCATATCTCTTCAAAGAGATTATCAGTGCTGCTGCTGCATTCCAAAACAAACTGTGGAATAAATAAAGTAAAGTGAAAATGTTTCAGTAACAAAAATAAAATGTATTTAATGTTGTAGTTCACAAATCTCAGATAAATTTAAAAACCATTCTGTTACTTTTCTAGGTGTTTTATTCATATTTTCAAATTTAAAAATGTAATAAATAAAATATAAATCATAAATGTAAATATATACAGCACATTTTATAAAAATGTAATAAAATATTGCCTGCACTATGTACATATTTTCACTTGCTGTAAGCTGATTCAAAAAACTGCAAGTTGAATTCAAGTAAAATTCCCAATATTCAGACCAGCTTACCTAATAATAGGAGGCCTGCTTTGATCCAGACCTGTATAATTTGGTCTAAAATGGGGTTAGGAGGGAACAGCTTTGGTGTTAGTATAGGTTTATATGAAAACATGTCCAACTGAGTTGATGCTATAGATGGAAATATTTCAATACAGCAAATATAAAAGGGTACCTAAGTAATGTTTGCTTGTATTTTTTTTTTAATTTAGCCTCTGAAGGACAAAAATCAGTCAAGACTGTCTGTAAAATACATCTTGCAAAGCGAAAAATAGAGAGATACATGTAGAGAAACAGAGACACTAAACATACTGGGACATTAAACATTTTTCTAGCACAAACTCTTGATCAAGGTAATATATTGACTTGTCCTAGGATGGCCCTCCATCTTTGCCTTGTGTTTCTTCAAGTACTGTCATTAGGACTTAGAGAACTCATAGCATTCCTAGGAAGAGCGTTATTGGTGAAGAAAGGAATTAGCATGGAAGCACTCAAAATAGTTAGAAATGTCATTGCCTGACATTAATTTTAAAATAAAGATCCCAGAACATTGATTTTTTTCAGATGTTTCAACATTTTCAAAGCCACAAAATGATCTCTCTCAGGCTATCAAAGGCTTCTTTAAGATTATGTGAGCTCTTTGTAAGAAGAGTCCTTGAGGATTCCCTGCCATTTTTGATCCAAATGTGTAGCTTTCATATTGATTGAACTGAAATTTTCATGAGAAGAAATCTCCCTGTAGCATCTTTCCCTTTTATACCTCTGGGTAAAGTTGTGCTCCTGAGATCTCAATTAAATCAGCTTTGACCTTGCAACTCCCAGTAGAAAACACAAGAGTTCGTCTCATCACTTTTTTCCCCTGCTGTTTTCAAGAAGTTGTTGTGCCCTCCGGAATTGTACGAGCAAACCTTCAAAAAATATATCCAAAACACACCATGGAAGTATTTCAGATACAATCTCTGTTTTAAAGATAACCAGTTACACAACTCAACACGCTCTTTCTGGAAATAGTTAAAATAATACAGAAGTCTGTCAAAATTAATTCTTCAGTCTCATTTGCACCACTTGCTAACCTCAAGTCTCCCTAAATTTCTGTCTAGGAAGGTGCTGTGCCACGTGCCAAGCTGAACTTAGTGGTGGGGATTATTGAGATCGGGCAGAAGCAGTATGGATAGAGCAGGGTAGATCAGAATTAGGTTTTAACTGCCAGTTGAGGAAGCAGGTCTGTGTTTTAGCACTAGGCTCAGCCAAACTGAACAGCACGCATGTCAGCCGCTGGGTCTTATAACAACGAGTTGGTATAGAGGACAAACTGTATAGGAGATCTATAAAGACTGGGACCCTGAGAAAAGGGAACCCTGCAAAACTGGTTTTTCCTCCTTCAACTCCACAGGAGGGCTTGTGTGCGTATGTGGCATACAAAACACAGAATATAGACCTACAGTGAAGCTGATGCTTCCTGAATTCTAATAATGGAAGGATATTTTTAGAGAAGCTAAGACATTCCTAAATGGGGAATGCATAAATCAAAGACAGTTATAATTGATATGAAGGCGCTATATTTTACATGTTATTCAGCATGTTTTGCATTGTGATTTTTCTGACTTTTAAAAATAGAATTCTGCAGTAGTTTTAACAGCCTGTAATATTTTTTCATGTGTCTAGAATATCATACAGGTGTTTTATTTTTCTTCTCCCCTGGCATATGAGCTACATAATTTTGACTCAGCTGTAAGCACATGCAGTTTTCCTGATAGTAAACACCATGGTTTAAAAAAGTGGTAACTGGTTGCACTACTGCCAAACAATGGAGCTGTGTTATTTCTCAAGTCTTTTGCATTCAGACTCAAAAACATGCAGTATCTGGAAATACTACAATGCTGTACAAGTTATTTACCGCTTTTGAGATGCTTTTTTCTGGCAAAATACAGTCCTTTAAAAAAAAAGGCATTTACATGTTGTAACTGGTGATGATGACCTGGCCAATGGTGATAACAGCTTTTTCATATGACTTCATCGCAGTCCAGTAGGGAAGATGCAGTAGCCCCACTTTGTGGGACCCAGAGGTGGTAGTATCATCATGAGGGAAGAAAGCAGAGTGAATGATGAGTTGGAGGGTTTATATATAACTGTGTCTGTGTGTACATATATATGTATAAAGAGTAGACAAATACGATAAGACCAGTGAGTGGTTTAATTTGCTCTGATTTTCTAGTTATCCCAGAAATTCATTGAACAACCTTTTTTCAGATGTAAATTAAATCGAAACATAAACCCAAAGTAAATTGCATATCCATTTATGCCACACAAGGGACGAAAATGCATAAATAAACTTAGAATGAGCGTAGATTTTTTTTTTCATGTTCACTTTATCACACACGCCCCCTGACAGTTATTTAATTTTAAATGGTTTGGGTTTTGAGTCATAGATTTTCAGTGCATATCTCTTCAAAGAGATTATCAGTGCTGCTGCTGCATTCCAAAACAAACTGTGGAATAAATAAAGTAAAGTGAAAATGTTTCAGTAACAAAAATAAAATGTATTTAATGTTGTAGTTCACAAATCTCAGATAAATTTAAAAACCATTCTGTTACTTTTCTAGGTGTTTTATTCATATTTTCAAATTTAAAAATGTAATAAATAAAATATAAATCATAAATGTAAATATATACAGCACATTTTATAAAAATGTAATAAAATATTGCCTGCACTATGTACATATTTTCACTTGCTGTAAGCTGATTCAAAAAACTGCAAGTTGAATTCAAGTAAAATTCCCAATATTCAGACCAGCTTACCTAATAATAGGAGGCCTGCTTTGATCCAGACCTGTATAATTTGGTCTAAAATGGGGTTAGGAGGGAACAGCTTTGGTGTTAGTATAGGTTTATATGAAAACATGTCCAACTGAGTTGATGCTATAGATGGAAATATTTCAATACAGCAAATATAAAAGGGTACCTAAGTAATGTTTGCTTGTATTTTTTTTTTAATTTAGCCTCTGAAGGACAAAAATCAGTCAAGACTGTCTGTAAAATACATCTTGCAAAGCGAAAAATAGAGAGATACATGTAGAGAAACAGAGACACTAAACATACTGGGACATTAAACATTTTTCTAGCACAAACTCTTGATCAAGGTAATATATTGACTTGTCCTAGGATGGCCCTCCATCTTTGCCTTGTGTTTCTTCAAGTACTGTCATTAGGACTTAGAGAACTCATAGCATTCCTAGGAAGAGCGTTATTGGTGAAGAAAGGAATTAGCATGGAAGCACTCAAAATAGTTAGAAATGTCATTGCCTGACATTAATTTTAAAATAAAGATCCCAGAACATTGATTTTTTTCAGATGTTTCAACATTTTCAAAGCCACAAAATGATCTCTCTCAGGCTATCAAAGGCTTCTTTAAGATTATGTGAGCTCTTTGTAAGAAGAGTCCTTGAGGATTCCCTGCCATTTTTGATCCAAATGTGTAGCTTTCATATTGATTGAACTGAAATTTTCATGAGAAGAAATCTCCCTGTAGCATCTTTCCCTTTTATACCTCTGGGTAAAGTTGTGCTCCTGAGATCTCAATTAAATCAGCTTTGACCTTGCAACTCCCAGTAGAAAACACAAGAGTTCGTCTCATCACTTTTTTCCCCTGCTGTTTTCAAGAAGTTGTTGTGCCCTCCGGAATTGTACGAGCAAACCTTCAAAAAATATATCCAAAACACACCATGGAAGTATTTCAGATACAATCTCTGTTTTAAAGATAACCAGTTACACAACTCAACACGCTCTTTCTGGAAATAGTTAAAATAATACAGAAGTCTGTCAAAATTAATTCTTCAGTCTCATTTGCACCACTTGCTAACCTCAAGTCTCCCTAAATTTCTGTCTAGGAAGGTGCTGTGCCACGTGCCAAGCTGAACTTAGTGGTGGGGATTATTGAGATCGGGCAGAAGCAGTATGGATAGAGCAGGGTAGATCAGAATTAGGTTTTAACTGCCAGTTGAGGAAGCAGGTCTGTGTTTTAGCACTAGGCTCAGCCAAACTGAACAGCACGCATGTCAGCCGCTGGGTCTTATAACAACGAGTTGGTATAGAGGACAAACTGTATAGGAGATCTATAAAGACTGGGACCCTGAGAAAAGGGAACCCTGCAAAACTGGTTTTTCCTCCTTCAACTCCACAGGAGGGCTTGTGTGCGTATGTGGCATACAAAACACAGAATATAGACCTACAGTGAAGCTGATGCTTCCTGAATTCTAATAATGGAAGGATATTTTTAGAGAAGCTAAGACATTCCTAAATGGGGAATGCATAAATCAAAGACAGTTATAATTGATATGAAGGCGCTATATTTTACATGTTATTCAGCATGTTTTGCATTGTGATTTTTCTGACTTTTAAAAATAGAATTCTGCAGTAGTTTTAACAGCCTGTAATATTTTTTCATGTGTCTAGAATATCATACAGGTGTTTTATTTTTCTTCTCCCCTGGCATATGAGCTACATAATTTTGACTCAGCTGTAAGCACATGCAGTTTTCCTGATAGTAAACACCATGGTTTAAAAAAGTGGTAACTGGTTGCACTACTGCCAAACAATGGAGCTGTGTTATTTCTCAAGTCTTTTGCATTCAGACTCAAAAACATGCAGTATCTGGAAATACTACAATGCTGTACAAGTTATTTACCGCTTTTGAGATGCTTTTTTCTGGCAAAATACAGTCCTTTAAAAAAAAAGGCATTTACATGTTGTAACTGGTGATGATGACCTGGCCAATGGTGATAACAGCTTTTTCATATGACTTCATCGCAGTCCAGTAGGGAAGATGCAGTAGCCCCACTTTGTGGGACCCAGAGGTGGTAGTATCATCATGAGGGAAGAAAGCAGAGTGAATGATGAGTTGGAGGGTTTATATATAACTGTGTCTGTGTGTACATATATATGTATAAAGAGTAGACAAATACGATAAGACCAGTGAGTGGTTTAATTTGCTCTGATTTTCTAGTTATCCCAGAAATTCATTGAACAACCTTTTTTCAGATGTAAATTAAATCGAAACATAAACCCAAAGTAAATTGCACATCCATTTATGCCACACAAGGTCATCGCTGCTGTCACTGGCAGCTCAGACCCGTGACCAGATGATTCCCAACTCGCTTGACCAGCATCCGTGGCTTTTCCCTTCAGGAATTTATACCTTTCCATCTTGATGCACTTTTCCCCTTTGAAAGTTGGCTTGCCTTTCCCTCTTGAATCCTTGAGCTACTAACAAGCCCAATCTCAACAACTGTAGCCCATTCGTAATGTTTCTTTTCTTGTCTTTCTACTCTTTCACACAGCTCTTTCTCCCAGCTCAGTAATTTTCTCAGAAACCGGAGGCACAGTTACACGGTAGGGCTGGACCAGAGCTGGGCCTCCAGTGCTGGGAACACAGACAGCCAGGGCCCTAGGAGACAGAGGGGGAGCTTATAAAGCATTCCTGTCTGGTTTTACTGTAGCCTATTTTTTTACTGTTAGTATTTAGCTTTATCAATTTTTGGCAACTAAAAATTTCTGAACATTGTGGATTCATAGCACTGTATCCTGCTTTCCTTCTTACATCAATATAGGCAGTTGTTCTGTATTGACCCAACATTTCATCTTTCTACATTGACTTATATATCTATATTGACCTA
The DNA here is from genome assembly GCF_030867145.1 of Opisthocomus hoazin. NCBI lineage: Eukaryota > Metazoa > Chordata > Aves > Opisthocomiformes > Opisthocomidae > Opisthocomus > Opisthocomus hoazin. The sequence continues at coordinate 57,215,316 of NC_134415.1, forward strand.
TTTCATCTTTCACTACCTTTTCGAATCATTAACATTGTTTTCACAATCACTTTGAAGTGCATAGCATATGCTGTAGGTCTATAATACAAATTCTATAACCCAGGAAATGTATGTGTTGCATGCATTACAGACGCAGAGAAGTCATATTTCCATGAGGGCATCTGTGCTTTCTCTTCACAGTGTAACTATATTATCTTGTGTATTCATAGAATCGGTCCTTATAAACTGATATTTATGTAAAGGCTGAAAAAAACAGACATCCAGCGAATTGTTTTTTCCAGTATAGATTTACATTTGATCCAAATTCATTTCTTGAATGCAGATTGAAAATATGTGTTTTGAATATCAAGGAAAAATGCTCTCTATTTCAATGAATTTTGTATACTTATGCAAATTACTGTTTGAGTTATATAAATTTAGTTTGAGGTCATTATATGGAGAATTTGTTCCTTAGTAAAGTAGTTTGTCAGGTTATGAGACATTGATCCTCTAACAGGTCTTTAATTAGGAGAGATGAACTAAATAATTCATAGCAAGACTTGGCCTGAAAACATTTATACTACTCTATTATACCATTTTACATGCAATGACAAATTGTTTTGGTGTAGTCTGGAAATAGCGGGACTTAATTAATTACTTCCAAGGTTTTAGACATCTGTGGTAGGTTCTTTAAATGCATTAGATTGGAAATTCATATAAAGGCTAAAAATAGAGTTCAAGCCCTTGGGGTTAAAAAGCTGAGATGAAAAGAGAGCATTCTGCTTGCAGAAAAGTGCAGGAAGCAGCTGAAAACGGAGAGGAATGGCAGCTAACTAGCGTGTCCAATTCCCCAAATATTGTTTTTGCATAACTGAGCTGGAAATCATTAAATACTGAAAGTGACGTGGTTTTCAATTTGAATAAAAGGAATGTGCTAATTACTTGAGCGCCTTTTACTTATCTGACCAATTAGATGGAAGAGGTGGCTGAGAAAGGAGTCCTGAGTAGTCTAAAGAGCCTACAAACAAATGAAAAAAGTGAGATGTTTTTCTATTCTGAAATCACCTTGCAGATGAAATCAACTAAATGAGAATATTTTACTAGGCAGGAAGGAGAGATTCTTTTTTCAAAAAAAAAAAAGCATGAGATATAAGCTGGATATGGTAGTAACCCCAGGTTTAGTATGTCATTAAGTGGTATCTTCAGGTGATGAAGCAATGAATCACGCTGCTATTGCACTTACACCTAGCAGGAAGAGCAGATAGCAAAGGATTATAGTCATATAATCATATAAATATGAGGAAAAAATCATTTTGATAAGAATATTTACTAATTTGTGGTGTGGAGGAGGGTATTTTTTACAGGTTGGATAGCTCCTTGAACACTTGAGTTAGAAACTCTAGAAGATTGAAATTCATAACCCCAAATCTGTAATTAATCCCTGAAAATGGTCCTTTTGAGTATGGACAAACATCTGCTCTTTTTTTTCACACAGTCAAGTTGCTGACCTTTACGTGTAGCCTCGCAGTTGGAGCACTCATCTAGGGCTCTCAAGTGCTGACTTCAGTTTCCTCTATGGCCTGAGAAGACTCAAAAGCACATTGCTACCTCGCAAGAGGACATCTTGGTTGGGTAAAAGGAGCTGCACCATTGTGCTGAATGCAGCTGTGGGAGACCAGAAAATGAGCAATTGAAAGGGAGAGTGATAGAAAAGATCAGTCATTTGCAGACTACATGATGGGAAATGTCAGTCTGAACACCATACAGCCTGAAAAGAGTGTTTTATCAATGACTGCTTTCTGAGTTTTTGCTATAAATAACTCCTCCATACCTACCAGCAGACCTTGAGGTTTTATGCCTGTTTAATTTATTGGTACAGATATGGCTGGTGGGGACAGCTGGAAGTTTGTGAAACATCATACATGAATCTCGGCCACTATCTTCCACTTCAACTGCATGTTAGGTACCTCAGTGCTTGTGCTGTTTTAGGTGTTTGTCACTTTAGTTCCAAGTTCTCTGTCTGTTTGTGAAAGTACTGAATTGAAAGCCCCCTCTGACCAAAGCACTGGAACAGTGGCAATGAGGACAGCAACAGGTAGAAGACATCATGAGGTGGCTGAATGGAAATAAGAAAGGAAATAGCCATAGCCACCCAATAGCCGCTACTACTAGAGTGCACGTGCCTAGCCTCATGCGTAACAGAGTTCACAACTCATTCTCTCCAGTCCTAGGAAGTCTCAAAATATTTGCCACCTTTGGGATCATGCTAGACATATGCAGAAAATTTCGAACGGGTACATATTTAATGACATCCACCTCAGAAGCAAAATATCCCAATGTGTTATAAAAAGGTAGTGATAATAGAGATGCAAGAGGGAGATGAAAAGGGATGTGTAGGGTCTCAGCAGAAGAATGTAGTAATATGAAAAAGGATAAATAGCTAGAGACTAGACTTACCAATTGTGTTCATCCAATGCGGATTTGTGGGTTAGGTTGAGGCTGAATTTTATGGGTTGTGTGTGAGTAAAGAAATCACATTTCACAGCTTCAAAGCAATTGCTTTATTTCATAACCATCAAAAATCAGATGAAATTTTCGTGTTCCATTTTTCAGTCAGAAACACATTTTTACAGAAACCACTTTTTAGCAAATCAGGGCACTTAGCAGGAGCTGCAGCAAACTCTTTCAATTCATTTATCAAAGCATTTGCAGTGCCCATTATAAAACAACAATAGATGCTAACAAAAGGAAGTTAATCTGTATTCTATAAATAAAAAGCTAGAGAACATCAAAGCTACTTGCAAAATCTCGTGTTTCTTTCAAGTTTCATTCAGTTTCTCCTCTTTGCATCCATGTGATGAAAGTTTATTTAAGGAGCCCAGCTAGAATATTTAACATTGTAGAAGAAACAAAACAGCCTACCTAAAGAGAAATAAGAAGAGTGCAGCTGAATGAGAAAGATGTCAGAAAATAGCTTAGCTGTCGCTAGCTGTCACATGCCGCTGAGGCAAAGCCCTGCAGACAGGCTTTAGTTGGGGTCAGTGCCCTGAGCAGCTCCAGCAGCACCGCTGGAAGGAATCACAGGAGCACCCTCTCTTCCTCCAGCATCCACAGCCCCAGTGCCTGCCTGAAGCTGAGCCTGACTTTGGAATCAGCTGATGCCAGTGTGGTTCCTCCCAGTCTACCTGCACAAACATGAGCTGTTGGCCTGGCAGGGGATGCTCTGCTCTCTGTGTGAAGCTTTGCGACCCTGCTGCAGTCCACTCTGCTGTTTTGAGTTCAAGAAAGATGAGGCACTACTGGAGAGAGTCCAGTGGAGGGCTACGAAGATGATGAGGGGACCGGAGCATCTCTGCTACGAGGAAAAGCTGAGGGAGCTGGGCATGTTCAGCCTGAAGAAGAGAAGAGTGAGACTGCTTATAAATATCTCCAGGGTGGGTGTCAAGAGGATGGGGCCAGACTCTTTAATAGTGCCCAGTGACAGGACAAGGGGCAATGGGCACAAACTGCAGCATAGGAAGTTCCATCTGAACATGAGGAAGAACTTCACTCTGAGGGTGTTGGAGCACTGGAACAGACTGCCCAGAGGGGTGGTGGATTCTCCTTCTCTGGAGATATTCAAAACCCGCCTGGATGCAGTCCTGTGCAACCTGCTGTGGGTGACCCTGCTTTGGCAGGGGGCTTGGACTAGATAAGTTCCAGAGGTCCCTTCTAACCCCTACCATTCTGTAATTCTGTGAACTGATTGACAGAAATGACGGTTGCTCCTTTGCCTCTAGCAGTAGGAGCTGCATCAGTGGCTGTGGCATTAAAGCACACATGCCAAGACAGCACCAAAATAGTCTCTGCCTAAAGTCTTAAAAACAGAATAAAGAAGAAAAACAGTGGTAAAGCGAGTCTCTCAAGACAAATTGAAAGGTCAGTGGAGGACTTTGAATATGAAGTCTAGCAGAACGGCATCCTCTGCCAAGATGACCCATTAAATGTGAAGGATGCAGGGCAGAGGCAGTGGTGCCAGTAGAAGTCAGCATGATCTATCTCACCGGAGCCTGGCTGCTGAGAGTCAACATCAGGCAGTGACAGATGCAGTCCAAGTTTCCTTCCCTACAGCAGAGTCCATAAAACCTGAGATAGGTGTCCTTCCAGGGCTGGATTGCCTCTGACGTTTTCTGAATAGCTTTTCATTGTGTGTTAGTCTAGTGCTAATGCATCTCGGTTTGCTGCATAGATTTTTGGGGGTAGAACAGGTGGTTGGTTTGGCTGGCTGGAGAAACTACCAAGACAGCTAATGGTAAAGTCCTGCACTGATGCCACTCAGAGAGATTAATCTCTGCTTAAAACATAGGTTAATTCAGCCTGTGAAATTGTTTGAAAGTAAGCTAAGCCGACTTGTATGATTGATGGATTTCAGAGCAATTCTTATAACTGGATAAAATGCATACCATTCAGTTACTTTGCTTCATGTTCAGAAAATAAAACAACACCCAAGAGCCATCTTCAAAACATTCCTCTGTGTTGTCATATATTTATCGTCATTCTCATTAAGAATGTTGCTAAAATGAAGAATACTGACCATTTCTCAAGCTACTTAAATAGTATTTTTCTTTTCTCTTATTTTTGAAGTCATTACTCAGATGAATATGAGCATCGTAAGTGTACACTGCAGCTGTGAGATGGATCTTAAAACAAGGAGATACTGTATAACTCAAGCAGGGTTTCCATATTTGACTGTTTGCAAAAACATCTAGAAATGTAAAATCTGGCAATGAGAAGGGAAAGCCCAAGAGTGAGGCAGTGACATGCAGGCACAGTCATGCTGTGCTGAAGCCTGCACACCGTGCCACCTCTCAGATGTGGCATTTCGGATATGGGGGGCCATTTGTGCAGTTTATGACTTTGCTGATGTTTGGCAATTGTAAAATCTTTATTTCATGTGGCAAGGCGGATGAAAGGCAGGAGTTTTCTCCTGAAGAGTGGATCCCTTGGGAGCCTGAGAGCTGCTCCTGTCCGGCAGGAAGGAGGGCTCCGGTTGCACCCAAGCTGGCCATATTTGTGGCAGCCCCTTCCCTGCGGTGAAGAGGCAGGGCAGACAGGCTCTGTGAATGCCCCTGCACACCCAGCTTTCCCTCTGCCGCCCCAGGGCGCGTTCAAGCAGAGGCACATGCCTTTGCTCTGCTCCATGTTGCCCGTCTCCACCGTCCTCAGGAACGGCTGGTGAGGTAGCCCACCTCTGCCTCCAAGGGCCACATGCAGAGGAGACGGGCTGGGGCAAAGCCCCTGTGCTTTTGGGGTGGAGAGAGGCCACAGCTCTGTCCTTGGGAGACCTGCTTCAGTAGGAAGGATTGAAAATGTGTTTCTGATCTGAGTGGGTGGGTGTTACAGCAACGGGCCTGGCCTGCGACTGGGAAGAGGGTGGCTTGGCTTGGCCTGGCCCGGCCCTGGGTGGCCGGTGGGAGCTCGCTGGCCAGGCAGGCTGTGCTTCCTGTGGCGACCAGGCAGGGTGGCCCCAGAAAACGTGCCGGGTGTCGACCTGGCGTGCATCTTCTGCTTATGCGCAGTAGCTTGGTTGGTTTTCAGGGAGTTGCTGCAAATATAACGGCTCGGGGTTCGTTACTCTGTGTGGACGTGTACAAAGCCCTCCTGGGGACAGGGATGTGTTGAAGCGCATTTGCTGCAGGCAGGGTCAGGAGGGAGGGTGTGCGGCAGCGTCCCCAGCGTCCTCAGGGTCCCTGCGCGGCTCTCAAGGCCTGTGGGTTGGGAAAGGCGAAAGTCAAATAACGTACTGCATTAGGAGGTACGTGTGTATTAATCTTTTAAAAGGAGCTGTATCTTCTGTGGAAAACTCTTCTATATCTACGAATCAGAAGAGGCTGAGAAACTCTGAATTAGCAAGCAGACAGCCGTTGCTGTGATCTGAACTGCGGTGTTTTCACGTCATCCTGGCTGTAGCGTGGAGAGCAGTTTGAAAGGTTGTCTCTTGTACTTTCTTGCTACAACACTGCATTAACTTTTGGATAGAAATAAATCAAGTGCTAATACTGCTTTTGTGGAAATACGGTATCCGTGATTACTGGTAGTTACAGAAATAATTCACTCTGTTCCAGAAACTCTTGACTCTGCCTTCATTTGCTGCTGGTTGTCAAAGACAAGAGATGCTGTGTAAAATACCTGCATAATAAAGTGATCTGGAAAAACAGTGGTCATACTCAGGATAGTCTATGTTCACACCATTAGGTAGCATATTGTAGCTCCTTCGCTCTGGGCATGTGCTGAATTTGCTCACCAACATTCAGTGTTGTAAAACCTTCATTAGAGTGGAAAACAGCTTATTTTTAAGCTGCCTTCTGGTGCACTTGCAGAAGTGTGTCAAAAGTGAAGTAAAGCTTTTGAATCCTGCCTGTACTGAGCCCTTCAAGGTGCTGTTTCTTGAGGACTCCTGCTAGACTTCTGCACTGTCAGATCATCTGGTGGATTAAACTTGGTCTGTAATTAAGCACAGTTACATGCCTCGCCTCTGCTACATGATGGCAGTCATCCAGTACCGACTTTAACCTTTACAAAGCTTCCTGAACTTTGTTTAAAAAAATCAAGTGTAAAAACCAAACAACTAGTGCCCTCTCTCCCCTTTACCCAAGTGCCAGTGTCTTAGACCACCTTCAGTGTGCTCAAACTGCATCTCTCTGAGATGCTGTCATCCATACAGACCTTCATGAGAATTCCCAGGAGGAGTAAGGAGTATTGGAAAAATGTACAGTAAAGACTTAATGGGAAGTCTTCTGTGTGATCCATGTCCTCTGCCCAATCAGGAAAGCCATTTACCTCCCTGTTGTTTGATATGACCTTACCCAGACATTCCAACACTATAATTTTTCAGCTACTAATTCTCTCCACAGTATTTGTTTATAACTTTGCATGGGGATCTTCTCTCCATCTTTGGCCTCTGTCATTAAACACACTGGGAGGCGCTGGAGGGGAAAGCTCTGTGAAAATGTTAGTTGGAAATGAGGGGAGGGGGAGACAAAGTTTGCTTTGGTCTACAGAACAGCCTCCTTTGACTGGCTTGTAAAACTACCTTTTATTCAAAAGGCAATTAAAAAAATACTTTGAAAAATCTATGAACAAGAATATATGAAACATTCAGCGATTTCTGGTTTGAAATACGTTCTGCAACTCTCTGCAGGCCTGCATTGTCTGGGCTTCCTCTGTAGAAGTGGCGTGTGTCTGGGCCTAGTTTTGGTGCAGAAAGCTCTTCCTGTCCCTTCGTATAAGCACAACAGTGTGAAATATAGATTGAATTTGTCCTATGACAGTTGCTAATTTTGTAACTTCTAATACTTGTGTAACAGTATATTCTATTGTAATATTCAAGTAATCAATCCCTCTTGTCTTGTTGTTGCTTAGGCTACAAGACTATATATGTAGATTTCTCATATACTGATGTATTTATTTTTATTCCGCTGTGATATTAATTCAGTGGTATTGCAGAAATATCAGATGTTTGTGTGATCAGAGCCAAAAGACAGCAGTCTGATATGGCCTGGGGTCAGTAGGGCAGTGACTTTTGCACAGAAGTCTCAAAGAGAAACAGCCATGAAATCTGTGTGGGAGAAAGAAAGGAGCATGAGCAAGGAGCTAGGTTTGCAACAGACAAGTCTTTAGCAAGTCACTTGGAAAACTGGCTGTGGTGTCTGCTAGAACCAGCTGTTAAAACCTAAAGAATATGCTGGATTTGGTGGGGTAGCTTTTCTCTTTCAGTGGTTCTTTTTATGTATTGCAGACTTTTCTGGGTGAATGCAAATAATTGTATTGTATACTACACTGTGCTATTTTAAATATGGGTGAAAGGGGATAAATTTGTGGGAAAGGGAAGAGAACTGGTGAGATGCATTACATAATATACCACTTTTGGGTATTACAGATAGTAAACGCGTGTAAAATGAAAACATTTCCTTAGGTTTGACTACTTGTCAGTCAAAGCTCTGCCATAGCCTCTGTAAGGGGAGGCTGGAAAAACCATGCTGGACTGATTCCTTTAATACAACTTATGAATAATCTCTTAAATGGAAACTTCCATTCCATAAATGATCCTTTGCTTATGACACCTTAGTAATAAAAGAAAAGGATATTTACAAGTTGATTAGATAATTCTTATTATCAAAATGCTGTTTTCAATCAAAAATGACCTTTTCTTGCATTTATTGGGAAGCTAGCTTTACAACACATTCAACTGAAGCTTTTGTGCTGGCACTGAAAAGCTTGCAGTTCCACAAAGATGATCTTCAGTTTGTTTGCTCTCTACAACCCTTATTACAGACAGCTGGCTGCTTGATAAGATTTGGTGTGTGGGGTGTGTGTGTGGGGGGAGGGTGTTCTTATATTTTGGCTCAGTCTTCCTGGTCTTTCAGTCTCTGCTGCATGTTATTAAGTCAGCTTTACAAAGCCTTTGCTCTGCTTAAATTCTGGGCATAAAGAAGGATGGGTGAGGTTTTTTTGGGTTAGAGATAGTCCCCTGAAGATAATGCAGCAGCCTTATTACATGGGTTACTGCATCAATGTTATCTTTAGATGTTGAAGAAGATTATTTTGTTTAAATTAAATTATTTTAGAGAGCATAAACTTGCTGGTTTGGAATTTGATTCTTGTATCCATTCTAATTCTGTTACTAGTTGTGGTTTTCTAGTAATGGCATTGTTCTGTTAAATAAACTTCTGGCTCCCTTCTGAGCCTTTCTCATTCTGCTAAACAACGTGGGGAGTACAAGCAAAGATCTTACGCTGGCTTTTGAAAGAGAGAGAAAGAAACTGTAGGAATTAGGTGCTAATTATAGAATCATAGAATCATTTAGGTTGGAAAAGACCTTTAAGATCATGAAGTCCAGCCATCTCGCAATGACTTGATTATCAAAAAACTACACCTTGGAAAAAACAAAGCTAACATCTTCAACAAAAGTGTTATTTCCACTTTCACACAGAAAGGAGAGACTGATCTACAGAAAAAAAACAGATGCTTAAGTACTTTGAATGCTGGAGGAAAATACAAAATATTAAATTGTTGTAACAAAAGCCAGTATTCTGAGATAACTCCTTACCATGATAATTAACAAAAAAACCCACAAAAAGCTATGTTAGACAAACATAAAAATTCTGCTCTGAAAAATGTATCACTGAGCAGACAGAAGAAACAGGCTGTGGTTTTTTTGCAAAGTCATTGCAAGATTTCCTTCCAGACATGCTGAGTGTTTTGTATGTCACAGCTGTGGTATGTGATTTATGTTCCTCTACCTGTTGCCAAGCAAAGTGTTCGCTATATTTTTTCCATAGACTTCTGCATTATGTAACCTATAGCAATGCTAAGAAGGACGGAGCCGCCTCATTGTTTTATGCCAAGAGTATGGTACATCTTGCTTAACTTAAAACATTCCCAACACAGACATCTACATGTGAACAGGTAGTATAGACCCCCTTACATAGTCAGTGAAGAGAAAAAGGCCTTTCTAGGATGTGGTCAAGATCATCCTAAGGTTAGGGCCAAAAATACAACAGAAATGTCTGTTTTTCTCCACTGACAATGAAAGTCATCTAGAAGTTGTCATTCTCTAGATAAGTAAAGTGACATTTCTATCAACTGTTTCCTCAGCTGTGGAAAGTGTGCAAAGAGAGGGTTTGAGAGCATTGCTTACTGGAGGTCAGTAACGCCTCCATGTGTTCAAGTTATTTAAGTTCTTTCCAAAGAAAAATTGTGGGTTTTGAGAAAACAAGGACTTGCTTTTAGATGGGTGATAATTTTTGAATAACAGCTCTGCCTTATGGCTGAATACCTAGGGGTGTCAGAAATACTAAAGAGAGAAAGATGGATTTGTGGGCAGAAGGCAGGTGAAGATGGAGAGAGGTGCACAGTAAAAGCAATTTGTCAAGTGGTTTTACTGCACAAGAAACGCAATTTATTCTGTAGGTAGTTGCCACATAAGATTTTTTGGTGTGATTCATCATAAGCTGTGCCTCTATCATGCCACTGCAGGGGGTACAAAGTAGACAGTGACTTTTGTTCTGTTCCCGTGCAGGAGACTAGCAGAGGCTCATAATTTTCCACACTGCTTCCATGAGGCTTTGTGGAGGCTCTGATCTGTGTCACACTTTACTGAAGATTTTGTGGAATAGCTCTGTCTGCAGTTTCAAAGAATTACAATAGATTTGGAGAAGGCTTGTCTTTTATTCCCTAATTGCTTGATGACCTGACAGAAGAATGCAACCTTTCTACTAATATTAGTGATATACAGACTTCTTGGAATTATAACAGACAAGCTTCTGTGTTTGTTTAACATGATGAAGTATCAAATGAAAGAAACTGTTTCATAAAAAAAAAAAAAGCCTGTTTAAATTCAGGTGTGTGCAAATAAAAATCTCCAAGAAGACAGAGGAAAAGTTTTTAATAAAGAAAGAATTCTGATATGTGTGTATTGAACAAACAGGCAAAACACCTCCACAGGTAAATGTTCTAAATCATTTCAGGGGTAAATGGAGCATAAGCTACAAACTAGCTACACTTTCCTCACAAATAAAGTTACCCATATAATATATAATTATGAAAGAAGACTGGAATTCAGGCTGTACATCTCAATGTTTTCGCATGAGTAAATTGTTTTCAATGCTGTATAATTAGCCACAGTATCCTAAAATTTAAAGAGAACTTTTTGTCTGAGATTTTTTTTTGTGGTGTTTGTGATATGACTTTTACCAGATTACCTCTCATGTAAAACATTGAATTTAACCCATGTTACCATTAGATACTCCTGAAGTCCCAAAGACTTAATTTAGGAAAGTTTTGACAGAGACATGATGGAAGTTCAAACATTTCTTTACTTCAGGTAGTTCATGTTGTGCAAGCTTTAGAGTAAAAACTATTACACTTTTATAGTTATACCTTAAAAAAAAATAAATAACAAAACAAAGGCTTCATCAAGGTAATTCCAGTGTACAAGAGGAAACTATTAAAGTTTGTATGCAGTGTCATATTACAAACTACGTGAGAGCTACCAGGACTGGTACTAGTGGCATTTTTAACCTCCTAGGGCATCATTTGAAGATTCTAGGGTGGCTCTTGACTTGAACATCACTACATAGATATAGAAGTTATGTAGTCCGGATTATAGCATCAGTGACTTTTGTGAAGGAGGAGCACTAAGATAGCAGTGTAATTTAACTCTGGGGAAACAAATACATCACTCAGAAGAGGGTAGTTTTGCTTCTTGAAATGCAAAGACCAAAGGACAATAAGAATAGAAAAATACTTCAATTTGCTCTTAACATCTGATCTGTGATTCTGTGAATGGGTGGGATAATTTGATTATTTAGGTGAATTTCTGACTTTATGCAGATGAAGATTCGATGAGGCAGAAAGTGCAAACTGCACACTAAATAAAGGCTGTTCTCTTTACTCACAGTTAACTGATTGGAACAAGTGGAAATTAGAAACAAGCCTGGAATTTAGTGATGTACCGATAAGATGCCTCAGGTCAAGTAACACAAGGGTGGGAGAAAAATTCATGGGCCTCAGGAAATAATATGCAAGGGTGCTGTTACAAGACAAAGAAGGATCAATTTGCAAAGTGTGTGAACTTCACAGGGAGTTTCTCTCAGACTTGCAACTACATTTTATATATATATATATATATAAATGCAAATATAAATGTTATAATGCATATTTTACATGTAACTTTTCTTTTAAAAAAAGCACATTCATTTTCAAATGGCATATTAATCTGCAATCCTTTTTTTAATCCCTCGGTAGTTCTTAAAAAAAATAGTTATTAATATTACATTCCTGGCTCCTTTAAGGTTTATCAGTACATGTTGTAATCTCCACAACTGCATTCTGTGGGCATTGCAAGCTGTGTGAGGAAGCACGTCTTTCTTATCCAGTTGTTGCAGTAGAAGCACTGAAGTCATAGTTAAATACTTCCAGTATCTCCAGTGTGCAAATGCTTCTTAAAACTCAGTTCTGATCTACTGACACTATTTTTTTAATTTATACATTTTATGATTATGTAAGTGCATCTCCAGAGAGGGGCTTTAAAATGAACAATTATTTGGGCTTTTCACTCGCTTTTTGATTGACTACTTTTTTTCTCAGTTGTCTTTATAATGTAATTTCCCTTAAGTAATTATATAACTGAGCAGACTAACCTTCATTTAGTCTCTCTGCTGATCTTTCTCAAGCTAGAAACAGCCATAGATGGATAGTGAAGTTTCTGTCTGACAGCAAAAGTCTCAGTTGAAGTCCTAACAAAGGATTCTAAAATCCGCACTGAAATCTGGACTTTGAAAATGTTTTCCTGGGTCTTATTTTTTAAGTAGTGAAACTAGCAAACTGCTAATGAGAGAGCAGATTTTTACAGGTAGCAATCAAGACACCTCTGCACTTCCCCTTGCCTCTAAATTAGCACTTTCTAGATTGTACAGTTAGAAATAAAGTTGAAGGTTACAGGATTCAAAGCGGGGTTTTTTGGTTGTTGGTTTGTTTCAAGTTTGGTTTGTAGCTAATGCTGAAATAATGCACCCATATTTAAAAAGAAAGAGTGTTAAAGCATTCATCTGAAAAACATTATAGACAGACTTTTGTTATAACTTCGAGTATACAGTTGCAACTGGCACAAATAAAAACTGCCTTCTACTTAAGAGTTTCCACAGTACATATATTTTTATTTTAGCGTGTTTTTGCCAAAAGACTGGATGAAGAGCCAGCTCTTTTCTGTGCTTAAAACGAGTGTTGCTGATTTCAAAACACAAGGGTCTCTAGTATCACATATGAAAACAAGATCTCCCCTAGGAACATAATGGATATATTTTAGACCCACAGTTTTAGAAAGAACACACTTCCTTCTTACCTTTGCAGGTGGCCAGGAGAGCTCTGTGTTCTCCCCACGGCTCCATGATGGCCACAGTCCTCACGTTCTGCAGTTAGGAGGAAACTTAATTTATCTTTCAGGATGCTGATAATGCTAGTTAGCACACTGCTCTCTGTTGTGCACCACACTATTTCAACTTTCCGTGGGACAGTTTTGAGAGGGTTCAAGGGGGCCTTCTATGCTCTCGCCATTCCCCTGTATCTTGGTTGGTCAGGTTTTGCTTTTGAAGCTAAATGTGTTCATGGGGAACTTACACTCACGGCAAAAGTTATGATACCAGGTAGTGCTGTTCCTCCCTTCAGCTCCTGTCCTCATGGGACCTGTAGTCATCTTGGTTTTCCTGCTCCGCTCTAGCCCATGTTGGGAAGAGGAGTACCACTGGCTGGGAGAAAAATGCCTGACTACAACCTTTCCATGTATTGCTAGAGCAGGGAGCACACAGAGGTAGTATTGCTTTACTTGGTACAAGGAGCAAGGATATAAAAGCAGAGTTCCATAAAACCACAACACTAGGTTGTGAGATTAGTATCAGCCTACTGGGATTTTTTTGTTGGGCCTTTTTTCTATAATGATGTGGTTTACCAGTTCTACATTACTAGGAGGAACATAGCAATGGTATCACTTGTCACTGAGTTCTATGAGCCTTTACCTGTTACTTATGTTTCTAAAAAAAAATAATAAAAATTTAGCCTTTCCCTTCTATGCTCCTGTATCTAACTTTCATTTAATTCAGAAGGGAGGAGGTTTAATAGACAAGGCTCATTTGTTTATAAGGTATGTAATCCATAAAATAATGATTTCCATGACCCAGAGAGCTGGGAAGGGTATTTTTATTTTTATTCGTATGCATTTCCAATACTCTCTTAGAAACCATGCTTTGGGCAACCATCAAATCTGCTATAGCTTTTCTAAGGTGCTAAGTGGAGAGGAGATGCTCTGCAATTAAAGAAAGAACTCGTGGAGTCTAGTTGATGAAAATAGGTGCGGTATTTTTCCTCACTTTGCACACATCACCTGAGAGGTCTCACCCTTCCAGAGTTCTCTTTCTGATTTTTTTCTCCAACGTGTAGACATGAGGCCTGAGGTAGAAGTTTGATGATTGCACTTTGCTTTCTGTTGTATTCGGTAGAACTTTTCAAGGAAATAGAATGAAATCCCTGTGAGTTTTCAGGGGAATATCATTTTGATGTTGAAATGTAGAAATCTTCTCTGACCTAAATTTTCAGAAGCGACTAACGCTTTGGGGAATTGTGTTTTCTAATGCTTGAGCTGAGGTTATTTAAGGAGACCTTTTATGGAGAATGAGTGCTAACAATTGGGGAATTGACAAATCTTAAGTGATTATCTGAACATTCATGCCTTAAAAATGTATGGAATACGTTTTCTGCTCTCTAATTGTGTAATACAAATACATTTTTTTCAGTATTGAAAAATCTACTCAATTATTAACTGGTGCACAAAGAGCTGTTAACATGAATCAAAGCAGGGTTTTTTTTTCTCTTTTCTGGTTGAATTACTCCTCATATCTTTCCCTCTCTCTTTCTGATTCATTTTATGAGAGCTGCATCAAATTTTATGGAAAACAAACGTTAGAATGTGGATAAAAATGTAAATCCACAGAGGTCGGGAAAATAAAAGGTGGGGTCCTTGTGATCTATGTCACTTTTCCTATCTTGTATAGATATGCAGTGTGTTGTTACTGAGGTTTGCAGTGCTAAACGTACAGCATAAGGGAGCTGCTGCTGGAAAAAATCTTTTTGCCTTCTGATTTTTGTGCGATTTTTGTGTTTTTTCAACAGGAGTTCTTCGAATTTTCTTTGTTTGTTTGTTTTTCTGGTGAATCTAAATTTTTTGCATTAAATTCCATTTGACCTTGGGAAGAAAATGTGAGTAAAGAGATACTTCATTCGGAAAAAGGATGGAGAGAGATGGGTATAAGGTTTCTGTATTGTCTGATATTCAGAATTCAGCTGCAAAATAGGTAGCCATAAAGATAATTTCTTGCTGTTCTTGCTGTTGAATGCTGCATTCGGTACAATAGCTGGATACATCCTCACTGCACAATATTCTCTCATCACGTTTTTTCTAGGCACATTTGTGTGAAGAGCTTAAGAATTTTCCTGCTCTTGAGTCTTTTGCTCCTTCCCCACAAAGAGTTCCACAGCAATGCTTTTGAAGATGAGATTCCTCTCTAAACATGCTTGGGGAGGGTGGAAAGGAGGTTGTTGTTATCAATTTATTCAACACATCAGCATCGCTGACCTCATAGGATTTAGTAGCCTTCTGCATTAGTAGTTCACTTTTATGACCACTGAAGTAACGATTCATTGTTCCTTAAATTGTTATGAGAAAATTTCTTGTTACTCTTGTGGATAATCCTGAGTATCCAGACAGCTTATTTGGGGGATTAAAGCCAGCAACATCAGTGTAAATTGTATATGCTCTTTCAGTTCTTCCATGCTATCACGTGAAAACAGCTCTTCATACTTTGAAGGCTTCTCTTGTGGCTGCTGAGTACTAGGTAAGAGCTGTAAGCAAGTTTGAACTGGAAAAGACAGAAGAGTGGAAACTAGCACGTCTACTAGCAGGAGACGGTGATGGTCCGACCGAGTCTTTCCTCAGGGCTATCAGGCGATGCATCCTACAGGATTTAATCCAGTTCACTGTGTTCAAAGGAACTGTACACAGATGCTAATGGAAATGTTCTGAAGTAATGTTCATTAAGTTACCTTCAAAACTTAGATACAGGTAATTTGTTGCGAGTATTACAGTAAAGCACCTATAAAACCCCTGGTTAAAAACAGCTTTTCAGTTAAATCCTTCTTTTGAAGTGATGTTGAAATGTTCGTAACTTCTGTGAAACCCCTTTATGTCCACAGAACTAACAGAAAAGAATAAAATATGAGGGAAGCTAGACAGTTACATCAAAAATCCATATGTGGAGGAAAATACCCAAATACATTTGAGCTGATAATAAAATTTTTTTGTCCTTGCACTGTGCAATTGTTTAGATCTTTGGCTTATGACTTACTTGTAAAGTGTTAGTATAATTACATTATTCCAAATTAGCAAAACACCATCAGATGTTTTTCAGTATATAAGGTAATAAGTAAAGTTGACTGCATTTTCAACAATGAAATGTTACACCATACAATGGATTTATTGTACAATAACTGTAACATTTTGCACACAGTTTATTTGAAAATACTTGGGAATTTTCTTTCTTTAATGCACTTCCTTTCTCATTCATTCATAAATGCCTATGTTTTATATAGCTGTGTTAAGGACTGCACATGTGTGCAGCTATGGATAGTTTTAAATTTCCTTTTGGAAACTATATGGTTATACTTGAGATTGTAGTTTCCTCCTGTACAATATGAGCCTTGGGAAGGACAGTCTGAGCTGCAGCAGCCTCCTTTATTGTATCACAACTACTGATCCTGTGAAAGAGCTGTGTCATGCTGCATTGTGCATATGTATTATTTCTCAAAGAGAATCACCATTCAGAATAATTAATCATAATTAGCAGCAAAGCAGGAACAAGGTCAAAATACTAACTGATTTTTTTTCATTTGCATCAATCCCACCTATTTATGGTACGGTCAGAAAGAAAGTCATTTTTGAGAATGTGTGCTTTTGTAGTTTGGATCCCTCAGCAAAAGACATTGAAATGGAACTGTTACAGCTGAATTTGTGCAGGTTTTTTTCACCTGAAAGAAGAAGTCCCCATTTAAGCACTCGAGTTAGGCAGAATCTCTTTTGTCATCCCTTAGGAATACTAACTAGGATGTATTCATCCTATTCAGGGCTCTAGGTTGTTGGGGTCTTTTTTGGTTCTTTATAAGCATATTCTCATCAGCGCTGGTGACGTATATCAGCATCACAGAGTGAAATACAGAAATGGAAATAGAATTTGAGGCCAGCACATGTTTGCTAAAAGCACTGAAAGAGTTATCCTTAGCAATAAACAAGACAATAAGAGGGTAGACTACGACAGGATTTTGTGCGTGTCCTCCAGACAAGCACTGATGCAATAAAGCTATACAAATGGAGATAATAAAGGGAATGATTTTACCCCTAGGCTTGGCTCCAATAACTGATAAAAAGTAAGAGGAGGGAAAAATCTGATGACCTGTGCACGGAGGACTGAGGAACTGTAGAAAAGGTTATGATTGATTTGACCCTGGTTGCATTAGGAAGTCAAGCTGAATGCAAGGCCGTTACAACACGATGCTGTATGCTGGTTATCCTTGTAGATAAGAACCAACCAATTGAAAGCATATTTGAAAGTAATAACTAGATGTTTTGTATTTCATGGGTCAAAGCACTCTGAAAATGTTAACTCAACTTAGTACTAATTTAGTTGCTATGCTTCTACCTGAAGGACAGGTTTGACAAATGTAAATAAACCAACAAAATTCTTGCTATTCTTGAAAAGTTAATGAAAACAGATCTTAATCTTTGCCCCTTCTGTCTTTACATTTCTTTTTTTATTTTGCACACAAAGAGAACTCACTCCTGACATAAAAGGATTGTTCTTGACTTTAAAAACAATGTTTTAGGCATCATTTACATGCTTTACATCACATATTGTAATTAGAAGTTTTGATAACTTGGAAGCATAGGTTTTTGAATGCAAATATGTCAATGTGCTGGCTACTAAAGCTCGGGAGGGAGTACTGCTGGGGCATATCGCAAACTATTGAATCAAACCAGAGAATACAATCAATTGCTCCTTAATAACAGCAAATTATATGAGGAAAGGGAAATATTGTTGAAAGGCCTCAGTTTGCAGTAGGCGTGCTAGAAATTGCATACAAACAACATTTTCTACAATTGATAGAAAGGTTAACATCTATAATTTTTTAACCTAGTCAAGTGCTGTAAAGTACACTTTAGAACTGACAGTGTTTCAGAAAAGAGTGGAAAATATGTAAATAGTAAAATACAAAAAAAAAATCTCAAAGAAAGCCTTGAGTAACATATACTTGGAGTTAGCATTTCAATGCCAGTGAACTCAAACAATTCAAGCTCTAAATAAGAGCTTGTGGAAGAGGTCTAATTACAGTGGACCTAAAAAGTGTGTTTCAGTGTACATGAACGCCACATTACAGATTTGGCAATGAGATTTTTCATAAGAAATATTGATCTTTAAAGCTGGTATAAGGTGACAAGTGGCTCCCTATTTTTTCCTCTCCTTCCTATTATCTCTTTCAGCTCGGTTGCTGTAATGATATTGCTACTTTGTTTTCCCCTCATAGAAGATCTGACATGAGATTTCTGAAATATATCCCAATTCTGTTCCCATTACAAAGTGAAACAATATAGCACATAGTTTTGTGGGTTTTATATACATGAATATATACCATGAAATATTTAACAAGTGGCAAATTAGGAAGAGTTTATCCAGTTTCCTTTCTCTGAAGGAATACGAAGAGCTAAAGACTTCGCTCTACTCAGATCAAGCCAAGCTATCAGAAAACTGAGTAAGACTGAAGGAAGTCACGTACTCATTACCTTTGCATATTTTCTGTCCTTGTGTATTCATTTGACTAAGTTACTGGAAAACTTAGGAACCACTGAGGACAAGATTTTAGACATGCAAATGTGGAAATGACCATAGGAATAACTAATTATGAGTTCTTAAGTGGAGAACAGACATGAACTGGAATGCCATTGTTTGAAGTGCTTGCAACCTCCATGTAAATTACTTCAGTGATTTTTTTCATTAGTATAGAAGAGTAATTGTTACTGCTGCTCTCTGTTCCAAAGCACTGCATCATTCTACAGTGCTCTGCAGAAGGGATACATCCCCAGTATCCTAAATGTTGTGTTTTAATGAGCAGATATGTAAAGCATGCTATTATTTTTTCCGATAATTCCTTGCGCATTAATGTTTCTGAGGGGTTTTCTAGAAGATGTTTAAAACAGATTGTTCAAAAACAGAAAATCCAGGCCACCAGGGCAAGACAAACTAACAAAATTTATATGAAAAGCATGAAGCCAGCTTTACGATTGCTTTATGTTGCCTTAGCAGCCAATATGCACTTGACTAGATAGGGTCTAACCATCTATACTTGCAGCTCCAGTGGGTTTTGTTGAAGATACTGGCTTCTACTATAACAGTCAGCAGTGTTTATCAATTTTAATATCATGCCTCAGGAATATTGCCACTTAGACTTTAATAGGACTTGGCTTGTCAATTCAAATCTTGTTTTTTTCCAATTTTAAACTCTCAGTGTTATAATTTATAGCACTCCATGATAATTCATAAAACTATGCCTGTTAGTTCTTAGATAAACAATTTGGGAAGATGTGGCTTTTTGTTCTTGCAATGAGCTGCTTTATTTGGCAGGTTTTATTTAATATATTTAAAGGTGTAATGTTGAGAAAATTCTAAATGTGAGTTTAGAAGTTCTTATTTGAATCACAGTGGGCATCTCAATTGGAAAAAGCTCTTGTAGAGTTCATTCTATAAAGATTTAATTCCTATTGCCCTACAAAATTCTTTGTATGATCATGTTTTAAAATCACATCTTTTCTTAGCCTACTCGTGGGAAATGATCATATTCTGATATAAACTAATACCTTAATTCAGTGTGCCAGCACCTCCTGACGACCACCAGAAGGGCTCTGTTTGCCAGTATACACACAGCCCCGAAATCATGACTCCTTCATACAGCCTTTGGTGTAGAATTTTGCAGGCAATGCACCGGGAGAATTTGAGGGAGTTGCAGCGCTCTTCTCAGCTTTGTATGGCCCTTTAGCAACTTAGTTGCCTCCTCTTTGCTTTTAAGCTCGTGAAGATAATAAACCTTCTGCTTGCTCACCCCACTCCATGTAGATATCTTAAGTTAGTCATCAAGTGACTGGCATATTAGAAGCCTGAACTGAGTTCCAGGTGTAAAATGGCTTTCCAAGTGGTATGATATCATGTGCTAATAGCATCTTCCTGTAGAGGAAAGAACGTGTATTTCATTGTCTTGGCTTTTCAAAAATAGGGATCAGTTGTGTCATCGCTCTCTTAAAGACCACTTAGAACTTTAGTTTCAAAGCAGTTTTTCTGCTATTTATATAAAAGAACAATACAATATCACTAATTTTGTATCATCTTTCATCCAGAACTTGTACATTTTTTAAACATTCTTAAGAAACATTTGTGAGGTATCATGTAAAGATTAATTCCTTATATGCATCAACAATTGGTTAAACAAAGTTGTTTTAAAATATTTGTCTATCATGATACAAATCTGGGAGTATTTTTGTAGCAATAGTGTTGTGTGCCTGTGCATTGCAGGTACCTAAATACTATTTTTCAGTTTGGCACTGGGACTTTTGTTTTGATGTTTGGAGATTCTTCAGTATGAAATATGGTTACAACACCGCAAGTTGCTCTTGTGTTTCCTTAGGCAAACCTTGCTGTCACTAACGAGGAAATTGCAGAGCAAACCCAGCTATTTTCTTTATAGAGTTTTTTGGCTCACAGATGGGACAATGCAAACCAAAATCATTCTGAATGAACAGTAAATCCTGTTTTACTGGATGCTGATAATTGAGTACACTGCTGAGTAGCAGGTTTCAACATGCTTGAGCATTGATTATGGCTGGTGGTGGGGGTGTGGTGAGGGTTTAGGGGTTTTTTTGCTGTTCTCTTACCCAGTGCTTTATCAGCCCCATTTTTTTTGTTTCCCTCTTTTCTTGTCTGTAGCCCTCACTATTTATACATCTGCAAGTTAGTCAGTGCACTTTTTTCTTGTGCCTTCTGCCACCAAGGTACTTGGGCCATTTCCAAACTGATACTCCAGGCTCATAGATGATAACTGGTGGGTTAAAATCTTTATCAGTTGTAAGAGAATAGTTTAGGGAGGAGGTTTACTGTGAAGTATTAACCAGCAAAGATGGGCTCAAAACATGTGCTTTTGGAGAATGGTATTTCCAAAACATGTTGCTACTGTACTGACTGATAGAGAATTCATACTCGTCAATTTTTGGGTATTACAGTCTGAATGCCTATGCTGACGGAATAAGGAAAAACAGAAGGATCTTCAAGGATTTAATTCATAGTGTATGCTACAGTTGTAAAATTGTATTCTTGTTTTATGTGTTTAGTTTTCTCTAAATTGAAGTTTATGGGGAACAAAATATAATGAATCCCTCTATATCATTTTCCTTCGTTCCATATTTGTGGCTCTAACAGTCTTTGGTGAGAAGCTGTTTATCTCAGCTCTGTGCATTTTGACATACAGGACTCATGTGGCTTCATTTATTTAATCTAGAATGCTTTTGAAAGAAGCACCAATTGCAGCTGTGAATATTCAGAAATATAGTGTGATTCTCTATAAATGCAGGATGTTTTCTTTACTGTATGGTCTCTTGATCTTTTAATATTATTACTCTTTCATCAATAAAGTAATAATTTAGGTATTATTTGTAAAAATTTAGTGTAATTCTTTAAGAAAAAATCAAAGTGAGGAAATGAAATAACTTTTTGTGGTTTTGTGTATGTGTATATGTATGCATGCACACATAATTTTATTAAATACTGAGCTTTAATATATGCAATACTTTTACATTTACAGAGGATAACTTCAGTGGAGGTTCCTGACAATAAAACTTTAGAGTTGTGCAGATTTTCTTCTGGAGACATCTGCCCTTTGCCATTCCATAAGCTGTGTTTTGGGTTCAACTAACAGTGTTTGGAGCATATTAATACTACATAGAAGTTAAACAAAAGAAGGGAGCTGCAATACCTCTAAGGGTTTCTGTAATTTACAATTTCTTATAGATGCTTTCCATTTACATGCAGATTTATTGTTCTGAGAGTAGAGCTGGGGCAATTAATGAGCTGGTTTGTAGTTTTAAATTGGCCAGCTGACAGAGGTGCCAGGCTTGAGCTGTGGGAAAAGGAAATTTGTGATAGCTTCTTAGAGGTGGGTTTGGAGTCATTTGTTTGTTTTTACATGATTCTCAGCAACTTGATGATCTTAAGTTTTCTTGGTGTCAGAGTCAGCTCTTCCTCCTTTTTTGTGATCTTCATTCCAGTCACATTGCAAGAAAACATTTAAGCAACCTCTGTGATATTTACAGTGAAGCTCAATATTGCCCTCCTTAGATAAACATTAAGCATTAGTTCCATAAATTGGTCTGTTCCCTCTGAGCAGAGCTGTTCCCTCTGGGCCCATGCGGAGCTGAACAGGCATTGGTATTAATGGAGCGCTGTGTGATCACTGCTGCTGTGGCTATCTGCTGTTTCACAGATAACATCACAGTCTGATGTGACGCGTGTAAGTAGCTCCCTGCACTGAAAACAATATTCTAGCAACCCCGCCTTCCAGCTCTTTCCTGATCCTAACTACAGTTCTGTGTGGTTTTTCTCCTAGAGGCTGAACTTTCTTCATTATGTAGCTGCTTACATTCGTGAATTTTCTGTCCTTATTTATATGCAAGGAACTTGCTATATGCAGAGCACTTGCATTCCTTCCTTCCTAAAACTGTGTTTTGTTCCTCCATCCAAACTCAGCATATCCTGGAAATATATTTCTGAGAGATTCAGACTTCTCATCCACCTCCTTGTCTCTTTGTGCAACACCCTGTATCACATCTAGAAGACACCTTTCTGACCACAGGGTAGCTCTGTTTTCCCTTAGAAGACCCCCATGATTTAATTTTAAATTAGGATAGTGTTGTGGTTTAACACAGCAGCTCAGCCCCACACAGATGCTCCCTCACTCCCTCCCAGCAGGCTGGGAGAGAGAATGGGAAGAAAACTCATGGGTGAGATAAAGACACTTTAGGTAAATAAATAAATGTAAAATGTTTAGGTAAAAAGGTAAATGCTTTACCTTTGCAATAGGTGAAGCAAAATCTGCGCACGCAAACAAAACTTGACAAGGAATTCACAGCTTCCCATCGGCAGGCAGGCATTCAGCCATCTCCAGCTAAGCCAGGATACATCATGCGTCACAGTGACGTGGGAAGGCAAACGCTGTAGCTCTGAACATCCCCCCCTTCCTCCTTCTTCCCCCAATTTTTATTGCTGAACACAACTTCTCATGGCGTGGAATATCCCTTTGCTCAGCTGGGGTCAGCTGTCCTGGCTATGTCCCCTCCCAGCTTCTTGTGTGCACCCTCAGCCTCCTCGCTGCGGGGCAGAGTGTGAAACTGAAAGGGCCTTGGCGCTGTGTAAGCACTGCTCGGCACTAGCTAAAACATCCCTGTGTTCTCAAGACTGTTTAGGTCACAAATGCAAAACATAGCACCATACAAGCTATTATGAAGAAAATTAAGTCTATCCCAGCAAAAAACAGTGCAGATAGTTAGGTAAACTCTATGACCTATATCACAAGAACAGTAAGGAGAAGTGTCCTTTAGCAGCAATGGATGAAATTACCTAGGATGGCCAAAATGTAAAGTAGCTCCTGGTAGAGCGGTCAGGAGGAACTGCAACAGCAGAGAGAATGCCTCTGAGTTCCCCTGCCAAGCAAACATCTGCCTTGGCTCTTAGGTAGATTACAGCCATTAGGTAACTTCTAGCACCCCTTTACAGAACAAACACCTTGACTGTGTGTTTCTCTGCCTCTGTCCTGACCTAGTGAGTCTTTAGGAGACACTGTCTTAAGTGTGATGGCCTTGACATATGGTAATGTTTTACCACCTAGTAAACCCAGTGTTTTGAGATATTGCTTGTCCACTGTGTTTCTTTGTGAATTACCTATAGAGGTTCACACCGCCCGTTTTAATGGTCTAAGTATGTGTAAGTGGCTCCCCGACCTTCTCTTCCTGACTGTCTGTGCATCCATCACAATGAGGCGTAAATGAACTGTGACTGTCAATAGCAACATGGAATTTTTTTAGTAGCAAAGTATAGCCCAGGTGATTGCAAATCCCGTTTTACTCCTGTAGATGAGTGCAGAACTGCAGCATTTAGCTGTAGCTATGAATTTTGATCAGAGTAAACACCGAGGGCTCATTTGTTATGGAGATAGGTGAGAGTATGGCAATGGGCGATGATGAAGGAAAGCAGGGCTGCATGCTTCTAAAAAATGAGACAGTCAAATAATGTTACACTTCACAAATTTTCAGACAAAATATAGTATGAGGGTTTACAGGGCTGGTACATAGCGAGTGCCTGGTATTATCTGGTAGCACTTGGAATGTGTTAGTACTGGGTAACTGAGTGTCTGTGCCTATGCTATTCAAATAAATCTTGTAGGCAACACCTCTGATAAAAATTAGAGGAAATTGAAAATGCTTTCAATAAAAGGCATATACAAACTACCTATAGGTGCAGTCAGTCTACAGCTGTTAGCGTATGTCAAAAGAACATCTGTTTTAAAGTTGGCTGCTTCATCAAATGGAAATAGTATCCAATGTCCAGTTAGATGTTAATTTTGCTTGTCTGTAACATTTCCTTTGATTTCTCTTTCTACTCTTGGTGACATCATCTTGGGATTGCACAAATTCTGATGTTCTATCTAGCACATTGACATGGTCTATCAAAATCAAGTAATCTCTTCTCTCCACTCTTCTATCATGTTTATTTTATTAGTTTGCTCACCTGCTTATAGTAGAGTTATGCTAGAAGAAGGCACATGGGGACAGGTGGGACCGCATTTGAACCACAAATGACAATCGAGATCTGGGTTACATTGCTAATGGGTAAGCTCCTAAATATTGCAGGAAAAAATGTTTTGTAACTCTAGACCGTCCTTTTCTTATCTTCAGGCATCTCTCTGATTTACAGCAAAGGTTGTCTTGAGATACTTAGCTTTAAGGAATATTAAGATAATTGGAAAAGATACTATTTTGTTCACTATTTGCACTGTGTAGTATTTCTAAGGCCCCAGTGAGCTAATACACTACTACATTTTAATAAAGAGTTGGTCCCTGCCTCTAAAGCTTTACAAAGTCTGTTTAAAAGAACATAGTGACATTGCAAAGTCAGGGGCTCAGAAGTTACAGTGCAGCTGCCCAGGCTGCCCATGCAGTTTACAGCCAGCTCCTTGGTCTGTGAGAGTTATGGCATGCCACTCCCTATTTTTCCTACTCCCCAAAAGCCACTGCCTTATCCACCTCTTGAGATCTTAATGGAGAACTAATTCCATTGACTTTAGATCGTCTGTCTCGTTTGTTCTGTATTCAGGAGTTTCATGCCCCATATGCACAATTTTAATGTCTCCAATTGCACGACTACCTTAGGGGGGTGTCCTCTTAGAAGTGTTGAAGGATAAGTCCATCAGAGTTTGTACACCGCTCGGATTCTGCCATGACTGAACAGTGTATAACTAACTGTGTACAATTTAACATTTCTGCCAGGATTATCTTGGGGTGCCATAAATACAACTCAGGCTAATGCACAATTTCACAAAAGATAAAGTCGGACTGTCCACAGAGCAGGTGCTGCACGAAGATAAAAGTTTCAACGCTGACACTGCACAGCCAATACTTTTACTGTTGTGAAATATATTTGTGTATGCAAGTTATATCTGCGTGGTATTTATTTTTGGTTTTATGTTTGTATGTATTAATAGGTCATTTAGGTGCTAAGATACCAGATGCAGAGAGTTTACAAAGTTATGTTCAGTAACTCACTGAATGCCTGTCAGTGAAATAGATAATTTTTATTTTAAAGAAGATACACACAGAACCAAAAAATTTCTCAAAGATGGGCAATATTTGGCAGAGATTTTATGATTAGCACTGATACAGTGTTTCTGTGGCATGGACTTAAGAATCAGGCATTAAGTGGTTTATGTAGTGACTGAATTTATATTGAAAGGGATTCACCCAATATTGAAATGAATTTTGTTCACACTGTCACTGGGTGAAGTACTGAGGAAAGCAGAAAAATGAGATATATGATTTTTGTTAGACGTGATTTTTTTCATATTTGTATGGAAGAATTGCAAAAATATGCCAGAACTAATATACACAAGCCTATTTTATAAAATTACTTACTGTTTTATCAAGACATACCTCCCCAACTTTACAAAGTATTTTACAAAATAATAAGCAACAAGCATGGTTCTGGGAAACATATTCTCATGTTTTATATGGTATACATTCTGAAGCAGTTAATTCTCAGTCACTGGGCCTCTGTCAATTTTTTCAGTGCCACGGTAGTTATAGCTCTCAAAATATAATGAAATCATGTTTTATGCAGCATTTCTTTTCAGATTTTCTTTTTCAGCTTTTGGTTGGTTTGGGGTCTTTTGAGAACACAGTGCCCTTGCCAGTAAGATGGTATATGCAATAACTACATTATTTTAAATCTCTCTGACTTAACAAGGCGCCAGAGGCTGAGCTGACATTATCTCCAGTGGCTGATTACGTTTCCTGCTGGTGGATTACTGTCAGGAGTGAGGGAAGAAACTCTTGGTGGGACAGATAGAATCTACCAATCAGTTCTGCTGTAATTAATGTAGAATTTACAGCAGAAAATCCAGACTGTCAGTGATGTGTTCAGTAACTTGTGCCAAGGCCTCTTTATCAGTAATGCTTATCTTTGGAAGGGGTGTAGTTAATTTCTTCAGTAGTCCGTAAATTATTACAGAACTTACAAATCTGCTATAAAATCAATACAACTAATTGTAAATTAATAGATTTCTAAGTGTGAAGGAGCATGTAATAATGTAGATGAGTCCTTGAATGAGCATGCCAGTTCTGGTGTCAGGGGTGGGAGCTTCCCACTGTTTTATGTGACATCTTCAAGTGTAAACACATTTCTTTTCCTTTCCCCAACTGATTTAGTTTGCTACCGTAGCAAGTAACATTTCCATTAGCCTCCTACCGTTAAATCGTGGAGTAACTATAATCACAAAAATATCCGCCATGCAAGCAAACTAATAGAGCAGCAACTGTGGTCATAGCTTATCTCCATCTTACAGGCATTTTTTTGTGCGTTCACCGCAGTTGGTGTGGAATCAAATCCCTTTAAACTGAATCTAATGAAGGAGAATAAAAATGGCTGGTTACAGTACAGACTAAGGGTTTATACAAATTCTTGAGTATGCTTGCTAGAAAGGAAAACGTTGTTGCTTGTAGTGTTTTCCTCATGTGCAGTACTTAGCAGCAAGGCAGTGTCCTATGTGCTGATGTCTAGACTGCCAGGGATTGAAGTGGTAGGAGTCTAATAATCTGACATCAGGATACTTCTTATTTCATTTAAAATAAAATACATGTAGAAGCTAACGGGTTTAGCGATGCTACAGGCAGTAGAACAGAAACAATTTTAAGGCAAGAAAAACTTCCCTGTTTATTGCTTGCACTATTTTGGTTCTGCTAATGTATATGAACCAAAACAAACTGGGCTTGCAGCTGTACAAGAGCCATAACTTTCCTTGGTTTAGCTTTCTTTTTTAACTAGAATTAACTAAAAGATAGCTTTCATTGCATAGAATACTAAGCTTTTATTTTCTAAAATCTCAGTTTGGTGAAGCATTTAGACTCGAAGCTGAAGTGACTCTGAGGCAAGGTTAACTTTTACACACAGTTTTTTCTGAGCTGGGATTTCAAGGTGTCCTTATCCTCCTCTGAGGCGGAAGGCTGGAAACTTGGCACAAAGCTGTTCATGCCCAAGGCTTAGCTTGCAGCACAGCTTCTCTCTTCTGGAGCCAGCTATACCTGTTGGTATTAACGAATTTGATGGTAGCACCTTCAGTACCTGTGCACTGTGGGTTTGGTTCGTGGGTTTTTTTAAATAATAGAATCATGGATAGCGTGACGGTACAAGATCTCATAAAGAGTAGTCTATATGTTAAATATATGCAGTAATAGGGCATTTTACACAGGAGTAATATACACAGTATATCATAGTTTAGAGGGAGGACAGAGTCTTAATCATCTTCGTAATGAACTACTAGAAATAAAATGTGTAGAAAGTAGATGCTTTTGCTTTTTTGCTTTTGTTAATTTTGTTATTTTAATTAAAAGCAAAGTGTGGGATTTTTCTAACAGCACGTTTGGTGACATGGAGGGGGAAAACACAGCTTGCTATGCAGAACTGCCTAGGAGGAACAGCAGCAGCAGAATTGTGATATAGTTCTTGACTATGTCAGATGCTGCCTGATCATTCTGACAGTCACCCAAGTTAAACATTTTGATAACTCTTTCCAGGATTCTGATTACACTTAGTAACTCTTAGTGCTTGTATACATTTGTTAAAAAGTCAACTGTTGTTCAGTGTTTCTTAAGACAATGGTAGAAAGAAAAGGTACCTTAGAAACAGTATCTGACCTTTGCTCTATGTCCCCAGTCCTGGTTTGTGAAATGTATCGTGAATACGAATTTTCTTGTCCAAGGATGAGCATTTGTTTAGGGCCCATTTTGAGTACTTCCCTGCAGAGTGTGAGTAAAGCAATGAGTAATATGCAAACATTAAGTAAAAGGCTGAAGGGAAATACGTTTCTCAAAAGGTCTTAGTTTAGTTAAAGATGATAACAAGTTTTAGAAAAAATGAGAGTTAATGAAGAGCATTACATAGATTGACAGAGGGTTTTCTGGTGTTGCGTCATCCTTGTCATGTGTTTCCTCCCCCCCCTCTCCCTCTTGGCATAAGGGATGGGGGTAACAGGTGAAATCTGCTGAATGCTGGGTGTGAGTAGAAACATCTGTGGTGTGCCAGCACTGGTGTATACTCTCATGCCCAGCCAGGAGGTCCCAGTGCAGGAGCCATCAGCTGTGGAGCTGCTGAGCCAGCACCCCATTATGCCAAGGGTCTGGCAAGGGGGATCTTCAGTCCCTCTGGATCAGGGGGTGGCACATCACCCATTTTTCTCCGTAGCTTTATGATGAAAGGGGCTCTGCAACAATGCTGTGTGACCCAGCCTTGTGCTAGCTAGATGGCATCTCTGTCTCCAGAATAATAGGAACATTCTTGCAGTGTTAAAAAAAGAATAAAAAGAATGCACTTTAAATATATGTTGGAGGGGCACAACTGCATACAAACTTTTTAAAATCTTCTGAGAATTAGAGGTTTGTTATATATCCAAATATAGTCTGTACGAAATCCTTTGTTTCTCCTTAACAGGCTTTCAAAGTTCCTTATTTAAATGCACAGCATCACGTTTTAAATGATTCAAACACTTCTTATGATGGCAAACTTAGAAAAGGAGCAGTGTAGTTCAAAGGTGGTATCAACTGTAAATGAGGGGCTTTGTTCTTTTCTTTTTCGTCTCCTCCTAACCTTTCTTTTAAGTGTCTTTACATTTGGCATTTCGTGTGGTTGAACAGTGGTGTATTCTCAAACTACCCCTGCTTTGATAATACATGCTTGTAATGAGAAAGGTTTTGAATGTCTCTATATACATTTACAGTGGAGACAACGTGTTCTATTTTTAAAAAGCCCATGTTCCAGTAACTTTCAGACACTACCTCATTTCAGATTTCACTAAATTCGTATTTATTATCACAATTGTTGCTTACAAAGCTAATGAAATATGGAGGACTTCTGATCTAACACCACTCCATTTGCTGAGAATGATTTTATGCGTACTGGATTAAATGCTATGCCAATTGTGTAGCTGTTGGTTTTATAATAATGTAGGAATTTAGTTTTCACTTTGTCTTGAGTAAGGCCGCTGAAATCAAAGAATCCATTGCGAAGGGCTGAAGCATCCTCAGGTGTGCTGGGACCGAGTGAGCCCCGGCTGCCTCTCCGGGCGGAAGGATCAGTCCTGGTGCAGCCCCAGGAGGGAGTGGGCTGGAGGGTCGGGGAGCTGGCCCTCTGCACAGGAAACTGCCCACAGCAGCCCTTCAGCCATCCCTGCCAGACAGGGTTTGCCTCCCCACCTCAGTTCTCCCTGACACTCTAAATTATATATTCCTGTCCCTGCATGCTGGATTTCTGCACCATTTTGGATAAGAGTCATATGATGATGATGTGTATTGATTAAAGGTGTGTGCTGGCTGTAGTACACATGCAGACTACCATAGTTTCTTATCCCCTGCAAAACATCTCTTACCTTTTTTTTTGTGGAAGGAGGGTGGAAGAAGGGAGGGTCAAAACTAAATGAAGTAAAACTTCTTTTCTAATCCTAAATGTCAGATCTGTAACATAGATTTACTGATACATTATTTTCATCTGATTTCTTCTTTTTTTTTTTTTTTTTGGTTTTAGGTAAGTGGAAGCTTTCCCTTCATGACTTGGGGACATGTTTAATTGCTGTGGTAAGTGTTCTCCATCACATGAATATAGGATTCAGCTGTGTCTAAATTAACACTGTAATTTGTCTTCACAAGTGGCAGTGGATGATTTTTAGAAGGCTGCATATATATACACATGTTGCTTTTCTTACACAAGTTGTTGGTGTTTTTGAGTACAAAAGATGATCTGTCCGTTGCAGATCTGCTCAGCTTGCAGGTATTCTCACTCATTTTTGTGTGTGTAATTGTGGGTTAGTATTAGTTTGTTATGTTGTGTTTGGTCTTACAATACAGAAGCTTGTTAGCTGAAATGGTTTACCTGTGTTTCTGTTTTGGCTACTTGTTCTCCAAATTTCAGGTGTTTGGTTATAGTAATAAATGTTGTTTTCCTTGCCTCAGCATTATTTCACACTGCTTTGCAGTTCTCATTGTTAGTGGCTGGGACTTATTGCTATATACATTTTTTTCAATTGCAAATTACTTTCTAAATTTCATGTGTGTATGAAAGGGAAAAAAATGTGTGAACACCTAGCCATGAGTTCCTTCAGACTAAAAATGAATGCTCAAATTTGCTGTTGTGCCCTAACTGTTCCTGATATGCTATAGCTGGGTGAAAGGGAAGGACAGACTATTTTATAGGAACGTGGTTTTTTAGATGGTAAGGAGGCAATTTTCTATTTGGGGTGTGCAAATTCCATAGGCTTTTTGCCTAAGCAGATGTATGAGAAATGAGGCAGTGGACTGCAGGAGAGGGAAACCTCCTTTTGTGTTTCTGGCATTATCCTAGGAATAGCAATACGTGTGTAATCCTCCTGCTCAAAGTACTGTGATCTCGCATTCTAGCATGATCTATTCAGTCATGGATATGAAAAGAAATTTTATGACCCTGCTTGATTTTTGGGTTCTTTTGCAGGGGTTGGGGGTTTTGTGACCATAAATCTTTATGCTATGTGATTTTTTTATTTAGGTATTGCATTAAAGAATGCATTACTTACAGCACTACTATTTTAAGCATATACAGCATGCTTAGCCTTTGCCAACAGCATTGTTTATATTGATGGTATTTTTGGATGTGGGTAAAGAAGGTTATGCTAGTGTACAAAAGCTCTTCACTTAATTAAGATGGTTTTTTTCCAATAAGTTTTTTTGACGTATGCAGTTTGTACACTAACAGAAAAGTACAGTTGATCTTTTTAACCAAATGAGGTTGATTTTTATATATTGTGATTATTTTTTGTTGCTTTATCAAAAAGATAACAATGGTGATACTTATCTTAATTTTTAAATAATCAGTTTTTAAATATGAAAGTGATGGAGCTGTAATATGTCCTGCTTCAGAAAGGTCGTACGAAGGCTTGGCACAGCCCATCTACACTGGCGTGGCTATTTTCTGTCAAAAAAAGATCTTTGTAAAGTTAAGCCTGTAGTTGTAGAATTCCGGTTTTACTCAAGGTATTTGTGAATGAGCAGGAGAATACTCAGGTGCGCTTTTTTTTTTTGGGGGGGGGGGGCGCGGGCGTTGGCATTGCTTGTTTTAGGGAAATGTTTACTCAATACTATACCTAGATCAAAACTGGATATTTTTTAAAGGCTATAGATTATTGCAGCTTCAGAGCTAATACTGGGGTGAAGGGGCAGCTAGTACAGCAGATTAAATCACAGTACGTGGGTGATTATATACATATATAGATATATGAATTTTTTATTTAAACATGTTGTCTAATGATTCAAAAGTCTTCCAGTGCTTAAAGTAAATTTAAAAAAAAAAAAATAAACCTTTCAGTAACATATAAGTCTCAAGTAAGTTGTATTCAAATGATTTTTTTTTTATAGGATTCAGTGATCTAATAAAGAATGTTTATCTCTTGTTTCAAAAATTTTGACTTTAGACTGGGAAGGTATTTATTTGCTTCAAAAGTCCTTTCTTCTCCCCTTTTTTTCACTGAATGCTTGCTAAAGCATTTGGTTTGGGGTTTTTTAGGTCTTACCAAAAAAATATTAAATTTGTTGTCCAAACAGGTAAAAAAATTAAAAAAAAAAAAAAAAAAATCCCATCACCCCTTAACAACACAAACAATGTGTTATTGTCTGGTGATGTAGAGTGCAAGACTGAAAACTCTAAGAAGTAGATAATGTCCAAATGGAAGAATATTTCATGCCAAAGTTGAATAAGCAAACTCATGGAAACTGTCATCCCTGTTGCTTTAGCTGAGCATTGGTTTGTGGTTAGAAAGACCAGAAACTATCCTGCCAGTGATACCCATCATAACGGGGGAAGGAAGCCGTGTGCATGCGTAACACTGTATACAAATTGCCCGCTGGTGAGTTGCCAGCGGTCTATGCATGAAGAAAACTCTGTGCTTGAGAACGTGGTTATATCCGTGTCAAGCCTAGTTACATGTTATTTTTGAGCTTTTAAATTTTATGTCCTTGTTGTGTAGAAAAACTTAAAAATTAATTCCTGGCAGACAAATAATTTTATTTTGAAGTGTACTGAAGACAGCAGATTTTACTTTAGATACAACATTGAGGTCCATGCCCCATGCTGTTTCCAACCTTGTTATAGTCGTCTTTTCTATTAAAGAAGCAGGACTAGAAAGATCAAAAAATAGAAAAA
The DNA here is from genome assembly GCF_030867145.1 of Opisthocomus hoazin. Classification (NCBI taxonomy): domain Eukaryota; kingdom Metazoa; phylum Chordata; class Aves; order Opisthocomiformes; family Opisthocomidae; genus Opisthocomus; species Opisthocomus hoazin. Next base: position 57,247,958 of record NC_134415.1, read on the forward strand.
TGGGAAGGTGAAGAAGGTCAGGCTTTGTGCTTGCGTAGGCTTTTTCATACTCTTGCTTTGAACCCTTTTAAAAATGAGAGGCACGCAAATCCAGATGTTGTTTGACGAGCTACCTCAAAGGAGGTCGGACAGAACAAATCACATCTGTGTCAGGGCAAACCTGTGCTGTGGCTTTTCATGACCATACACAGTCCAACAGCTTGACAGCTGCACCATATTTCAAGGGTTAATGGTATACTGGTATACCTGTCTCTTCTTTTGCATTTGATTTGAGGGTGCTTGTGCTTAACACCTGAAGTTGTCACCTGGAAAAGCTGCAGTTAATGATTTGTCATAGTTTTCTTTTTTTTTTTTTTTTAAATATTGCTTACCCCCAGTGATCCTCATTTGTACTCAACATCATTATATCTGATACTTTTTTTTTTTCAGGGCTGACATATTCTTAGTTTGCATTGTACTTCAGCAATTTTCAAAATGTTAAGAACTGAATTTGGGGTTAATGTAGATATTCAGAATTTTTTAATTCATTTTGCAGCTCGGGTTGCTTTCAAATTTCTGTAGAGAAACCTTAATAAAACAAAATCGTATTGTAGAAACTGGGAAAAGTCAGTCTTCATTCCTTTATGCAAAGCAAACATTTTAATTAGTCTGGCTTTGCAGGCTTGCTTGGTCATAATTGTTTTAGGTTGTAAATGTTTCTAGCATCACTTTTCCATATTCAATCACTTGTTGCATTCTTACTGATCAAGTTTAGTTTTATTTTTCAGATATCAAGTAACTTTTTTTAAAAACCTTTAGATCACAGCTTTTCTTACCTTGTTGCTTGTTCTCTTGCATTAATAGCCGAGTCAAAGGCTACAATACAGACATTAAAACATCAGAAGAAACAGCTGTGCCTTTTGCTGCTGCTCAAAGGAGACACCAAATATAAAATTACACAGTCAAAAACTTGTAAACGCTAAAAATATTATGTTTCAAAATAACAGTTCAAGTAATAAATGTTGGATTTATTATTTATAACAATTACTTTAGACCTGTGAAGTCTGCTACATATGTATGGGAGGGGGAAGCATTTCCGAACAGCTCAGCAGGTTACTTCAATTGAACGTCATTTTAAGGCTTGCCTGGAGTGCATGTATTCCTAGGTGGATGAAGGCTATAACTCTTTTCTGTCTGGCTAATGGGTTAACTTTTCTTTCGGAAAGAATCCTGGATTGATGACTGTTTAAGGGTGGGGAGTGTTGGGACTTTTTTGTGTGGTGTGTTGTTTTGTTGGGTTTCTTCACTTGCTATATTTCTCAAACTATTTTTTAAATAATTTTTTTGCTAGATGGCATATTTATTAAAATCTATTTTTTAAATATTTGATTCCAGAAAGTTCTTTTTTAAGCTTTTGTCTTAAAGGATAAATCATTGCATTTCAAGATGTTTCATGAACAAGAATGAAGCAAATAAGATCTCAGTCTTTTGACAGTACAAGGTGCAAAAAAAAAAACACCCTACCACCCACAACACCTCATCTTGTTTTTGGAACAGATGTGAAATTTTAAATGACAGATTACTTCTAATAAGTTTACTTCCACTGCATTAATCTGTTAAGTAACATCTCACTTTGCTTTTCATGATTACACTATTGAGATTTTCCTAAGCAGCTTTATTTCTATAGCAGGCTGGTTAAGGTTTTCTGTCAAAGAACTTTCAACCTCCATTGAGAAAGACCCGGTGTCTTTCATTGAACTAAACCACTAAAATAATAACCTAAAAGTTTTGAAACTGCATGTATGTGTACTCATACACATGTAACAAAGCAGGGTTATAATACCAATCTAGCCAGATTATACTTTCCGATTTGTTGTTTTGACAATCAGAGCTTCCTTACTTTTCTGATTTTGTATGCATTTTGTAATGCATTGTGATCTCACGTAGTCCATGACCTCACCTTTACCTTACCATATTTTTGGTGGGATTAGTCTGAATCGCTTTCCATAAAGCAAAAAGCGCATTAGTTGCATTAATTCAAAGTCCAGTCTGGAGGGATTGTGGTCAGAAGCTTATCATTGTACTTTTTAGTCTATTAAATTTAATTTGAAAGGGTTAATAATAAGCTTGTAGCTGAAGAATTTTTTTGTCTTTGGTTTCTTAATTTTGAAAGTGAGGGGTGAATTTGTATGGCAATAATTAGTATAGTCCCAGAAGATGCATGCGATCCTTCATAGCGGGATTTGTTTCTTTATGCTAGAGTGAGTAGAACCACTATGGGCAGCAATAATTGTGAGCTTCTGTCCAGTGTGGTTTCCGATTACTTGTTTTACTTGGCTTGCTCAGTGTCCCTTGTACAAACCCAGTGTGCAGTAAGTTAGAGGTGATGCATTGTCTTGTTCAATTGGAGCTCTCCGATTTGACTGACATCCTGCTGAGAGCACTTAGCTTAGTATTTACCTGTCCTTATTTACACCACTTAAAGCAGGAAGTTGAAACTAAGCATCTGCTAGTTTACACATTAATGGGGCAGTCGGCTAGCCGTAAACATTTTATGAAACCTTGAAAATATCTATATTTTTCTGCTTTTTCCATCAGCTAGTGAGGGTAAACTGAAAGTCAAATTATTTGGTGTTGTGTATCAAAATTGGATGTTAAAAAAGAATCATAATATTGTTTATGGAGCAGAATAACTGCCAGAGTATTTAATTGCTGTGAATGTGCAAAAATTAACAATCATATGGTGGATAGCCACATAACTATTGATCTACGCATTTTACGACCATGAAATTTTTGTTGAAACAAAGTGGAGTTTATGAACTGCAGCTGAAATCCATATTTCTTTGAAATTATTTATGAAATATTTGAAACATTTGTTATTTTGTGATTATTATTTAAATGAGTACTTTCCTAATTATATGAAATATCTGTTTTCCTCAGGGTTTGACTGACAGGAAACAGTAAAATGCTATTTTATAGCTTGTTAGTAATGACTTATTTCATATTTTGCCAGCTGTGAGGATTTCTCTCTCATTCTTCTATATTCAGAACTTAATTTTTCCTTTATGGGAAATAGAAGGGAAGAGAAACTTGTAAATATCTATAACAATACCAGAATGGAGTGACAGTAGAGGTGTTGACAACAAATTGTTTTAATTTCATTTACAGATGTAATTAAGAACTGAAAGGATAACCTGAAAATAAAATCAT